>NC_059476.1:38000270-38305602 GCF_018139145.2 Gymnogyps californianus | reverse complement strand
ATTAGAACAGTTCATCCACTACGTTTCTCAAGCTGCACAGCTTTTTAGTACGTGTTAAAAGAAGAAACGAGCTACAAAGGTAAGGAACACAGTCAGAGAGCCCGAGTTACCACTGAAAAAGCATTCAGTGAAAACTGAAGCACGGCTGTTTCGGTCTCCTCGAGCTGGGGCACTTTAGGCAGTGATTCAGAACAGCCTAATTTGACTAACCGCTGGCTGCCAGAAGGATGTAAAAGCCCTGCAGCACTGCATGCGGCAGGTTCCCCACCTGCACTTTTTGTGAGGTGAGAGGTCCCCAGGAGCTGCTACAGCAAGAATTTAACATCCTCGCCTTCTGTTCAGCGGATGATTATACTGCAGGCATAAAGTGGCCTTACTGCAGTCAAAACCCAAGCCTGAAGCATCACGCAGCGTGAGCACATACCTCCATAGGAGTGGATGTAGATATTTAGCTAAACGGAAAACCGCTTCTTTTAACCCAAAAGACTTTCATGGGCAAGTGCAAGACAACCACTCGTATGTCAGACACAAATACGAGAATGAGATCATCCGTTCTCTTCTCCGACGTCACCCTGCCCGAGGCCGAGACTGCGAGAAAAGGGCACCCATTCTTTGCGAGACCTGGCGGTGCTTCCGTTAGGTGCTCCTGCCGAGAAGCAGCGTAAGGAACTGGGAGCCTCCCTCGGGTATTTCAGGCCTGCAGGACCGCGCTCCGGGAGGCGCGCCGACACAACGCTCCCACCCGGGGCCCGGAGCTCCAGCCGTTGCTCCTCTCACCGGCCCCAAGCCAACGAGGCCACACCAGCCACCCGGACCGGTGCTCCTTGCCTCCCTCTTACCTTGCCGGCGTCCGCATAGATGGGGATATCATGGAAGGGGGAGATGTAGCGCCCAGCGGCGTCCTCTGCAAGGCAATGGGGGGGGGGGTGGGGTGTCAGGCCCGGCCTGAGGGGACGCCTCAGGTGAGGGGCGCGGAGGAGGCGGGGGGGGGAGGCCGCACCTCAGGCCGCGGGGGCTCCCCCAGAGCAGCTCGCCCCCCCCAAACCCCTGAGCCGGGAGGATGAGGGGGATGAGGGAAAAGGAGAGGAAGGCGGCGAGCACTCACTGAAGAAGAGCCGATACTCCAGGCTGTGAGGCGCAGCCCGCTCCTCCACGCTGTAACCGGCCATCCCGCCGCGCTCAGCCCGCCGGCTGCCGCACTGCGCAGGCGCAACGCGCCACGCCACGCCCCCCCACCTCCCGGCCCACGAGGTGCGCACTGCGCAGGCGCCAAGCTCACTCCTCCTGCCCCGCGGTCCCCGCGCCCCCCCCCGCCACGCCACGCGTGGCGTGGCGTGGCGGGGGGGGGGGCGCGGGGACCGCGGGGTGGGCAGCTCAGTACAGTGTTAGATAGTCCAGCAGTACGGCATGGGCTGCCCCCCCCCTCCCGCCTTCCCTGGCCGGGGCTGGGTAAAGAGCAGAGGGTCCCACGGAAAGCGGAGGAGCCGAGGCGAGGAGATGGCGTCGGCGGGACGCGCCTTTATTTCGGCCACCCTTTCGAATCCCCCTTCCCCACCCAGCAAGCCCTTGGCGGTCCGCAGGTGACCGGCGGCGGCCACCGCTGCCGCTCAGCCATCCCACGCGGGGACGCCGGCCCGGCGCGGCGCCAAGAGCCCCGACTCGGAGGCGGGCGGCGAGTCGCTGGCCCGTGCCTGGGCGAAGACGCGGTTGCGGGCGCCGAAGAGGGTCCCACGGCCGTAGGGCCCGCGGTGGTGGCGGTGGGGCGAGCAGAAGGGGGCCCTGAAGGCCTCCTGGAAGCCCCGTCGGAAGTTCTCGTTGAAGTAGCCGTAGATGATGGGGTTGGCGCTGCTGTTAAAGAAGGCCAGCCAGTGGGCGAAGGGGAAGACGTAGACGGTGACCAGGCGGAGCTGGCCCTCGGTCAGCCGCCCGTAGTCCGTCAGCAGCATCAGCGTCCAGAGGGGCAGCCAGGAGAGGGTGAAGAAGAGGGCGACGATGATGAGCATGTTGATCACCTTGGCCTTCCTCCGGGAGACCCTCCTCCCCTCCGGCTTCTCTCGGCCCCGGGCAGGCGCCGCCGACTTGAAAAGCTTGAAGGCGATGCGGGTGTACATGATGACGATGAGGGCGAGGGGGCCACGTAGATGTGGGAGAAGAGGACGGTGGTGTAGATCCTCCTCATCCCCGTCTCGGGCCAGGCCTCCCAACAGGAGTAGAGGGGGTAGGAGTTGTTGTAGGTGTCCACCATGAAGTGGTGCTCCTCCCTGGTGACGGTCAGGGTGATGGCGGCGGGGCACATGATGAGCAAGGCCAGCACCCAGATGATGGTGATGGTCACCAGGGCTTTCCTCAGCGTCAGCTTCTGCCGGAAGGGGTGGACGATGCAGCGAAACCTGCGGGAGGGCAGACGGTGGTGGCTTTGGGCACCTGGTGGGACATCCCTAGGGAAGGAGGGTGGCCAGGCCCCAGGGGTGGGAAGGGAGGGTAAAGTGAGTTGCTCTTTACATATGGCTTTTGGTGGCAGAGATAGGTTGGGATCTCTCCAGCTCTGGTGTTTTGAGCCCAAGGTGGGGAAGGACACCTTGCTGGGATGCCCCATGGACAGCTTTGTGGTCCCCCTTGAGAGCTGGGACACGCTCCTGATGTCCCCAGGAGCTTTCCCGTGATGGAAACCGTGCGGGACACCTGAACACGCTGGGGGTGGCTTGGTCCCCATGTCCCCGCATGCCCGCGCCGGCGTACCTCTCCACGGCAATGGCCACCAGCGTGAAAACGGAGGCGGAGACGGACATGCCCTGCACCAGGCCGCTCATTTTGCACATGACGTTGTCAAAGGGCCAACCTGCGAGGGGACACCGTGGAGGCTGTAGGTGCCTTTGGCTCGGCCGGGTCCATCGGCAGCTCCCTCTAGATGTCCCCATCCACTGTGTCGTTGCTGTGGGATGCTAAATCCTGCTCCTAAGGGGGGGCTGCATTTTTGGCTCATACAGAGATGGCCTTTAGCAGTACAGATGCTTGGAGAAACCCCCCCCAAACTGGTAATAAAGACACGTATTACACTTCTTAGAAACTCAAGGAGCACGGTGGTTGCCATTTCTCCTACCCTTACGTAGGGCTTGAGCTGTTATCACGGGGACCGACCTTGGGATCCTCAACCAGAAGGGCTTTTCGTCTTGTTTCTTGACCCCAGTGCTAAGGCATTGGCAACAAACAAATCGCGCCCCGTAATAAGTAAATACAGACTCTGCCCCGTGCCCTGGCTACCGCTGCGGCTAAACTCCGCCAACCGTGCCAATGTCTCCTTTTATCTTTGGAAAGGTCAACGGGCGGAGCTGAGCCAGCATGGGAGAACATCGATGCAAGAAGAGGAGGGGTTTTTTTCAGCGTTGCTTGATGGAGAATGGCTGAACTTTAAATAAATATGTAAATGCACCGCTAAGGTCATACTTATTTTGCCAAAAAATGTCCAAAACCTCAAAAAAAAAAAAAAAAAAAGAGGACTTTTCCCCCCTAAAATAGTAGCTCTAAATTAGATGATATCTTTCATCAGATGTGGTTGAGTGGCCACCACCTGCCCTCCTCATCCTCAGCAAAAAAATCGCCCACGGGGTAGCCTCACGTGCGGGGGGCAGAAGGTGGGTGATGTTCCCCACCGCTTTCCCCCCCACCTTGCATCTCACCCCTCCGCTGCCCCGCTCACCCGTGATGAGGTTGTCCACCAAGGTGGTGGGCATGCAGAAGATGCCCACCAGCAGGTCGCTGATGGCCAGGTTGAGGATGAACATGTTGGTGACCGTCCGCATCTGGCGGTTCTTCACCACGATGAAGCACACCAGGATGTTGCCGATCATGCACATGAGGAAGATGAAGGTGTAGGCCAGGATGAACATGGCGGCCACGGGGGAGGAGTGCTGGTAGTACGCCAGGAAGGTGTAGTTCTCCCTCAGGGGGTGGCTCTCGCTTGCGGTGGAGTTGGGCCAGCTGCTGTTGGAAGGGCCTGGGGAAGGGAAGGCGGGAAAATGAAGCTGGGAGAGGATAAAGCGATTATTCCCTTCATTTCTTAATGCCCTCGGAGGCGGGTTTTCATATTTATACCAGTGCCCAGCCTGGCTGGGACGTGTCCTGCTGGGATCATCTCAGTGCCCCAACAAATCTCCTCCTTCTTGGGTTATGCATCCCAAGGTACTGCAGAACCTCAGCTGAATTATTATTTTATACCATTATTATTTTATACCATTATTATTTTATACCATTATTATTTCATACCATTATTTTGATGAGGAATAAAAGCAGCACAGAAGACATCCTCTTCTCGTGGGATTTTTTTAGGGATGATGCAAGAAAGAGAAATCCATGTCCCGACACCGCAACACTCCGGCCGTGCGGGAGCCGTATCCATGCGGTCACCGGCACGGCCGGCCTGGGATCATCCCTGCTCCCGGGTGTCTGCTGGTGATTCTCCTTGCGCTCGAGGCTTGCAATTTGAGATCCCCTAAAATCTTCTTCTCCCCGGCAAAGCCGCAGTACCCGAGGGAGACAGGCTGGGGCAGAGGAGACCCTGCCCTCCCCCTTACGTATAAAGCGATAATTATACATAATTATGATCGTGGTCTGGGACCCTGAGAGCTTCTGATGGGGGGGGATAGCATTTTGTCGCTACGGATTTAACAGGGGGAGCAGGTCTGTGCAGCAGGCAGGGACGCAGGAGGATGCCGGGGGCAGGCAGGAGCTGCCTGCAGCGGTGACGGGACTTACACCGGGCAAACCCAGGCTGCAATTTTAAGGCAAGAAAAGACATATTTTTGCTTTAAGGCTCAGCCTAACCGCCTGCAGGTCAGCCTTGCTCTGAGAAAGCACCGCAAAGCTGCTGCATGGTGGGCGGCATTATCATCCCCCCATCCCTATCCCTGTGCCGGTGCTCGGCTTGCCAGCCAAGATGCTTTTCCCAGCCGCCGGGACCACCGGCTTCCCTGAGGCTCCGGCACGGAGGGTGGCCCTGCCCAGCCACTATACCCCTGTCCTGGGTGCAGGATTTGGTCAACATGTTTCCAGTGGGGCTTCAGAAAGGTGCTGGGGGGGGGTTGCAGGCACGGGAGAAGGAACCTCTCGGAGAGGCAAGGAAGCATTGGGGCTGCTGGGGTAAGATGCTCCAGCCGGTCGGCATCAGATGCACCCGCACGAACTGGCTTCGTTAGCAGAAGTGATAGCAAAGACTGTAATGAGATTGCCCAAAACCTGCGATATTAAGCCCGAAACTTTGCTGGACTTTATCTCTTTGGGCTGCAGTGTCTTGCAGCGTTAGCGGGAGGTGGGTATCCTACGGGTGAAGAATCACAGGCGGTTTCAAAAGCGAGGCGGAAGATGAGGAAAGGAAAATAAGGGGCTGCCGAGCGCCCGGGTCGGTGCCGGATGGATGGAGGCATCCTCCGTTCGGCACTGACATCTCGGACGCGGTGACAAGGGGACAGAGGGGGACTGGCTGGGGGGGGGGGGCAATGGGCCACCCACCTCCCTGTCTGGCTGTGGGAAACCACTGCAGGGAAAGGCTGGGCTGATGGAATAGGGGTCGGGGGGGGGGGGGGGCTGGACACCCTTTTTGGGGGGGATAAAATAAAATAAATCGGGTCTCGGTACTCACCTCCACCAGCCCACTCCGGCTCCGGGGGCTGCATCGCCGGCATGCAGGTGGGGGGGGGGGGGCTGCTGCCGGGGCAGGGGCGAGGGGAGTTTGTCCCCGTCCCTTCCCCGGTCCCCCCCTGCCCGGGGCTGAGCCCCGGTGCCAGTACCGCGGTGCCGGTGCCGCCGCGCTGGTTGCGGCTGCTCGCCGGCTGCAGCGGAGAGGGGGGCGGCGGGGGGACAGCCTCCTATCGCCATGGATACCGGGGTACCCGCACGCACACCCCCCCACCCCCCCCACGCCTGAGGCAGCACGGAGTGGGCAGCCCACGGGAGGCAAGGGGAAAGCCGGAGCACATTTGCTCCCTGAGGAGGGTCGGGGTCTGTGTCCCCCTCGCCACCCCCGAGGTCCCCATGCTGATGCTGGCACTCGGTGACTCTCTCTCCTCCAGCTGATGGCCGGCGTCCCCAGCAGCGCTCCTGCCCATCCCCGGGAGGGGAAACGTGCCGGGACCCCCAACCCGAGTGGGGAGGACCCCCATCCTCCACCCCATCTAAATCACCCACGCGGTGGGGAAAAGCAACACGGTCCTTAGGGATGCTGGTCCTGGCCCAAAGCTGCTCTGCTTGACTCCAGCTCCTCCATCACTGCCAACATCAACAAACCCCCTTTTACCACGGTCTTTTACCAAAGTTTGGCTTTGGCAAGTCCAGAAGTCAAGTATTTCCAGGATTAACCATTCCTGGCTGCCCCCAGTCAGCCCACATCATTGGGAAGCATTTGTTCCTTAAAAACACGAAGGAGCAAACACGGGAGATGTTTAAACAAGGCATTTTGAGATAACGCCTGCAATTTCTCCCAGGAGTTTTTTTTTTTGCAGGCAGCCAGCTGCCAAGGGACACCAGTGTGCCTAGCAGTGGCCTCCCTGCCACCAAGGAGCCACCCTCCCTGGGCCGTAGCCTGAGCCCCACAGCCCATTTCTTCTGGGAGAGAAAGCAGCATGTCTTGAAGACCCACAGCACCCAGGAGGTGGGTGCACACTTCTGGGGACAGGCACAGGGTGAGCAGCATGCAGGGACCCGCTGACACTGGGTTGCTTTGATTTCCACGGTGAAAAACCATGGGGGAAAAAAATTTCCCTGGGAAAATCCAGAGAAATAGTGCTCAGGTCTGGGCAGAATCCAGCCGGAGGCATCAGCCCGAGCTGCAGCGAGCAGCCACGGGGATCTGCAAAGAGGCTTCTTAAAGAAGACAACTGATAACTCATAAATTTAGCAAATAGAAAAAAAAACCAAACCCACACGTAACAGGAAAACATTTAATCACATTGCCATATCAGCAGTTCAAGGGGGAACCCTTACGGCCGCAGGGATGTCCCCCACTGTCCCGGCCCTGGCCCAGGGCAGCAGATGCTCCCCATCACTGGCCAGGCAGGATGGATGCAGCCAAGCATCCAACTCCCCCAATTTTACCCAAACCTCGCACCGCTGCGCATCCCGGCTCCGCTTCCTCCCCAAGCGCTTGGCAAAACACAAAGCGGGAGGTTCCCCGGCTCGGGAGCTGGCAGAGCCGTCCCTTCACGGAGGAGCCCCGCTGCTTGCTTTTTATTAAGGAAACAAAACCAAGAGGGACTGGCTGCCTCGCTGCGGGTTTGGGACAGAAACAGCAGCGTAGCAGGGACTGACCTAAGGCAAACCACTCTTGCAGGCAGTCGCTCCTCGGGAGAGCTCGCCCGGGCACCCCGAGACCCTCTCAGGCTTTGGGGACGGGCTCCTCTGGTGACAGCAGCAGGTCGAAGGGGACGAGGGGCCGGACGAGGAGCCGCACCTCGGGGCCGACGGGGTTCGCCCGTAGGTTGAGGCTCCGCAGCGATGCCATGGAGGCCAGCTTCTCCACCGGCACCTCTGCAAAAGAGAGCACCGAGAGGGGTGAGCATCCACCCTGGCGTCGGCTGCCAGGGAATTCGGAGCGGCAAGAGGGGGTGAAAGCCGTGGCTCGACGGGCAGCCCGGAGCAAACCCTGCTCCCGCTGGTCTCCAGGCTTTTATCAAGCCAGAAACATAATAAAATATTAAATTATATGACTACTCAAGCAAATGTCTTGGCAACGTGCAAACACCATGATATTAAATGTGGACACTGCCCTCCAGTTCGCCCAGTCCTAAAAAAAAACCCTGCTGGGGTGCTAAACTGGTATTCAAAGACTTATTCCCTTATTTTATTCCCAGTGTTGCAATGCCCAGGAGCCCTCACCAGGCTAACGGGAGAGCACGTGCTCTTTGCCCTTGTCGGACAGGCTGCCAAATGGCGCTCTGCCATCGCCAGGCACCCTCCTATTTTGCAATTTCCATGAATTCTAAAGGAAGCTCTTTTTAAGTTTAAAAAAAAAAGTGCAGGTCTCATGGATGGTCCCAACGTGAATCCACTGCGAGCAGAGGAATGAGACCAATACGAAAACCTAACCATTAAGATCATTAAAAGATGATAGATTTAGCCTTTTGTTACAAATCACAATATTTGGGGCTTGAAAAGCCCACTTGCCTGAGTTTACCAAGAAGAGTTTCTCTTTAATTTAGCCACCAAAATGGCAAGAGCCCTTTATATCCCCAGCTCCGGTTTCTTCTGCCAATACTTGGAGCAGAATTGCAGTGTTAATGATTATACTGTTTTTAAACTATGAAACTTATTTTATGCTGGAAAAAGATTCAAACACCTTGATGGCTTTTTTTCTTTTCCCCTCCAGAGAGCAGTGCTATTTTCTGTAACACACATATTCCTTAGCAGCGCATCTCTCTCATCAGGCTGAGCTTCACATGGATTTTTTTTAATACCTCTTCTTTACAGCAGATTTGTTCACTGCCACTCCCCTGTGTCATTTTGCCTTTTCCCCCCCCCTTGATGCACAAAAATAATTTTTTTTTGAGAGCTCTTCCTGTTTAATGAGCTTCTAAGGCTATGCAGAGTGATAAACCCCCACTTTGCTTAAATTTAGGGTGTTAAGGAAAGTATTTTAAGGAGCAAGCCTTGCCCAGGGTGGGAACAGCCCAGCTCTGCAGCTTAATTCAAGGTAAGGAGCAGTGACTCACCCCCCGCATGAAGCGACAGGCAGGGCAGGCAGTGCAGCCTATAGCTATACGGCCCTGCCATGGGAGCCACAAACTCCTCTATAAGCAACCCGAAGCATCGCTTGCCAGCTCCCCAATGGATAAGGCAATTGCGTTTGAGCCTGAATTATTCAGGCTGGCTTCATCAGTTAAGCAAAAAAAAAGGGGGGGAGGGGGAAAGGCTTTTTCATAATTAAAGCAAACAGTAATTTTCTCAGATCAGAATATGATAATGAGTAAGTGAAAAACCTAGCTCCTTCAGATGAAAGGGCTCCCGAGGCATCCGAGGAGATGGATATGAAAGGGCTGCCGAGGCATCTGAGGAGCCGGGTAATGAACACTAACAGCCCCAAAGGTCTCACAGCCACATACGGCTGCAAATCGAAGGGGGAAGGACCCCGCTCAGCTCAGCCCAGCCGCTTCCCGGTCGCCTTTCGGCATTACCGGCATCCTTTGGTGGCCGCCAGCTCCTGCCAGCCTCCTCCAAACCCGCTGGTGGAAACCTGCTCACTGGCTCCTCTGCGGCTATTAACAAAGATGCATTTTCCATGCCATTATCCCAAATTAAGAGTGGTTCTCTTTGATGCTCAGGAGGACAAAATTAGCCACAGTTGCCCCCAGCAGCAACCTGTCCAGCCTTGGTAGTGGTCTCCAGCATCCCCCTCGCTGTCTCAATATCTTCTGCATTAAACCATTAATCAAGGAATAAGGGAAAGAGAAACTGAAGCTTCAGGCGCCAAAAAATCCCCATGGACTTGGGAGCTGAAAATGCTAATTTGATATAACTCTAATTAGCAGGGAAAGAGTTAAAAGCACTGACATTAATATATACATAATTACACTCCAGGGTTAAGAGCTCATTGAGATGAAAAGGGCAGTTCATGGCACTAAATGTCTCCTTTCACAGAGCCCACAGACTCCAGGCAGGCATTAATTAATCTCCTTTTACTCCTGTTTCCTTTTAGCTGGGAAACATTACCTACCATCTCCAGTTCAAAACGTCTTCGTAGGTGACTCAGCCCTCTTTCACCAGGTGCTTTTAAACCTGGTTTAGCAACCCTGCTATCAGCTCCTTCAGCATCACTGAGAGAGCAGAGGAGGACAGGCAGGACCGGGAACAGCACGTAGCTACAGCAGTGCCACAAACCAGACTATCTGCAACCTTCACGCTGCTGGAGAAAGCCCTAGTCCTTCCCTAAATTCCATCTCCCACCCACAGTCTGTGGAGCATCTTTCTCTTGCCGACCAGTCTTTTATCTGGAGCAGGGTCCTCGAGTCGTTACTGGGGTAAGTGGGGCAACCTGGCTCCCAAATTGTAAAAGGCAGCTTTTGCCCTGCTAGGGCAGCTCTGTTCTGATGCTGAGCTGGCTGGAGGTGTGTAGGTACTGCTGCTGGAGGGCATGGACCTGGATGAACTTTTGGATACCTCAAGAGCTTCTCTAAGGATGTGCTGGCTGCTAAAACAAGGTCCTTAGCCAGCTGTAGTGGGTGAGTTGTATATGCGTGCAGAGGGGGAAAGAGAAGATACCATCTCCTACAGCCTAGCCTAAGATCTCCTGGGGTGAAATGAGTGTGAAGGGCACAAATCCTACTTGGCTGTTAAGGAAAAAGAAAGTTTGTGCCACATAAATTCAAGCTGATGGGCTCTCCTTAACTCTCCTGCCCCTGTTGTGCCAGGCCAGTGCGGGAGGAAAAGGAGTATATATAAATACAAGCTCATAGGTAATATATAAAACTCTATTAGCATATAAAAATGCCTATATATGTAAATGCAAACTCATGTGCAGATGAGCCTGGGAGGTATTTGGGAAGGGTTGGCAGGAGCAGTGTGATTGCCTGGACTTTTGTTTCCTTGGAAAAATGGACTGCAACACCCCTGGCTTTCTAATCTCTACCTCTTCCCTTTCCAAAAAATGCATAAAATAAGCTAATCTAACCTATTTCTGCAGCCAGACAGCATCGTGCTCACTACTAAGATATGTCAGTTAAACATTTTAGCTTGAAATTGTTAATTTCTACCCTGTTGTTATTTTTTTTCCCTGAGTCTGATAACAGCAGCCAAGGGGAGCCTGGTGGGAGGTGACCGAGCCTGGCAGCTGGGTTTTCTAGCCACCCTCTCCCCAGGATTAATCCAGCTGGGTACAACCCTTGATGCATCCTTTCCTCCCTGCATTTAAGCAAGGAAAAATGCAACAAAAAGCTGTATGTCCCTTCTTGCAGCAGCCTGCTCGCACAAAATGAGCGGGAAGTATGCTGTTTGGAGACCAGGTCTGATTGAAGTTGCCCAATTAAGCTCAAAAAGTGATGGAGGGAACTAGGAGTGAGACAGCTCTCTCCAGGAGGTGGGAGAGAAGAAAGGGGTGAGGAAAAAAACGCGTCTTCTGCTGGCTCTCATGGAAGCAGTATTTAATGTCTTGCGTTTCTACAGGCATGGCCAGGGAGCAGCTGATGCTGTTAATGAAACTTGTGTTGCAGGGAGCAGCTTTCCCAGCAGCAGCTGAAGCCATCCCAGATAAAACAGCAAAATTGAGGGGACTCGATATTTGCCTCCCCGGGGATCCGTGGAGGCTGTGGGATGCTCCAGCCTGGGCTCTTTCAAAGCTCGCTCCCAAATAAATCCCCTTTTATCTGCGTGCAACAGCTGCCCCTTTTGCCCAGCTTTCGGGGACTCCAAAGGCTTCAGCTTTGCTCATGAAAGATTTTCCTCTGACTGCAGGGTCGGGGGATGAGCAGCTCTTACAATCCCTTTAATTTCACTTTTCTTAGGGGATTTTGTAGTGTTACGGCTCCTGTTCGCTCTGGGAAATGTTCAGGTGGGCTCGTGCCCTTACTTTGCCTGGCAGCAAACATCCCAGCCCAGCATCCTTGGGGCCGGGTTCTGCAGTCAGGTCTATTTTTTTTTTATTAAATCTGGTGATTTTGAGTCACAGCTGGAGCTGCCTTTGAGAGCTGTATCCCAGTGTGGTGAATGGGGCTTGATTCCCCCTGTGCCTGCAACAGCTTCGTCCCGGGAGGCAGCGCAAACATTAGCAAAAGCAAGCGGCTAACGAGGCTCTGTCTATTTAGCATCTCCTCGGCACTCGTGTGCCCTTCCCCCTGCCGAACTCATGCTCCTTTTGCTGGATCACGAAGCCATCCCTCGGCCTGGCTGCGTCCGCAGGGGATGGCGGACCACGAGCAAAGCTTCAAGCCAGCATCCCTCCCTGCCCAGGGATGTGAATCGGCATTGCCACTGGGAAGTGCAGTTGCCCCCCTGGGGTGATGGTTGTCCTCACCTCCAGCAAAAAAAGGTCCTTCTCACCTGCGATCTCGTTCTCTTCCAGGTCGATGGTCTCCAGAGCGGCGACGGCGGCCAGGGGCTCGGGGAAACGCCGGAACCTGTTGCGGGAGAGGTTGATGGCCCGGAGGTGCAGCAGGGAGGTGACCTCCTCGGGCAGGCGGTGCAGGTAGTTGCCTGCCAGGTTGAGCTCTGCGGTTCGAGGAAGAGAGGAGAGCAGTGGTGGGATTGGGGGGGGTTGAAAAAAGATGGGAAAATAATTAATGCATAGCTTAATTTACAGTCTCTGTTCCCCATGGGCTGCCAGGTCCAGCAATGGGATTCCAACTCCAAAAACGAGATTTTTTTTTTTTTGCTCATCTCCATGGTTTGCAATAGTACTTTTGCCTGCTGTGAATACTGCTTTTAGGAGCGATATGTTTCTTGGCTTCCTCAGGCTTTCCTAATGAAACCCGTGCAGCGTTTCGCAAGCAGGGGCTGTAGAAATAAGCAATATTTCTTAGTGAGGTCAGTGCAATTCCTCCCCCAATGGACATTTGTCACAGCTTAAGGCTAGTTTTCTATCTTCATGTGCCTGAACCCCTTCTGAGGTATAAACAGACTGGTGGAAGGAATGTATTTATATGTGAAAAATATCTATTCCACAGAGTTTAACCCTCTGTGATGCTTCCCCCCCTAAATGAGCTCCTGTGGAGCCAGGAGCAGCACTCCTGCATGAAAGGCCGTTAGCCATGGGAACAGGAACCCAAATCCTGCTGTCCCAGCGCCCTTCTCCAGTGACACAGGGCTTTCTGCTCTATAAATATCCACGTAAGCTGCCCTGCCCCTGCTAATACCTGGTATTTATAGGTCCTGCCTTATTCAGGCTGGTGCAAGGCTGCCCGCAGCCCTGCTGAGCCCTGCCATGTTCATCACCAGAATGATTTGTTCACTGGTGGAGCAAAGCCCTTGCTGGGGAATGAGACCCTTTTCTTTCCCCCCCGCCGGGGCTTGCCATGCTGTCTAGAAAATGCAAATTGATTTCCTTTGCTTGATGTGTTTCTTTTCTCCAGCCTAGGGGAGTTTTCACGGATGATGCTCCAGCTCCAGGACAACACGGGAGGCCTCCCCAAACACCCACCATGGTGGCACTCGTGCAGTACGTTGTATGAACAAAATATTTGCTTTTAAAAGCTGCCGGAGCCCCAGGTGCTGCTGCAGAGGCAGGCAAAGCCCCGGTGCAGTCCCCAGCGTTCAAAACCACGGCGCTGGATGCTTGCATGACCATGTTGTAGCAGATTAGCTTCTGGCTGCTTTCGCTGGGCTCCGCAGGAACGTGTCCCCATGACACCAGCCATGCACTGATGGCCGTCCCCATCTCCTGCAGCGAGTGGGGAGTGAGCAACTGTCACTGATGTCTCACGATGGGGGCTAAATAGCCAGTGGCAAGCCAGCATGCCTTCTGCAGCCTGAAATGCCCCACCTCTGCCATGCACCATTATGCCCTGGCTGCCTTTTCAGTCCTCTTTCATCCCCAGCCCCATCCTTGGAGGGAGCCGGAGGATGATGAGTGACCCCGCAGCAGCCTGGCCACTGCTGAAAGTGGCTGGAAGGTGGCAGGGCATGAGTTTGGGAGGGTGGGTGAGAGCAAAACCAATGCCCTCCTGCTGCAAGGGCTGGAAAGGGTAAAGAAAAATGGATTTTTGGGGGTCTGAACTAGTGCTTGGAATGAGGTGCGAGCGTAGAGGAGCAAAAACTGCAGTGGGGAAACTCTCTGGTGCTGTGCCCCCTCTGCAGCAACCTGGGGGCTCTTTGCTGGGTGCCAGGGGTTTGGAAGTGGCTGTTGCGAAGCAGTGGGGCTGTCCCTTACCTCTCAGCTGGCTGAAGGTGGTGACGAATCGGCTGGTGAGGGACTTCAGCTCGTTGTTTGCCAGGGAGATGTGGTGGATCCCCTCGGTGACGCTCCTCATGGCTTTGTAGATGCCGATGGGGAAGGTCATCAGCTTGCAGTTGGCCAGGTCTGTCCCCGGAGAGACCCAGGCACCTTAGAATGCGCCCCAGCTGGGATGGAGCAGTGCTTTCTGTCTTGTTTTCCACCCCTTAATACTCGATTTGCCTGTCTGGGTGCTGCCACCCACGGATGCCGTAATGTCCCCTGCCATACTCCCCTGCATTGTGGGGATCTTTGCCGTCACCTCCGCAAGCACCAATAGTTTGTTCCCGTCAGCGATGCTAAGGCTGTTCTGCCTGAGGTGCGTTCAACCCTAAAGCACGTTGCAAATACTTCTACGCTGCAGTGTCCTTTTGGAAACCCTCCGCCAGCCTGTCTGTGTCTAATAACTTTGCAGCTTCAGTAATCCCCCTCCCCTATATCCCTCACACCCCATGGGGATGGTCGAGCAGCGGCAGGGATGCCTCCTCCACCTCTGACCGGGATGGGGATGGAGCAGGGCTTTCCCTGGGCGTGCTCCTGGCTGGATTTCTCCTGGCGATGGGTGCTTGCCCCATGGCAAGCAGCGGGGAGGGGAAAAGGATTTGGCTGCGCTTCTCACCTGTTGGCATTTTTGTTTTGCTCCGAGTTGTTTCTGTTTCCTCCCATGGGACATGCCAGGGGATGGAAACCCTGTATCCCGGCCCTGTGATGCTCAGCCTGGGCTCTCCTGCCTGACCCCCCGCTCCCCAAAGCCACGGCGGGGGCTGCAAAAGCTCGGTCCTCCCTCGCTTGTCGTCTCGCTCAGGAGGACGTCGAGAGGCTGAGCAATGAAGCTCTGACTCTCAGCGTACGCTGATTTATACCCCAGGGCTGGGAATCCAGCATGAATAAAAATGAGCAGCTTTCATCTCTCTCTTTTGATGAACTGCGTGCGGGTCTCGGATATTAGCTAGGAACAGGGAAATTGCAGAAAACACAAATCTGACAAGGCGATGCGGGGAAAGGTCTGGCTCCTGCCATCGCTTGCGAGGGGGGGATGTATCCCTGGGGCATGTCCCATGGGATTATGTGCCATCGCTGGGAACCCGCTCAAACTTTGGGGGGGCTGAGAGCCCTTTGGGGGAGCCTTTTCCTTCCCCGGGGGTGCGGGAACCTCGAGCGCAGCACCCAGAGGGGGGGCCAGCAGCTTTTTTTAGACCATGGCAGCAAGAAATAGAGCCCTGCTCCCGGATACCCGATCCTTCTCCGGGCCCCAAAGCGGGAGCCGAGCCGGAGCGCCGGGCTTACCCAGGGAATCCGTTTTGTTCTCCACCGTGTCGTTCACCTTCCTGGCCACCCGGGCTACCGCCTCGCCCATCTTCTTCTGCATGCGGGCGCCCGGTCCCGCCGGGGACGCGCTTCGGCCGGGGGGATCCACGGCTGGAGGGAGAAACCGGCTGCTCCGGCCTCTTGGGAGAAGGATGCTAAAAATAACCAGCGGGATCAGCGTTCCCAGTGGAGGGAGGGAGGCTGTGCTGTGGCTGGCATGGCCCTCAGGGTATGCGATTCCCTGCTTTCCAGGATGGTACGTTTGGGATATGGGGATACATCCCCTTTCCTGCTTTGGGATATGGGGATACATCCCCTTTCCCGGTGATCTGGGGCTGGCGTGGCCCTCAGGGCACAGGATTCCCAACTTTCCAGGATGGTACTTTGGGATACAGGGATGCATCCAGTTTCCTAGTGATCCGGAGATGGTGTAGCCCTTTGGGCGCGGGATTCCCCACTTTTTGTGTTGGTTCATTTGGGATATGGGGATGTGTCCCCTTTCCTGGTGACTTTGATCAGCTCGTCCCTTTTCTTGGTGACTTTGATCAGCTCGGCTCAGCCAAAATGTTTTAGCAGAAGGAGCCCTGGACACGACGACCCGCCGGGGGGGGGGACGGACGACACACGGGACACACGACACCCCCCCCCCCCCCCCCCCCCCCCCCTCCCCCCCCCCCCCCCCCCCCCCCCCCCCCCCCCCCCCCCCCCCAAAAAACAGCTCTTCCCACGCCGGGAGTCGAACCCGGGCCGCCTGGGTGAAAGCCAGGAATCCTCACCGCTAGACCACGTGGGAGGGCGCGGGCAGCGCGCCCCCCTCCGCCCCCCCGGCGCCTGCCCCCTGCCGGCGGCGGCCGGGACGCGGTTGCGCGGCGGCGGCGGCGGCGGCGGCGCGGGGGGGGGGGGACGGGAACGGGGGCGGGGGGCGGCGCCCGCTCCGCGCCGCCTCCGCGGGGACAATAGCGCGGGGCCATGTCGTCCGCCGGCGGCCGCCAGCCCAGCCAGAGCCGGGCCATCCCCACCCGCACCGTGGCCCTCAGCGACGCGGCGCAGCTCCCCCCGGACTACTGCACCACCCCCGGCGGCACCCTCTTCTCCACCACCCCGGGAGGTAAGCACCGGGCGGGACGGGGCCTGCCGGGCGGCGGCGGCGGCGGCGGCGGCGGCGGCCACGGCCGCGGGGCCGCGCCGGGGGGGGTGGGGGGGGAAGCGCTCCCGCCCCGCGAAACGCCACCTATCGCGCGCCTATCGCGCCTATATCGCGTCTATATATCGTGCAGATACAGCGCCTGCCGCCGGTTGTCCTTAAAGCGAGGGGGTTGAGCAGGGTTTATTATTTTTCCGGTGCATAACGGAGGGCGCAGGGGGTCCCGGCAGCGGCGGGAGCTGGCCCCCCCGGGTACGGCGTGGCAGGCGGCCCCGGGCGGGACGCGGCCGGCCGGCGGGGCTCGACGCCCCGCGAGGTGTCGGTGGTGAGGAGCGGGGGGGGGTTCTGCCCCGTCCCGCTTCGACACCCCGGGGTCGGAGCATCCCTTGTCCCCGGCCGGGGGAGAGGGACACAGGGGACGTTTCGGGGTGCCGCATCCGTCGGCATCCCGGGGATGCGTTCCCACCCCTGCCATGAGTTTGCCAGGCCTCCGCGCCCAGGACGACGGCGAGGGCCCGGGGGCAGCTGGTACCCAGGTGCCGCCGGGGGTGTTTATCCGGCACCGAATTATCGCCCGCCGTGCCCAGATAAGAGCGGGCAGCGCGGTGGCACGCAACCCCCCCTTGCCCTCCCTGCCTATCCTTGGGCTGCGACCGAGGTCCTTGGCCAGGGTGCCCGTCCTGCCGGGAGACTCCTTCCGCAAACAAGCGCTGCCGGGCCGGATCCCCCCCCCATCCTCCTCTCATTCACCCCCCTCTGCCCCCCGCCCCCAGGCACCCGGATCATCTATGACCGCAAGTTCCTGCTGGACCGCCGCAACTCCCCCATGGCCCAGACCCCGCCTTGTCACCTCCCCAATATTCCCGGCGTCACCAGCCCCGGCTCGGCCGGCGAGGAGCCCAAAGCGGACGCCAACAGCCTGAACCACCAGGAGGGGAAGCCATCCATGGGTAAGGGACCCCCCCCCCCGGGGTGGGGGGATTTGGGGGGGAGGGTGACAAACCCCCCCCCTCCATAACGCTTCTCTCCTTGCCTCTCGCCAGGGGACGACGCTCAGTTTGAGATGGATATCTGAGCGGGAACCACGGAGAGGCAGCAACTCCCCAGACCTGTGCACACCCCATTCGGCTTAGCAGGATCCGTCCCGGCGAGGCGGAGGCGGCACCGGTCCCCGCCGGCGTCCCCCTCCCCACCTGCCTCCCCCCCTCTTTCCAGGGAGCGCGACTCTGGCTTCACCCCCTTTACGGGTGACTGGTCCCAGCGTGCGCCGGCCGGAGCATCCCTTCTGGATCCGGCCCTATTCCTCCTGCTCCGCCCGCCGGCAGCCTGATCTCCACCGGGCTGCTTTTTAAAACATCCCTTTGCCTCTTCTGCTGCCTCATGGCCCCCCCAAACCCCCCCCCCGCCCCGTTACCCCAAACCTCCCGTTGCCGGCAGCTTGGCGATCCGGAGCTGCGTCACCCCCTTTGCCTCTTCTCCCAGAAAATTCGGGCAGCCTCTCGGGAGGAGGGGGAAAGCGTCGCTCCTAAAACCATGCACCCCGGGGAGGGGTTTTTTCAGTTTCCCCGGGACCTGCTGCCGTTCGGCGGAGGACAATGTCGGCAGCCCGTTCCCTTTGGTGCTCTGGGGTTCCGAGTTAGTCCCCGACGGCGTCGGGCAGCGCGCCCGCATCTCTCTTACCCGGATTTCTTCCGTCTTGGCCCTTCGACCCGGGGCTGCGTCCCCGACCCGCCAGCCAGGACTCAAAGCGACGTAGCCATATGTTACAAAAAACCCCTTGCTTTTATTTTTTTTTGGTACTAAAAAGGGGCACTTTACCGGCAACGCTTCTTTTTTCGGGCTGGGGAGGAGTGCCTCTGGGAAAGTGCTTTCTAAGTGCTTTTTTTTTTTAATTCTCTCCCCCCCCCCCCCCTTAAAATGTGAATAATACAGGAGTGAAATCCCTCGGCGCTGTTGGATGTCTCAGGAATAGCTGGGCACCCGGGGGGGGGAACACGGGGTGAGACGCCGCAGGGATGTGATGCTGCGGCCGGGAGCATCGCGGCTGCACCCGAGGCGCTCCGGTTGCAGGGTGCCGGCGTCGGTGCCATCCGCAGCTCGCTTTTTGTGCCGGGGCTTCCCCCGGCCGGGTCGCGCTGCCGTGGATAAAGGGTTTCTGTGTTAAACTCCCCGCCGGCGGTGGCTTTGCCAGCCTGGCACGTCGTGACCACCCTGCCTATGTCCGGCATCTTGAACCCCCCCCCCGCCCCGGAGATGGGATTTCATTTTTTTTCTCCTCTCTTGGTGCGACTCTCGCCTTGAAGAGCAGCGTTCGGTGAGGGCGTGCGTGGCAGGGGATGCCGCGGCGGTGCCGTGCTGTGCCCCCCGAGCCCGCCGGCACCCCCCACCCCCCCTATTTTTTTTTTACTGCCTGTTGGGAGCCGTCAACAGCTTTGCAACCTTCTCAAGTGCCATTTTATCAGCTCCCACCTGAGTGCCTGCTCCATCCATCCTCCCTCCCTCACCAGGGTCGTGTCCCCCCCTACCCCCCCCCCCCCCCGGTACCCAGCCCCGGGACCCGTCGCCTGCCGGGGCAGTGGCTCTGCGTGCCGGGAACGGGTACGTCCCGCACCGGAATCCGTGCTGCAGGCTTTGTGCACTTTCTGTCCGGTAATTTATTTCTCTAGGTGTGTTTGGCGCGGGTCGGCACGGCGGCCGGTTGCGAGCTCCCATCTTCCAGCTGCTTTTCTCGCGAGTGGGGGGCGGGAGGGGGGGGCCTGCCGCTCGTTTTGGGGGGGAAAAGCGAAAAAAAAAAAAACCCCAAGGGAATGGGTTGCCTCTCCCATCCTTTCCCTTGCATGGGTCATGCTCGGTGGGACGCGACGTGAACATGCAGCCGGCCGTCGTAGGCGCACGAGTGAGTGAGTGCAAGTAGAAATATGTATATGCGTGTGGGTGGGTGGTGATAAGACACACACAAATATATATATTATATATAAATAAATATATTTTCCTTAAAGCGAAGATCCTAGGAGGTCTGTTAGGTCCTTGAGATCGAGGGAGCGGCAGGGGCAGGGGACAAGGACATCCTTTGCGGAGCGGGGACGGCCACCGCGGATGCAGGGACCCGGCACCCTCGGCACAGCCACTCGTTTTGGGAAACCTGCTCTCCAAGCCAAAAAAAAGAAGAAAAAAAAAAAAAAAAAAAAGAAGAGAAAATATCCAAGGACAACTTAACTTACGGACAGGAGCCGGAGGGAAACCACTTTTTTTTTTTTTTTTCCTAAACGCCCCCTTTCCCGACCTCCTTTCGTCTCCGTTCCCCATCCCAGCGACTCTCTCCTGGTTCTCTTTTATAACCGGGCTCGGGGCTGAAGAGCAGGGAGGGAGTGCCTGGCCTCGCCGGGGCAGCTCCTCTGCTAGTCAGGGTATAGATTTGGGTTTTTTTACCGTCTCTTCAAGCAGGTGTTTGGGAGGAGAAAAGCTCTCGCCAGTGGTTGCTGTTACAGTGAGATCAATAAAGATCTTGGTTCTATTAAATCGAGGTGCTGGAGGTTTCTTCTGACCGTGACTCGGGGTGCAGGGGGGGGGCGGATTTTCCCTTCCCTTCGGAGCAAACGCTGCCTGGGCTTCACCCTCCTTGCGGGTCAACCCTCCTTTATATTTTAGCCCCCCCCCCCCCCCCCCCAAATTCTATAGGTGAGTTGCTTTCCAAATTTCCGATTTGGAAAAAAAAAAAGCGGATCCAGGCCAAGGGCAGCAAATCAGGAGCGAGCTCCTGCCTCTCGCCGGGCATAACTCAGTGTTACGAAGAGCAGGGGATGGTCAAACCCAGAGCCAACAGCCAAGGGTTAAGGGGGGGATTCGATTGCAAAATTTTCTGTACAGAAAAATCAGAAAAATCTGATTTTACCGTAGAAAGGTCTCCCACGTACAAAATTGCTGCAAATTGGTCATTTATCCTGCACCACCAGGCGCAAAAACCTATATAGACATCAAACCTATATAGGGCATCGAGCTAGAGAGGTGCCAAAGAAAGTCCTGCTTGGGACATGTCCAAGCCAGACTCCAAACGTGCAAATAAACCCCTGAACTTAAGCCAAGCTTAAATTGCAACCCCTCAGCAATTTCCCACATTGCTGCTAAATGCATGTTTGCACCAGCCCCGGGGGTCACCCCCCCCCCCGGGTGACCCCTTCCAGCTGATGCCGAAAGGAGCGTACGCCAGCACCCAGCGCCCATCCCTGCCTTGCGAGCGCTGGGCGAGTCCCCGAAATGTCAGCTGTGCTGCTAAGGCCGTCGTGTAAACTGGGTTTTAGCTGCTGGGGGCCGCTGAAGCTGTTGCAAAGCCAAAGCCGTCTCGCAAATCGGTGCTGGCCAAGGAGAAGCAGGTGGGTATGAGCGTGGGGGTACGGCCACCCCGACCCGGGCTCATCCTTGAGGGTCCTGATGAACCTCAAAAGCCCCGAGCAGCCTCACCTGGGGTCCCCCCATGCTCAGGAGCACATTTAAGCCCAGCCTCTGGCCTGGCTGCGTCCTTCAGCCCAGGTTGTAGCCTTGGCTGCTCCATCTCTGCTGCTTCTGGATGGACCCAGCCCAGGCTCGTGCCCTTGCAGGGGGCTGTGCTGATGCAGGTATGTTGCCACAAATTGTCCTGGTCCGGGACAATTGTCACTTTAATAATATATATACGCATATATTTTTAAGTTTTAAACCGAGTAGCAGCAAAGTCAGCCTTTTTTTATACCAGCCACTCTGTACGGGGCAGGTCTGAGCGGCGAAAGCCTTTTTGCCCCCCTAGTAGGAAGGGTGCCGCGGGGTGGGTGGGAGCAGGGCGTCCCCTCCCTCTGGCTGCAGCAGCCAGATCCTGGGGGCCCCCAATTTTTGGGGGCATCTCGGCAAACTACCAGCAAATCCCCCCCGCCCCCGTACTGCGACACCCCTGAAAGTGCATCGCTTGGGGATGCAGACTCCGCGTGTGAAATACCGCAGCGGCACGCCGCATTCCCAAACCGCCCGCACTCAGGTCCCACGGGCGAAGCCGGGAGGGCGGCACCGAGGGTGCCACTAACCTGGGGTTTTTGGGGGACGGGGGCCCCCTCGTGCACCCCCCCCGGCTTGGCTGCACCCAGCGTGGTCCTGCCGTGACCTCCCGTGGATGTGGGCGCATATTGCAGCAGCAGCAGCACGTCCGCTCCGCTGGGAGCCCCGGGAAGGGCTGTCGCATCGCGCTGTTACCCGGGTTGTTATTAAATAATAATAATTATTTTTATTAAATTATTTTTATTACTATACTCTTGCTTCTTGTGCTCCTCTCCAGCCTGATCCTGAGTTAAAAAGTGGGGTGTAGGAGCGGGGAGGTGGAGAAGGCAGCGAGGAAACCCCCTCCTTCGGAGCAGGCACCGCTGTTGGCGCAGAGCATGCGTGTCGCACGGCTGCTCCCTCCTGCAGTTTCTCCCCAAATTCCGGCTCTGCGGGTTGTTTCTTACCTGAAGTCTCTGTTAAGGGGTGCCTAAAGCCTGTCGGGGCAAAAAAATCCGGGGGAAAGCTGTGCTGCTTGGAAACAGGCAGCGAGGCTTTTTAAAAAATAAAAGAAAATAAAAATAAGGGATTTTTCCTTCCGCCACTGAATGGGAGCGGTGGATCGTGGGTTGCTCTTCTTTGCTTCTGAAATGTTAGCGAATTTTGAAGCGTGTGTACAGAGGAGAGGAGCAAGATGAAAAAAACGCTGATGAGGCATTTGGGAGCTCCCCTCTTCTGGGTTTGGCTCTGCCCATGCAATGCCAAGCTTAGGGGAGCGACAACTGTTTTCCTCCTGAATTTTTGGGTGCCTTTTTTGTTTTTTTTTTAATTATTTTTTTTAATCCTGGCTTCCAAAGCCCCTGCAGTGAGGTGCATTGTGCGTGGGGAGCCCTGGCTTTTGGTGCGCTCCTTGGGGCAAAGGGGAGTTTCTAGATGCCGATTTGGGAGCTAAAAACGGAGAAGTTAAACAAAAAAAAAATTTATAAAGTTTCAATCTAGGACTGGAACTCTTAATCGATAGCGGGCTGTAAATGAACTAAACGGGGGTAATTTCACATGCAGCAGGGTGAATGAAACCTTGGCTGGATTTATAGCTCTTGGTTTGAGTTTTAAACTGGAGTAGTGGCCGTCTGCGTGTGCGACTGCTGGGGTCTGCCCTGTGGCGTTCCACTGTAAAATTCAGCAGAGCGGCTCAGGAAAGGGTATTTTGGCTGAGCCGAAGGCCGGGAGCCTGGCTAGTATCTAGGATCCCGATTAACAAACTTTCCAGCCCTGCTTTCCAGCCGTTACCATTTTCGGACTGCCTCTGGGCTCCGTTTACATTCCTGGCCCTCCTTCCCAGCGCCGGTGAATGTGTTAATGCCGTTTTTCTCCTCTGCCTTCGGCCCGTTGGTGTCCTATAAACATTTATTTGGCGGTGCCTCCCGGAGCAGCGCGCCGGCTGTGGATGGTGCTGGGTGCGAGCAAGGCTGTAGCGCCGGGGCATTGGGGGTCTCTGAGGGAGGTGGGGCTGGGGCCCCCCTAGATGGGACCCTTGGAGGGCTCAGAGGTCAACCCAAATGACATGGGAGAAGGCAGCTAGGAGCTGAAGGGACTGGGGCTTTATGGATTAGCTAAAAGAGCATCTTTCCGCGGCAGCAGAATAAGTGCAATGCCTGTTGGCAATGGGGGAAGCCTGAAGTCATCTCATGGCTTTACTCTGTGCTGTGACGGAAACCAGCAGAAGATGAGCAGACCTTGATGCTGGCCCTGCTGGTACTGGAAGAGCCGCCTCAGGAACCCACCACGGCGCCTGTACGTGCTGGGGAGCAGCCGGGTGGGCAGCAGCCTTATTTCCCCAGGCGTTTGAGTGGCCCAAGCAAGGAGGGATTGCTCTGAGACTTGGGGGCCTGGAGCTACCCTGATGTTTCAGAGGGTGCCTCCAGGTCTGCACCCACTCCACCCACCTGAAAGTCTCCCCGCAAGGTGGGAAGACCAAGCGTGGAGGCTCTGGAGATGGCTCGCTCTTAGGCCAGGCTGCTGTAACCAGCTGTGTCTGGGTCTGTGAAAGGGATGCTACGTATCCAGCTCCGCTGAGGGCAGCCCCTTCCCACCCTGCCTGTGGTTAAGAGCCCTGGGACCTGCCTGTCTGACAACGTGGGGCAGAGGAGATGTGCTGGGGCTGGGCAGGGGGGGGGTCCATCTCTAGCAGGCTGCGAGGAGGCTTAAAATTAGCAGAAAGCGCAGATTCCTCTGCAAGATTCAGCGCTCAGCCTGCTTTTAAAAGTTGTGCTGAGCGATTGCAGAAATGAGTGCTGGACCTTTACTTTCCCTGTGTGAGTTTTGGGGAGCAATCCCCCTTGGCATGATAAAGCAGGGGGGCAGGGGCTCCCTGCAGGCCGTTTCACACCAGTCCCCCCCTGGATCCAGCAGCATCCCTCGCCCTGGCCCCCATCACATACATCCCTCCCTCCTCTTCCATTTCTGGGAAGGAAAAGGGCATTTTTGCTTTGAGAGGGGCAGGCAGTGCCTTGATGCCCCCAAAACTGCTGTTGTCATTCTGAACCTGGCTGGGGTGGTGGCATCTGCCTGGTGGCATCTCCCCTGTCTGTCCCAGGGGGCTGACACCAGGAGGGGATGTGAAGAATCAGTGGG
Organism: Gymnogyps californianus; assembly: GCF_018139145.2. NCBI lineage: Eukaryota > Metazoa > Chordata > Aves > Accipitriformes > Cathartidae > Gymnogyps > Gymnogyps californianus. The sequence goes on along the minus strand of NC_059476.1, from coordinate 38,281,609 downwards.
GCTGGGGGTCCCCGAGGGGCCGGGTGCTGTGGCTGGGGGCCACTGTGTGCCATGGGGTCCCCGAGGGGATGGGTGCTGTGGCTGGGGCCGCTGTGTGCCATGGGGTCCCTGAGGGGACGGATGCTGTGGCTGGGGGCTGCTGTGTGCCAGGGGGTCCCTGAGGGGCTGGGTGCTGTGGCTGGGGGCTGCTGTGTGCCAGGGGGTCCCTGAGGGGCTGGGTGCTGTGGCTGGGGGCTGCTGTGTGCCATGGGGTCCCCGAGGGGATGGGTGTTGTCTGGAGGATGCAGTGTGCTGTGGAGTCCCTGAGGGGACAGATGCTGTGGCTGGGGGATGCTGGGTGCCAGGAGGTCCCCTCAGGGATGGGTGCTGTGGCTGGGGGATGTAATGTGCCATGGGGCCCCTGAGAGTATGGGTGCTGCGTGCCTGGGGGTCCCCAAGGGGATGGGTGCTGTGGGTGGGGGGTGCTGCATACCAGGGGCTTCCTGAATGGGCCGGTGCTGTGGCCGGGAGGGGGGTCCCCGCGGGGCTGGGGGGGGGTTGCAAGGTGCTGGGGCACCACGGCGGGGGGAGTCCCGGGGCGGGGGAGTCCCGGGGCGGGGGAGTCCCGGGGCGGGGGGCGGTGCCGGGCGGTGCTCGGCAGCCGGCGGGCGCGGCGTGGGGCCGAGCGGCAGCGCTGCCCTTCCTCCGGCTCCGCCTCCTCCTCCTCCTCCTCCTCCTCCCCCCGCCGAGGCTCCGGCGGTCGGGGCGGCCGCGGGCTCCGCTCCCGCCACCCCGCTCCCGCCGCCCCCATGGGGCGCCCGACGGCGCGGCCAGCCCGGCGCGGGAGCTGAGCCCGGAGCCGCCGCCAGGTACCGCATCCCTACCCCACCCCGGGGCCGAGCATCCCCCCCTTCCCCCCGGGACCGGGCATCTCTTCCCCCCCCCCCCCCCCCCCCTCCCCGGGGCCGGCTTCCCCGCTCATCCCTCCCCGGGGTGGGGTGGGGGTTTCATTTCCCAGCTGGGTGCGTGGGGAAGGGGATGGAGGGAGCAGGCTCAGCCGTGGGGTACCGGCTTGGAGCCGGGCGGCACCTTGGGGGTACCCCCCCACCTCCCAGCGCCACCCCGGGGGGGTTGCTGCCCCCCCCCCCATCGGGAGAGGGGGGCAGGTGCCGCTTGCTGGGAGCAGCCTTCCTCCCCGGGGTGCTTGTTGGGCAGGGGTCCCCTCGCCCCAGAGCCACGGCGGGGGGGGGGGGGCGATAGGAGGAAGCTTTATTTTGCCCCAGGAACACAAACCCCACAGCGTGGGCGTGAGGTGCCCAAACCCCAATGAAGAGGGTTTATCTGCAGCCAACGCTGCGCTTCGAACCTCTGGAAAATAGATGGATAACTAGTTTTGAGGCCCAGCACCCGCCCCGCGGCGTCCTCCCAGCTTTTGTGCCTTTGCATTCCCGTTTCCTATTTAAAAGGGGCTTTTCTCTCCTTCTTGCTGCCTGGAAGCCAGCCCCGCAGGAGGCCGACCCAGGCGGGGAGCCCAGCGCGGCTGTCTGCCGGTGCCGGCTGTGCCTGTTGCGGCTGGAGCGCCCCAAAGTGAGTTTTGGGGTTTGCATCCCTGGGCTTGCCTCCCTTCCACCCCCAAAAGCCGTTTGGAGGGCAGGCTCTGAAACGGGGAGTTGCGGGATGGCTCCCCGCTGGAGGATGAAGATGGAGGAGGAAGAAGAGCAGATGTAACCACAGTCCCTTCCCTGCTCGGGGAACATCCCGGTCTGGGGTTTGGCTCTGCAGCCTCCTGTTTGGGGAGCACAGGAGGAGCAGGAAACCTGGGATCACTCAGCGATGGGTTTCCCACTGGCACGTACATGCAGGGTATGTCGCAGAGCCCGGTGGGCTCCCACTCCTGTATGGGACGGGGTCACCCTCGCTGCCGTGCTGCCCGGACAGAGCCGGGATGCGGAGGATGTCCTAGGAGGAAAGTCTGCCTGCTCTCGCTGAGCTCCTGCCCGGCATCTGTAGCTGGCGGGGCTGAAAACTTCCAGAAACTGCATCCAGGCTGCGTTTCCTATGGCTGCCGGACTTTTCCGGACCCCTTCCTCTACCCTTTCCCCGGCGCATCGCTCCTCTTAGCGCCGGGAGGGGGGTGCACACCACCTCTTCTCCCCGCAGCCCTCCGGAATTGTGGCACTCGTGACATCCCAAGCTGTGTCCTGGTTGTTAACCCCTCCTGGATGGGGGGGGGCAGCGGATTTTGGGGTGGCCGGGCTGGGAGCAGGCAGGCATTGCCTGAGGAGGGAGCAGGCAGGCAGGCAGGCAGCGGTGGTGGGACATTTCCTTCCTGGAAGGCAGGAAGTGATTATGTCTTTGCACGAATGACACGGAGCCTAAAAATAACCGGCAGGTCTCTGTTGTGAGCAGATACCCCCTGGGATTTGCTCGATTTCGCTTTATTGAAGGCAGCGGGGTAGGGGAGAAGAGAGCCTGGGAGAGCGAGCTCCGCTCGCTACCGCCTGCGAAACCACCGAGCGTGCAAAGGCGCGCGCGACGGCGGGTGCGGGCGCGCAATAAGGTGCTGCTTGTCTTGCGAAAGGTGTGGTCCGCAAGCAGCCCGGCTTTGAAAAGCGGCCGCGTGTAAATGGAGCCGTCCCGTTGCTCCGCCAGCCTTCCCCGTCGGGAGGGGAGCCGGCGGTTAGCTATGAATAGCACAAAATCATAGCCCTCGCCTTCCCGAAACGCCCTGGCCGGGCTTCTCGTGGCACTGAGCCTCCCGGGTTTTGGGAGCGGGGGTGCCGCGGCGTGGGTGTCACCCCAAGGTCCCCACCCTCGGGGGGACACCCTCCCCCCCGCATCCCCTCTCTGCTGCCGGCCGGCACGGGGTCACGCCGCAAAACCTCCTGCGGGGAGGAGGTGGAAATAGCACGGGGTGAAAAATTTGGCAGAGCGGGTTTGGGCGTGGGGCCGTGGCGCTTCCTGGGGAGTATTTGGTGTCGGAGGAAAGCTCCTCCGCGGGACGGTCGTCTCTTTGGAGATGCCCCCGGCCTTTATCTTCATCCTTTATGGCTTTTTTTTTTTTTTCCCCCCTTTCTTTGCACTATTGAAAGGAAACTCTTCAGTAAGCATGCTCGCAGACCTTGAAACCGCTGGCAGCGGGCTGACGGCACAACCGGCAGCGCTGGCGCTTGCAAATTAGGGCTTTGTTCCTCTTTCCATCCACGCTCGTTGATAAAACCCCTCGCTTCAATAGCAGGCAGCTTGAGCATCTCCTGGGTGTCTGTGAGCCGCCTCTCGCCTCTTGGCCCTGCGAAGCAGCACCCCAGAGACCGGCGTGATGGGCGAGGGGACCTGCTGGGGGTCTTTAAAAAAAAAAAAAAAATGCAGTTTTTAAAGGAGTTTTTTTGGAGGGGAGAGGGCGCGTGTGGTGGATGCTCATCCAAAGGGCATCCTGCATCTGAGCTGCTGTTAGCCATTACAGGTGGGCTCTGTGCAAAGTCCAGGTGGTTCCGCCAAAAAAGCCATGTCTGCTTTGTATCCTGCTAATCAGACACTCGCTTTTATATCTTAATTTCTCCCGCGCATCGCCCAGGCTTTGCTTAGCGAGGAAGGTTTGACCCTGCTGATTAATAATTCACTGTAAACCAGGTTTGGGAGCGGGGGGCTGCAGCTCGGGTCCCGCTCCCGGTACCTCCCAACGGGTACCAGCATCCTCCCCATCGGTGGCCGCCTCCGTGGCAGGGTGCAGAGTCACCCACGTTTCTGGGGTGCCTTCTTTTTCTCCCCCCCCCCCCAACAGCTTTCCCTGACTTCAGGGTAAGGATTTTTTACATCAAGTAACTAAAGGCGGGTTGGTCACGTGAAGGATGGGGATGTGGCGCTCAGTTTTCTGCCAAAAGGCAGGAGCGGGGCGGGGAGGGGGTGTGAAACGCCGGGTCCTTGTTATTCCGCTGCTCCCGCTCGTATTTTGGGGGAAGGCATCCCACCGATGCTTTCCCCTCCTCCTTGACAGATGCCGGTGGTGTGGCGCAGGGCGTGCGGGGGATCGGCAGCACCGATCTCGGCCTGATTGAGAAATACCTCTGTACTTTCTAGGAAATGCTGCTTATTTAGTTATATTTTTGGCTGTCGGTGCTGGCTCTCTGAGGAGCCCGTAGCCCGTGAGAATGGAGGGTGGTTGCTTTTGCTTGTTTAAAAATAATAATAAAACAATCAAGGCTTGTAAAATCAGAGCTGTCTGCTGCAAAGTTGGCTTTCCAGAGCCTTTTCCTCCCCATTGCAAAGCACTTTTGAGTTGGTTTAAGGCATTTTGGGTCGCGTTGCTTCCTTGCCTTATTTCACCCTTGCAGCTCGGTGGGCGAACGACGCATTTCAGATAAACCACGGCTTAATACGTTATTTCTCACCTTTCCTTTTTGTTTTATTATGTTTTTTTTTTAATAAGCCAAACTGCTTCCTTCCGGCATCACCTGGAACAACAAGAGCCCGGTTCCCACGCAGCCTTTGCTCCGGGATATCTCCTGACACGCACGGGCTCCGCCGGCAAAGGGCTTGCTGTTTGTGTGTTATTTTATTTTCGCTGGTTTTTTTTGAAAAGGAGGGTTAAAGAGCACGCCGGGGGCGGGGGGGGGCTCGGCTCCAGCGCTTCCTCTGGGGTTCGGTGATGCCCCTCTGGCAGCGCCAGGGCTTCCTGCCAGCCGCCGTGGTGTTTCCTGCCTCCCCGCTTGGGTCAGCGGTGCCGGGTACCCCCCCTGGTCCCTCGCGGATGCATCCGTGCCGGCTCGATGCCGAAAAGCTTCTAGGGCTGCCCCGCACCCAGGGGAGGGATGGATGCGTTAGGAGGATGCTGCAATAGCTGCTGCTTCTTCCCAAAGGGCTTTGCATTTTATTTAAAAAAAACTATGAAATAACCTGAGGATGCATGGAAGGAGATTTATTTGATTTATTTCCTGCTGACAATGAGGCGGCCGGGCAAGTGCACGCTTCCTCCTCATCGCGGCGGCCGGGGCAGATGCATCCTGCAGCTGCAGCCCGGCCGCCCCCCCGCTATATTTAGTCCATTGTTTTGCTCCGGCTTTGAGTCCTCGCCAGGTCCCTGGCCACGGGAATAACCCCCGTGCCGGGCGGCGGGGGAGAGGAGCGGCTCTCTGCGAGGTGGGGGGCTGAGCACCGTACATCATCGTGACTTACGTGGGAGAGGCCGCAGAGCCCGCGCATCGTCATCTTTCGGGATGCTCAAGCAGCATCCCGGTGCCGTCTGCGGCTCCTCCGGCGTTCCCCATCCACCCCAGGCTCGGCGGGGCTGGCCGTGCTGGGAGGTGGGTCTGCAGGGGAAGGGAAGCATCTATACATTGCCCACCCGGAGGCTCTGCTTTCTCGTTAGGCAGCAGGAGTAATTAACCGGTGGCTGCTGGAGCTTTGAATTTAGGCAAAACACCTGGAGAAGAACAGCGCGGGTTTGTTGGGGCGGGATGCCTTCTTGCAGGGTGTCGGTCCTTTTTGCGGCTGGGGAGAAAATGGGCTCTTTGTTAACGAGCCACGGCCGCTATTTATCTCAGGCTTGGCTTTCAGGTCCCTGAGATTAGGGCTGCGAGTGCCGGTGAGGGGATGAGCTGGCTGGGTGAGTATTTCTGGGGTTTGTCCTTGCGCCCCTCGCCCTGGGGAGAAGACGCAGACAGGAGGCAAGGGTGCTGTGCAAGCGGGTTTTGTCTCTGCATCCTCTCCCTCCTAGAAAGGAAACCCCTAAATACGGAGTCGTGCGAGGGAAGGGATGCTCAAAACCGGCTCGCCCCGGCTGATGGCTATAACGCCGTCATAAAATCCATGCGGATTGCGTCTGAACCTCCTGACTTCTCATAGTGGCATGAAAACAGAGCAAAGCCCCACCGGCTCGGCTGATTTTTTGGGGATAACTCAGGTCTCAACATTCCAGGCTGAGACGTCGGATGCAGTAGGGTTCTTTTAAATACAGGTAAAATAATAAAACTATGGGTTTTTTTTTTAAGGGTAGGTTGCCTGCCTAAGCGTCTGCTTAGTGTTTGCTAACTGCGTTCAACTGTTGGGGGAAAAAAACCCTGATATTTGGGCTAACCCAGAGCCCTTTGGTGGGCTGGTCCCTGGGCTCCTGCCCGCCTTGGCAGGCCTGTGACGGTGGCTCCGTTGCGTCTCGTCTCGTTGCAGCCATCAGTGATATTTGGGAGAGTTTTCAGGCAAGATCATTTTCTCTGTGTGTCCTGGGACAGGGTTTTGCTTCCCCACCCATCCCATTTTGTGTCCCAGCTTGCAGGTTGGGCACTGGGAGGGTGTAAGCCCTCCCGCTCCCATCGGATCCAGCAGCACCATAGCTGCTCCCGTACGGATGACACCAGCGCTTCCCTCTTCCCGTGGCTTTTTAGAGCAGTTCCCGCGGTTGCCCAGAGCACCCATTTTGGGTAATTTCGGTACTTTCTAGAAGACGCTTGCTTTTGCTGCCCAGCCGAGGCGGGGGGGAAAGAAGCTGAAATGTGATTTCCTCTCTCCATTCATTTTGTGGTTTGAAAGACCATTTCCAAATCTGCCCGGCCTCTTTTTATGTCTGTTATTTGCCGGTGTGGTTTATCAGGCAAAAAAAAAAAAAAAAATATCCCTAGGGGATTTACGGCGAAGGTGGGTGCCTGCGGCGGGGGGAGAAGGACGAAGGAAATACAGAAGCCGCCGGCGTCGGCCTGCGAGTTGGAGGGTGAGTCTCCATCCCCCGGCATGGGGATGCTGGAGCAAACCCAGAGGAATCGGTACAGCTCGTTGGGCTGTGCTGGCTGCTTTTGAAAAGATGCACCAATTCTGAGCAAAATAAGGGGGAAAAAAAACTGTCCTGGCTGAACGCTCCCCTCCTGCTCGCTGGCTGAGCTCTCTGAAGCCATGAGCGCATGCCCTGAAACACTCGAAACCTCCCTATATATATATATATATTTTGCTTTATTTTTGCCGCAACAGTGTTCATGTGAAAGAAAAGCATAAGGCGACTTGGAGAAATGGCACTGGCCTGAAACAGCTGGGTGTTTTTTTTTTCCCCTTCTCTCTCATGTAAAAGAAACCAGGCTGCCTAATGGTGCAGAAAATTCACGGTAGAGCAACAAGTTTTCTGCGGAGCCGGGAAAGAAGATAGGGAGGAGGGGAAAATCTGTGCCGGGGCACGGCCGTCTCGAAATAGCACATTTTTCCGGAGGCTTTTCTCCCCCTTGAAGCATTTGCAGCTGCTGGGGGCATCGCATTCCCTGGGATTGCAGTAAGGGACTGATCCTGTACTGCTTGCAAGGCAGCAGAAGCAGCTGCAAAAGCATTTGTAGGGCTGGATTAAAGCCACCCCGGGTTTCCCAGCGCTGTGCATCGCCACTGAGCAGGTACTGTCCCCCCTTTGAATGCTGCCAGGGTTATTCCCCATGCAGCATCAATAAAAAGGAGATTTTTTTTTTTTTATTGAGGACCGTCTCGGTAGGGGTGGGCAGAGTTTTGTTTTGGTTTTTTTTTTTTTTTCAGGCTACCCCTTTGCCATCTCTCGCTTCATTAGGTTACCAGGATCCGGCCCTGGCTGGCGCAGACAGTCGGCGCATTGTCCTGGACCGGTCGAGTGTGGCAGGATGCTCCTGGCCACCACCAGCCCCCCCCCCGGCCCGGGGCTGGCCCTTCTGCTTTCATCCTTGTTTAGGGATGAGCTCCCTAGGGATGAGGCGGGGGGGGTGTGGGTGTGTGTGTGTCTGCTTTCAGGGTCCCCCACCTGCCCTGGGGGAGAGGGTGTTCCTCCAGTATGGGAATAACCGGCTGCTTTAAAGGCAGCTTTCGGATTTGCTCATTAATCGCTGGAGGAAATCCCTCATCCCGCTGCCTCGAGGCTCCCGATGCCTCCGGTGCAATCAAGGGGGTTTCTCAGCACTGCAGGATTATTTATTGCTGCGCGGGGGGCACCTTTCCTCCTTGCTGCCTCCCACAACTTCTGAGGCTGCGAAATCACATGCGGACGCTTCACAACTTCCCCCCCCTCCCCCTGCCCCCCTGGCTTCTCCTCTGCTTGCACGCGCATCGACGTGCGTGTGTGCACGCACGTGCATGCACAGCCTGCACCGGGGAGCAACCTCCTCGAGCCTCGCTCGCTGCTCCAGGCACGCTGGCAGCTCCTAAATCCTAAACTACTAAATATTTAGTAAAATTCACTTGGTGTACGAGCGTTTTCCGCCTGGGGAGGGATCCTGGAGTGGTTTACAGGCGCTGGGAAGGCAGAGGATGAGGCTAAGGGCTGTGCTGCTGTGTCCCTCCACGGTGCTGGGGGGGGGCCGGATCCAGCGTTTTGCCTTTCCCCCCCCTCCCTCCTCAGCCTCACTTTTGCCTGCTTTGGGTCCAGACCCTCCCGGATGGAGGGAGCCACATGGCAGGCAGGCAGGCAGGCAGGCAGGGAGGAAGAAAGCCCTTTGCAGGAACAGGAGGGAAAGGGCTGGCTTAGCGTTTCTTCCCAAATGGGCTTCCCCTCGCCCGGCTGTCGGTGGAAGGGGGGGCCCTGCGCCCGCCCGGGATTTTCCCTTCCTAAAATGGGAGCGGCTGGGGGAAAAAAAAAAGAAAAAAAATTTAATTCCTCCTCCCTCTCCCTCCCTCCTTGTTTTTCGCCCGCGATCGCTGCCACCTCCCCGTCCCGGTGCAGCCGCCCGCGGATTATGGGTACGACCGCCAGCGCGGCGCAGCAGGCAGTCTCGGCATCCCCCCTGGAGAGCGGGGCGCCAGGCGACGGCAGCATGGAGGACCAGCGCTCCCTCAGCATCCACTCCTTCCAGACCCTGGGGCTCCACAACAGCAAGGCCAAGTCCATCATCACCAACAAAGTGGCGCCCGTGGTCATCACGTAAGTCCTTGGCAGCCTCTTGCAACTCTAGACCTCTGTTTTTCTGCACCCTCTTCCCTAAATATTGCTTTTTTTTTCGTCTTTATCCATGCCATTATTTTTTTCCTTTACCCGCCCGCATGTGGCTTTCGCAGGTACAACTGCAGGGAGGAGTTTCAGATCCACGATGACCTGCTGAAGGCCAACTACACGGTGGGACGCATTTCTGAGGCCACGTTGGAACACTACCTTGTGCAGGTGAGCATCGCCGCCACCCCGTGCCGAACCCGTTTCAGCCTGGGCTTTGGGGACCTCGGGGGTTTTTTGGGGCTGATTTTGAAGATCACCAAGAAAAAGCCACTTTTCTTCCCAGCTGCGTTCAAGCCTGCTTGCTCAAACGCACTTATTCCCCATCTTCTCTCTGCCCATCTTGTTTTGCAGGGGAAATATTTCATGGTCAGGGATGTATACGGCAAATTAGACGTCTTGAACACTACTGGCAGCTGCGGCGCTCCCAATTTCCGACAAGCCAAAGGAGGATACGCCGTGTTCGGCATGGGGCAACCCAGCCTCAACGGCTTCAAGCTCGTGCTGCAGAAGCTGCAGAGAGAGGGCCACAAGGTTGGTGGGTGGAACTGGGGTGGAAAAAGGCAGGAGAGCTTTCGGGCAGCCTCTCCCCCTCTTTGCAGGAGTGCGTCTTCTTCTGCGTCCGTGAGGAGCCCGTGGTCTTCCTGCGGTTGGAGGGGGACTTTGTGTCCTACACCCCCCGGGGCAAGGAGAACCTGCATGAGAACCTCCAGTGCCTTCAGCGGGGGCTGCGGGCGGAGAGCCTGGAGCTGGCCATCCGCAAGGAGGTGAGGTGGGACGGGAGGGGGTCGTCACCCCAGCCACAGCGGGGTGCATGCATCCCCCGGCTCAACGATGAGTGGAGGGGTTGTCGGCGGTGGTGGGCGCCCCGCGGGTTTTGATGGGGGGGGGTCCCCATCTCTGCTAGATCCACGACTTCGCGCAGCTGAGCGAGAGCGTCTACTACGTCTACAACGACATTGAGCGCTTGCGGGACGAGCCCCACGCCGTGCGGGTGCAGTGCGAGGAGGACATCCAGGTGACGGAGGAGGTCTACCGCAGACCCGTCTTCCTCCTACCCTCCTACAGGTGCTGCCCTTCCTCCTCCTCCTCCTCCTCCTTACATGTGGTCGTTGGCTTTGCTTTTGCAAGCTGGGCTCTTGATCCCCTCTTAAGCCACGTGTCCTCCACCGTGGTGGGGACAAAGCCCCCCCCCCGTGGCCCCATCCTCCTAAGAAGGGCTGTCCCCGTGCCTGGCAGGTACCACCGGCTGCCCCTGCCCGCCGAGGGAGCCCCTTTGGAGGAGCAGTTCGACGCTTTCATCGGCTTCCTCAGGGTAAGCCGAGGAAAAGCGCCTGGTCCATGGGGCCACGTCGGGTTGGGATTTGCTCCTGTGCCTGAGCAAGCGCACCGCGTTGGGGAGCGTGACTCCCCGAGAGCATCGTCTTCTGTTTTTGGCTTTACGCTGCCTGTTAGAGGATGCCTGTGCCTGCGGTTGCATCCCGTTCCCATTGCTGTAGACCCTGCTGGAGAATTCCATGTTGTCCAGCTGCTTGTCCCTACCGCTGGCTGGAGGTGACCATCCCTCGCCACCTCCCAGCATCCCTGCGCAGGTGGCTCTTCCCTAAACGGGTTTGGGAGAAATGATCTGGATTTGGTGCAAAGGCTTTCGATGGCAGGGCTTCTCTTTTTTCTTTTTTTTGGTTTTTTTTTTTTTGGTTTTTTTTGGGTTTTTTTTGTTTTTTTTGTTTTTTTTTGGGTTTTTTTGGTTTTTTTTTTTGGTTTTTTTTTTTTGGTTTTTAGCCTGGGAGATGAAATCTCGGTGGCTTGGGGACTAGCGGTGGGAACATCTCCAGTGGGGTGGACAGGCCAATGTCCGCCGGCGGCTGGGGAGGGCACAGGGCAGGGGGATGCAGTGGATGGACCACCCGTTGTGCTGTCCTGGTCCATCCACACCATCCCCTGAGCAAAGGGGAGATGCCACCCACCCCTCCGCACCTGGGCAGGGCCATCACCTCCACCCCGGCCATTGCAGTGGCAGACCCGGCTCTCCTGGGTGCCCCTATGGTCCCCATCCCTCTGTCCATCCCTCCTAGGAGAGCCCCAGCCTGCTGCTGCGGGACCCCGGCAGACCCCCGCCGGCGCTGCTCTTCGGCTGCCAGACCGGCGTGGGCAGGACCAACCTGGCCATGGCCATGGGCACGCTCGTCCTCCACCACCACCGAGGAGCTGCCCAGAAGCCCGAGTAAGCGGGGCAGCCCCCCGGGGCCAGGGTGGGGGGGGATGCCCGTGCCCCCGGGGCTGGTTTGATCTCCTTCTTCTCCCACCCCAGCCTCCCCCACCCGCCTAAAACATCTCCCAGGGACAGGCTTCGGGTCATCCAGACCTTCATCGAGATGGTCCCCAAAGGCCAGCAGATAGTCGAGGAGGTAAGGGGGTGCCGGCAAAACCCCCGGCGGGGTGGGTGGGAGGGGGAGATATCGGTCCCTGTCCCGATCTGGGGCTCGCTGAGCGGCTTTCCGCTTGCTCCTCGCAAGGTGGACGGTGCCGTCGCCTCCTGCTCGGAGATGCACGACATGAAGGAAGCCATCTATGAGTACAAGAAGAAGCTGGAAGGGATCGGGGAGGACTATCAGATCCAGGTACGTTAATTAGAGGATTGCTCAGATGCAAGCTGCCTCCGCGGGCTAATTTATCGAGCTGTTTTTGCATGGGGATGAGAAGAATGTAAATTCTGGAAATCTGAAGCTTCCTGTGAGCTGGAAATTTCCCAGAGACGTGAAACCTGGAAGGTTGTGGAGCTTTTCTTCCCCCCCACCCCAATCCTTGAAGAGCCATAACACTGAGCAGGCCGGGATCTGGGGGAGAGCTGGCCCTTTTGGGCTTCGCCGCTGCTTCTGGTAGATGACCTCGGGGACAAATAATATCCCGTGCCTTAGTTTCGTCAGCTTTAAAATTGGAAAATCGATACCAGCCTGGCTGGCAAAAAGTCCTCGGGAGCTGGGAGGGATCGTTGCTTAGAGGTTTTTCTGCAAATATAGTCACTCAAGGTCAAGCTTTTCTATCTGTAGAATTTCCCCGCGCCCCCCTTTGTTTTGAAAAGCCATCAGGGTGGTTTTCCACGCTGGAAAGCCGTGGTCTCCCCTGTTCGACCCAGGGGCTCCTCACCAGGCGGTGGCTGGACGGCTGGCTGGAGGGAGGATGCTCAGATGGAAGTGCTACCCTGATCCCCGCCTCTTCGGAGACGAATTTTCCCATTTAAATGCTGAATGTGGAGTGGAAGTGCTGGGGCCGGTTGTAAAGGGCGATGTGAAAACAGGCGCTGTGCGGCCAAAGCAAATAGGCTGGAGCAGAAAAGCACCATGAAAATGATGAAGTTATGGGAAAAGAAAGCATTTACTGTCACTTTGTTGGCGTTTAGTAGCAAACCCCAAATTTTGCCCCCCCGTCCCCTTCTAGGGTGGATTTGGGTATGTTTGGTGCTGCTCATGTGATGGCAGGTATTCTCTTGTATAGTGGGAGAAGCTTAGGCACAGGGCAGGGGATTTTCCCGCTGCCTCGAAGCCTTTCCCCGACTTTTCCCTGCTGGGGAAGGCTGCTCTATGTCATCCTCGACGCCAGGGAAACAAACGGCTGGGGGACTGCCGTAAATTAGCTACGGGGAGTGTTTATTTGAAGTCTGCGTGGAACGAGAGCAGGTTTAAGCAATGGCGAGGGGCCAGGAAAATGTGCTGGGGAGGGAGGGAGGATGAGGAGGGGAGAGGGGCTGATGCTCGGCCATCAAAAAACCAGCCTGGGCTTGGTAGGGCTGGAGAGGCTGCAGGTGGTACCGGGGGGCTTTGCCGGGTGAGCCGGCAGAGGCCAGCTTGATTCTGGGGTGAGGAAGGGCTTTTCTGGGCACAGAGGAATGATGTCATGCTGGACTGTGGGTTTCTGCCCTGTGTTGGGGGGCAAAAGCAGAGATTTAAGTCCTCAAGCGATGGTGATGCAGGGGTAGGTGCATCCCGGCATGGGATGCTGAGCCGCAGCCGGACCCCGGCGGTAGCCAGCTCTCCGCGGCTGAAACGCGAGTGGATCATCCCCCTTTTCGTCAAAAGCCTAATTATGGGGAATAATTAGAGATTTACCTTGGGTGAGAGCGCAGGGCTGGTTTTTACGACAGGAACCCAAGCGCTCGGGGAGAAGCGCCGCTCCGCCGGCGGTCCCGCCGGCAAACCCGGCACGGCTCCATCCTCGCAGGCTCTGTTTTGAGTTTCCAGAGCAAAGCCCGCTGCCCTGCCTCTTGATAAATGACAGCGGGCCGGATTCCTCTTGTGGAGAACAAGTAAATAGTCATGAGTCAACCACGTAATGTCAGAGATGCGCAGACCCTGCTCACCAAGCCGACCCCCGTATATATACAGCCCCATCTTATAGGGTTTTCCATCGTACCCTGGGGAGGGGGTCCCGACGGGCTCTCCAGGGATGCTCGTGGATCCCGTGCCGGGTGCTCCTTCGCTGGTGCCAGCGTTGCGGGTTAATTTGTCGGACGGGATGCTCGGATGTACAAACCCCTGCCCCGAGGCAGCGTGGGGGTGGCTTTGCAGAAAATCCCGAGGGTTTGAGCTTGTGTCCCCGGGAGGAGATAGCTGTGCTGGGGCACTCGCCTGGTTTGGGGAGGTAATGATGAAGATGAGGAGGAGGAGAGCTTGCTTGAAGCCAGCTACATAGGCATCAGGATGCTTCTGGGCAGGAAGGGAAAGAGGAGACACTTGGAAATGGAGGATATTACGGGGTGCGTGGCTTATGTCTCTATTTAATAAGCTCGTCTTCCTCTTATTTAAGTTTGCCTAGCGTCACCCTTCATTTCAGGGTCTGCCACCCCCCATAGGATGCTGACCCTGGAGGGGGTCCTGGGGGTCCTGCCGGGCTCGGAAGGCAGATGGGGGGTCCCCGAGAGGTCCCTGACCATTCCTCGTTTTACCCGGAGCATGGGGCTGGGAGACGGTGTCTCCGGCAGGCTCCCTGCATCCCTACCCGCAGCATCGCTGGCACGGGGACCTCTCTCCCCAGGGATGCTGCTGCCCGAGCATCTCGGCCGAAGGCCACGGAGGTGGCCGGGGTGGGGGCAGGACCTTGCATTAACCAACCCCCTCCCCTTGGGTTTGAGTCTCCTGTTAGCGTCTGGACAGTGTTAGCATCCCTGGGACAGCAACGCCCTTTGAGTCCGGTTGGAACCGCTCCCGGTGTGTCCTTGGGCTAAAGGGAAGGTTTCGTTTGAGCTGAAATGCAAATTAATGTCTTTAAGGATCATTTAATACAGAAAACTTGAAGCGTTTCATTTAAAACAACAACAAAAAGCCTTAAAAAACTATATTCCAGATTGGGTTTTGTAGGTTTTTCTCTCCCCCCGCCTTCTCATTTGGAAGTGGTTTCTTTCCAAACAAACAGCTTGGTGAAGTTAACATGAATACGCAAAAAAACCTTCTGAGCGGCTTAAATAGCATTTCTGCCCCTCTTCCCCCCCAAAAAAACCTGCTCTATTAAAAAAAAAAAAAAAAAGCCTCGGGCCTGTTTGCTACTTGCTTGTCTCTATTCTAAGCCAGCCGCAAACGAGCGTGCGGCGGGGTTTTTCCCCAGCCTCCCAGTTTGCTGGGGGCCGCAGGACCAGTCGGCGCTGGGCATCCCGAATCCCACCTGCCTTTGCTTTCAGGGGAGCAGCACCAAAGAGTATTTCCTCCAGAGGACTTTGCAGAGCCTCCAACGCTATTTCTACTTGATTGCTTTCAACTACTACCTTCATGAGCAGGTAAAAAAAAAAAACAAAAACAAAACCAAAACAAACCCCACCAACCCAAAAACCCCTCCTTTGCTCTTCTTTTTTTTTTTTTTCTTCTTTGGCTTTCCCGTGTAGTGGGAGGGAAGGGGTCTCCACCTCTGAGTTTCCCAAGCAAATACAGGTTATTTCGGTGGGGTCGTGGGTTGCGTCCGGGCAGGGGGTGCGAGCCCGGGCAGGGGGTGCGAGCCCAGGCTGATGGCGCGTCCCCCCCCCACCCCGTCCCCCCCCCGCCGGCAGTACCCCCTGGGCTTTGCCCTCAGCTTCAGCAGATGGATGTGCCGGCACCCTGAGCTTTACCGGCTGCAGGCGGAGATGAACTCGTCAGAGCTCACCGTCACCGGGGACCTCGTCACCAAGGGGACACGAGTGCTGGTGAGTAACCCGTCCTGGATGTAGGGATGGGGCTGGTGGTTCCTTGTCGTCCCCTGGGAATGGCACCTTCTCGGGATGCTTGCCTTCAAAGAGGTTTGGTGGGGTGGGAGAAGCGAGGAGTTTCCCTGTTGTAGGGCAGGTGCTGAGTCTTGGGGTCTCTGGATCCGTGTTGGGGTCTCAGGTCCATGTCCTGCTGGCATCCTCAGCAAGGATGGGCATGTGGCCAGAGACCCCCTGTGCGCACGGACGTGTCCGGCCCCGCGGACCCAGAGTACCGGGATGCTGGAGCACCCCATGACGCGAGCCTAAGCTGCTGGCCTAGCTGCAGCTTCATGTTTCTTGGTGGTCCTTGGCTGTGGCGGGGTGAAGGAGGCCAGAGCTGTTGGTGGCTTGCTGCTGCTTTGGCACGGTCTTGCTGCAAGGAGAGCATCTCCCACCTTTGAAATGAAAACCTGCGCCTCCCACCTGAAAGCGTGGCTTTGAGCCCCGGCTTGCTGGTGTTGGAAGGGTTTGGGGGTCTTCTCCTGAGCGGGGACCATGGGTGAGAGGTTGTGGTGTGCTGGGAACCCCCCTGCAAACCCGTGGGTGGGAGGGTGCAGGTGCAATGCCGGGGGGGGGGGGTGCACTCCTTGCCCGGGCTTTGCTCCGCTGCAGGTGGCGGACGAGCGCTTCTGCCCGGACGTGCTGAGCACCGCCAAGGAGATGAGCGTGGCCAACTTCCGACGGGTGCCCAAGATGCCCGTCTACGGGACGGCGCAGCCCAGCTCCAAGGTGAGGGGCACGCAGCCCGCGGCGGGCAGGGTCGCCCGCGACGGGCTCCCAGCCCTCCCATCACCCTTGCCCACCCCTTCCCCTAGACCCTGGGGAGCGTCCTGAGGTACCTGACGGACGCCAAGAGGAAGCACGCCCGCATCGTCTGGATCAACCTCCGGGAAGAAGCGGTCCTGGAGGAGAACGAGCAGATCTATACGTTACGGGAGCCCGGGCAGCTGGAGGAGCTGATCCCCGTGCCCGCCGCCTCGCCCCAGCAGCTGGAGGTGAGCTCCTGCCCGCCGGGGAGATGCTGGGTGCTGCGGGGGTTCCTGCCCATCCAGGAAGGGCTGATTTCCCCCTCCCGGGAGCCCTCGTGGGTGATGTCCGCAGGCTTTGATAGTCCCTCACCCTCCCAGAGCTGCTTGGTTTGTTTTTGGTTTTGGGTTTTTTTTTTTTTCTTTTGGGAATGAGGGACAGCGGTCGTATCGGGTGCCGTGCTTGGCTCGTGCCCTCCGTGTCTGCTCAAGGCTGGGGACAGCCCAGCTGATGCAGAACCAGGTGGTGGACCCGCTCTTTATTGTACTGCAAAAATAAAGGAGTCCTCCCTGACTTCGCTGTCACTGTAACTTGTAAGAGTTTGCCAAGGCAGAGCAAAGCGGAGATCCTCCCCCGAAGAATTTATAGTGCGGCTTGAAAGCCAGGGTAAAAGGCACCCGGGGAAAGGAGAGCAGATGTTCCCAGCTGGGTTTCCAGAGGAGGTAGGCGGTGGAGGAGCTTGGCTGCCAGCAGCAGCGCGGCTGCGTGGAGGAGCTGCCCGGAGTGGTGGGAGACGATGCTCCTGAGGCTCCCATCAAGCACGGTGGGGACCGTGGTGCTGGGCAGAAGCGGTGGCCAGGACCTGGTGCGGGGTTTTGAGTTGGCTGCGGGGTGTTTGAGAGGGATGTCAGCCCGCATCTGAAAAAAATAATTAAAATCCTGAAAAAATTGAGAGGAGCGGGTCTTACAGTGAGAGTTTCTCCATCCTCTGCAGAAACTAGAGGCTACCTTGAAGGGCGACCTGCTGAAGTGCCAGAAGTGGCTGGAGGTGTACCTGGAGGCGGAGAAGCAGATGAAGATGTTCAAGAGCTGCCTGACCACGCAGGAGATATTCAGCCAGCAGAAGAACGCCTGCCAGGGGCTGACCTACCACCGCATCCCTATCCCCGACTTCTGTGCTCCCAAAGAGCAGGTACCCCGGGGATGGGACGGTGCTGCTGCCTCCTTCCCAGGCCATCCCTGCTGCTGCGGGGTGAATGTCACTTGGGTGCTCAGTGCCACCCAGCCGTGGGACCATGGTGGCGTGCCCAGGCTCAGTGTGGGGTGCTCGCTGGGGAGGGGAGGGTCCCCCGGGAGATGTTGCATGGAGAGCCTGGGTGCCTTCAGCTGGCCAGGGATGGAGGGGAGGCTGCTGGGCTGGATCTGGCAGCAAGGAGCCAGGGATTTTAGCCTGGAGGTTGTAGGACAAGGGGGATCCTGTGGTGGGGAAGGGAGGTGGGCAGCCTGTGCCGACCCGCAGCGGGCTGCACCCATAAAAACCCACCGGCTTTGCCCCCCGGCAGGACTTTGACCGGCTGCTGGAGGCCATGAAGGACGCCCTGGCCGAGGACTCGCGGGCAGCCTTCGTGTTCAACTGCTCCAGTGGCCGGGGCAGGACGACCACGGCCATGGTCATCGCCGTCCTCACCCTCTGGCACTTCAATGTGCGTACCGGGGTCTGCAGCTCTCCCTGGGGCTCGGGCCGGAGCGGGGGCTGCCGGGGAAGCTCAAGCACAGCCCGCAGCAGCCGTCGCACAACGGGAGAGCTAAAAGGAGCGTGGGGAGGGCCAGGGTGGGCTGCGGGGGGCGGACGCCTGTTCGTTGGCCTCTTGCTGTGCTTAGCCCCCAACGAGCTCCAGGAGAAGTGTGGGTGCATCCCTGGTGAGCCTTTACGCCGTTCCCGAGAGCTCCCACCCCAGGCCGAAGGGTTAAGGGCAGGAGAGATGTGGCTCCCTCCTTGCAGAGCGGATGGTGGGGGTAAAATTTTGGTCTTCTCTGCCCAGGCAGAGGGGAGGTGGAGGATGCCTGGGGTCTTGGTGGCTTGGGTTCGGGGTCTGCATTTTCTGCTCAGCTGTCGGGCAGCGGGGCCGGGGCCGCGCAGCCCCTCACAGCACAGCCCTCTCTGACCACCCCAGGGCATGCCCGAGATGAGTGAGGAGGAAATCGTGAGCGTGCCTGATGCCAAGTACACCAAAGGGGAGTTTGAGGTGAGTCCTTGGGCCTGACTCTGTTTTAGGGGTCCCCCTCCGAGCCCGCTGCTTGTTTGGAGGGGCCGGGTCCTCTCCTGGGCAGGGACGGAGCAGTGGGGTCGAGGCGAGGAGGCACCTGGTGAAGCCCCTGCTGCTTCTGCCCATGCTCCAGGTGGTGATGAAGGTGGTCCAGCTCCTGCCCGACGGTCACCGGATGAAGAAGGAGGTGGACATGGCCCTGGACACGGTCAGCGAGACCATGACGCCCATGCACTACCACCTCCGAGAAATCATCATCTGCACCTACCGGCAGGTGAGCGTGCCCTCTTCCCCGTCGGCACGGGGCTGCCCAGGTCCGTTGCAGCCGGGCTCCGGGACCAGCCTTGCTGAAGCTGGATCGTTTCTTGGGCTGAAGCTTTCTGGCATGTCACCCGAGAGGTGCCAGGGCTCTTTTGGTCATGGTCACCCAGTGCCGTCTTGCATCCCGCCCCGCCCTGCATCCCGTCCCACATCCCGCCTGTCTGGTGCCATCCTGCATCCTAGCTGGCATCCCGCCCAGCATCCCACCTATCTGGTGCAGTCCCGCATCCCACCCAGCATCCTGCCCATGCGGTGCCATCCCGCATCCCACCCAGCATCCCGCCTGTCCAGTGCCATCCCACATCCCACCCAGCATCCCGCCCATCTGGCACCATCCTGCATCCCATTTAGCATCCTGCATCCCACCCAGCATCCCGCCCATCTGGCACCATCCTGCATCCCATTTAGCATCCTGCATCCCAGCCAGCATCCCGCCCGTCCAGCGGCGCGCAGCCGGCAGAGGGCAGGGCCGGTCCGTCCCGCTCTGCTCCCAGCCCTGAAGGCTCCTCCGGCTCCTCCGAGCTCGGGAGGGGACCCATCCTTGGGAGGGCACCCATCCGTGCCCACGCAGGAGGCATCCCGCGGCCGGCCGAGCCTGTGGGCTGCAGCCTGGTTTTACATGGGAACTTCTGTGGAGCTGATGAAGGGGAGAAAGGATAATTTTTTATTAGAATTGGGGTTTTTTGAAGCTATGCAACTATTTCATGGAGCCTTGGAAGGGCTGAGCTCGGGGCTCGGCATTGTCCCTGCCCAGGATGGTTTGCACCATGACCCTGCCGGTGATGCCCTGCTGTGTTTTCAATTAACGGCCGCAAATGATTGACTGGGGGAAGAAAAACCAAAGCATTTAATCACCCAGTAACATCCGTGGCTCCCTGGGTGTTTGCCTCTTGGTTTATGGGGTCCTCTGCATTTTTTTGGGGCGGGGAGAGAAAACCTGAGCTCTGCGGGACGAACCACTGGGGAGCTGACTGTTTGCAGCAATAGCTACTGTGAAATTATTTGGGATAAGTAATTTTATTTTATTTTTCCCTCCTCTTTACGTATTACGGGGAGGTGGCCACGTAGCCGGTGGGAAGTCTCACCTACTTTATTGCATCCTTTGCTGCTGCAGAGCTAAAAACCGCCGTGCTAAACGAGCGGCTGCCTGCTTATGGATTTAATTATGCTCTCTGGTGACCCCGAATGATCCCCTGCCTTGCTGCTGGCTCCTGCCTCTACACTCAGCCTTGGGGGTCCCAGGAGGAAGACCCCAGCAGAGCAGTCTTGCCCGGGCGCTCCTGGCGTGGGGTGGGTTTTTTTTTTTCTTTTTTTTTCTTTTGGAAGACAATTCCTGCGACCTCCTTGCCCTTCTTCCCGGCACTTGGCGGTCAGGACCAGCACATGGGTGTTCCTGGGCCGTATCCTGTTTCCGGGCGGGCCGTATCCAACTCGCCCTGGCAGCCCGGTGGGAAAGCGAGATAAGGAGGGATTCATCCGCTCCCCCTGCACCCTCTGCCCTAAGGAAGAACCTTTTGTCGCTGCCTGCATTTTGCATTTCCCTCTCGGCTGCTCCATCCATCCCGTTGGATTTGGCTGGGCCGGGGGGAGGCACGTGCAAACGCTTTAGTTTTTATTTATTTTAATTTTTTTTTTCCTCAGCGATGGGCAGCTTGAAGAAGAGAGTTACGGGAATTGTATATTCTAGGCATTGCCCTAATGGACTTTTAATTAAGCTGTGGTTAGTGTTTAGAGAAACGTGGGGTTTGGGTGAACCAGCAGCGTCACGGGATGGATGCCGTGCGCCCGGGGCTGATGCTGCTTTGTAGTTTTGGGAGCCTGCTGGGAGATGCTTTGCAGGGTTAGGAAAAGCAGGAGGGAACGAAAAGGTGCTCTGGTATTTGCTTTGGTTTGTTCCTACCCTTTTCCACCCCTAACTGGGAGGAAAAAGTAGGGGAATATAAGAAAATAATAAATAATAGGATAAAAGATAAATGATAGGAGAATAAAATGATAAGTAATAGGATAATAGAATAAAATGATAAATAATAAATAGGGTAATATAACAACATGATAAATAATAGGTTAATAGAATAAAATGATAAATAATAGGATAATAGAATAAAAAATAAATAGGATAATATAACAACATGATAAATAATAGGTTAATAGGATCTGCTCTCTGCAAATACTGGCACACACGTGCGGAGGAGACACCTTTTCGAAGGGCACAACCGCTTGCCTGGTGCTGCCATGAATAGGGGTGCAAGCGGGCTGAACAAACCCTGATTTTCGAAGCCCACGGCTGGAAATGTTGGTGTGCCGTGGCAACGAGCGGCCGGGGAAGGACCTAGAGAAAGCGGAGCAGGGTTGTGCCTGAGAGCGGGTTGGTGCTGAATTGCCGCTCTTTGGGATGGTCTGTGGGGTACGCAGCGGGATTGACTGTGGGATCAGGGCTCTTATGCCGGCTGGCTGTTTATTCCTTATTTATTATTTATTAATCCCTAGAAGGGGCATCACTGTTCTCAGTGTTCTTAAAATAACAGCTGTAATATAATTATATATATGTATATATAAAAATAATAATAGGAGATGCGATGGCCACCGACCTCAGAGCGGGGTGCTGGGTGGCTGCCGTGGCCTCTCCTCCTCTGGCGGCAGAGGCTGAATCCGACCAGGGAATGCTGGAAAGGGACATATTTTTCCCTGGGGAAACGCTTTGCAGTCCAGGAGCTCGTGGTTTTGGGTACGGTTTGCACCTGGGCGTCTATTCCTGGCTCCTGGGCACACACCCCACGCGTTTAGCAATCCCTCATCTATTTTTGAGGTCTGCACGGTAAAGGGGAAGTTTTTATACGCTGGAAACCACAAGGTAATGAGGGCCTGGACTGCCAAGCCACAGCGGGAGCGGGCTGGAAGGATGCACTTATTTTTGTCCCCAAAGTGGCCCTCCCTCCTCAGCTGGAGGCGAGGCAGGGGCTGCAGGCTGGGCTGGTCTCCTCGGGGGGATAATGGGATCGGAGGGCTGGTGCGCAGCAAAATATATGGCTTTTCCCTAGCGCCAAGAGGTCCTCGTGGGTCCTTCACCACCAAACTTCTCGTGTGGGATGGAGAGCAGGACCGTGGATGAGGACTGGGTGCAGGAGCTGCCTCTTGGATGCTCTCCCGAAGCGGGTACCACGGGCATCTCAGTCGGTTTCTTGCTCCTTCCAGGGGAAGTCGGGCAAGGATGAGAAGGAGACGCGGACGCTGCAGCTGAGGAGCCTGCAGTACCTGGAACGCTACATCTACCTGATCCTCTTCAACGCCTACCTGCATCTGGAGAAGAAGGACTCCTGGCAGCGGCCCTTCAGCCTCTGGATGCGCGAGGTGAGGCTTTCCCTGCCTAAGCCTCCAGCAAGACCTCGCTCCACCTCGTATTTATAGGGCGCTGGGAAGCAGATCCCCGTCTTTATTTTATATATGATTTCCATATGCTTGTTGAGGGCATCGTATGTGGTCCCTTTGCTCCGGGCGAGCTCCCACATCACCAGGCTGGTGGCTCTCATGGAAAGCCAGGCAGGTCACTGGAGATGGGTGGCATCCCACCGCATGGATGGGGTGCTTCTCCCACCCCAAACCTGCCCTTTTCTCCTCTTTTGAGTTTCCCAGGGTTTTATTTTGATCTGCCAGTTGTGATTGCAGCATCTGGGGGCTGGGAGGCCACCAGCCAACCCCCCCCCCCCCGGGGCCCTCCTCCTGGCTTGGTTAGCTCGGCTGGCTCTCCTTGCACCCAAACCCACCTCTGGTCTCTTTCCAGCATATTAAAAATACAATATCCCAGCCAAACGGGTCAGGGGAGTGAAAGGAAGGAATAATTAAAAGCAGCCCCACTTTGCCTTGCCTGGCCGGGGCAGGCGGTGAAGGGGAGGGAGGGCCTGGGAGGATGAGGACGGTGGCGCTGGGCACCCGAGAGAATGGGGAGCCAGCTGAAAAAATGGAATGGAGGGTGAGTGAGAGACCCCCAATTATCCGTATTTCCTGCTTTTTATTATTTTTTTTAAATTTTTATCATGCAGAGATTAGTTTTTCTCTCCCCGGGTTTGCACGGCGCTAAGTGGGCAGAGCCTGCCTTTGTGGGAAAAACCTCATCCCTTCGCTTGCCTCCGCCGGCGCCGCTAATTCATATTGGCATGTTTGATCCGCCGGGCGGGAGATGAAAGCGGTGGCTGCCAGCTCCGCTCACCGTCCCCCCTGCCCCATCTCACTGGAAGGGGCCGCAGCGAGGACGTGGGGGGGATGACCGGTGCCCGCCCCGGCGTGGCATCCCGGTTATGCCAGTGTTTGCATGGCATGGCAGCATGGCGGGAGGCGGTGGCTGGGGCTGGACCATCTTTTAGTGGAGATGTGTGATGCTTGCTGTTGGCTGGATGTGGGATGCATGGGTTTAAATGCATCCTAAATGCTGCATCCTAAATGCTGCATCCTAAATGCTGCATCCTAAATGCTGCATCCTAAATGCTGCATCCTAAATGCTGCATCCTAAATGCTGCATCCTAAATGCTGCATCCTAAATGCTGCATCCTAAATGCTGCATCCTAAATGCTGCATCCTAAATGCTGCATCCTAAATGCATGGGTTTACATCTGCCCCTGTCCCTCCCGTTTGCTGGAGGGGGAGAAATGCACCCAACCTGCGGATACAAGGAGCCTTTGACCCTAAAAGCGCCCCTTCCTGCCGCATAAACCCTGCGTTTTTTAGCAAAAACAAGGCGCCATTGTAGCTTTTTGGCAGGAGGGTGCCAAAGCCAACAAACCCTGCAATGGCTGACCCCAGCAGCGAGGAAGCAGCTTATAAAATGTCAGAGCCGCAGCCGGAGGAAAGCTGGGGGGGGGGAGCTGCGGGAGGCGGGTGGGCACCCGGATGCGGGGAGATGCTGAGGACCTTCCCCGCGCATCTTCACCCGGGAGGATGCTGGAGGGGGTTAAATCTCTCTTCTCCCTCTGTTTTCAGGTGGCTGCAGTGGCTGGCATCTACGAGGTCCTGAACCAGCTGGGCTTCCCCGAGCTGGAGAGCCTGGAGGGCAAGCCCCTGTGCACCCTACGGGGCCGCTGGCAGGCGCAGGGGGGCACCTCCCGCCCTTTCCGCGGGGACTTTGTGTAGGGTCGGGGCGCTGGGAGGGCCCCCCCGCTGCTTTCTTCTGGGGAGGGCGAGAGGAAAAAGACTGTTTTCCCAAAAACTGGGGGTGTGGGGAGGGAGGGAGGGAGGGAGGGGTGAGCCCTGGAACTGCCTTAGAACGTGGGAATTTCTGGGGTTCTTTTGGATGCAATAAAAATAC
Source organism: Gymnogyps californianus (assembly GCF_018139145.2). Lineage (NCBI taxonomy): Eukaryota > Metazoa > Chordata > Aves > Accipitriformes > Cathartidae > Gymnogyps > Gymnogyps californianus. The sequence goes on along the minus strand of NC_059476.1, from coordinate 38,257,874 downwards.
TGTAAATTAAAAATCAATCCTTTTAGGCAGGTGCTTAGTTGCGAGTGGGGTGTGATTTGAAAAGCGGCTCTGAAATGCTGGGACGCCGTCGCCTGAATTTGGTGGATGCAGGGCATCACGCCGGATTTTTCGTGGCCGTCGTCGCTTGCTCCCTAAACTAGTGCAGCATACGTGCACAAATATATTTATATACACACATATGTGTGTATATATGCATAGATACAAAAATACACACACACACGTATATATATGCATATATACATAAATACAGATATATATTTATGGCTCCATGTGTGCATATATATGTATATCTGGAGCCATAAACACTTGTAGCCTGGATTAGGACGCGCAGAGATCCCAGTCACTGCAGACCGGGGTATTTTTAAGGTTTGGGCATCTGTGTTGGTTCTTCCCAACTTTTTTAATTAATGTAGAGGGGTTTTGTTGGGTTTTTTTTTGTTTTGTTTTTTTTTTTTTTAAGGAAAGGAGAAAGGGAAGAGTGAAAAATAAAGTTAATCAAAAGAAGATGCAAAGAAGGGCTCCAATGCCACCCCCCTTCCCTCGCAGTGGGGGGAGAGGAGCCTGGCGACCGAGGGGGCGATGGGGAAGTCGCTGGTGCGGGCGGGTGCCCGGATGGAAGGATGATAAAATAGGACGGGGAGCACACCAGCAGGAGCACACGCTCCGTCTCTCCCAGCAGCTGCTTTCATCTGCTGCCAGTGGCGGGAGGCGCAGGCGGCAGAGATTCAGAGGTGGAGGGTGGAAAGAAAAATACAATTTTTAAATAGCAAGGGATGCTTTTTCTTAAAGATTGGGATGGTTCCTGCTGCGGCTGCGAGAGCCCCGATTCCCAAGGGGTCCCTCGTTCTTTTTGACTTAACCACACATTTTGGTTTTACTTTTTTTTTTTTTTTTTAAATGCAGAAATACCTGCCTGAATATTTTGTCCCTCGCCGGGTTTTTCAGTGTTTGGATAATTTGCCGCTGCTGTAGTAGCACAGTTGACTTAGCGATTTGCAAGAGGCTGTTGATGCTATTTTTTCCTCTTCTTTTTCTTTTTAACGGAGCACGTGCTTTACATCTTCACGGAGCCACAGTACATCTCCATTTATTCTGCCTTGCTAAAGAAATTACCTGCAGGCTCGTTTGCTTTCAGCTAGGCTGCAGAGCCATCCCCTTCTCCTGCCCCCGGCAGCAACCCTTGGAAGTCCTGCCTAATAGCCCTGACTTAATTAGGCAGGGTTTTTAATTGCTTAGGAAATTCCAGCCCCTTTAATCTTGGTAATGAAGGCTGGAGCTTTGCATCACCTGGACCGGGGGGGGGCTGAAAGGCTTCTTTCCGCTTTCCCACCATCCTAACAAGCAATTTCCAACGCAGGGCAAAAGCAATTGCCTGGAAAAAAAAAAAGCCTTGGAGATGGGAATGTGTTTGAACGTGAAAAATCAACTGTGCTGTATTTATTTCTCCTTTTCCCCAGGCTGGGAAGGCAGAAACCTAGCTCCCTCTCCCAGAGGATAAGTGAAACCTGGCTCTGAATGGGTTTCGGAGGGGTTTGCTCCAGCTGAAGCTCTCAGTGCAAGGCAGGGGGGACCCCGGGGGGGTCCCAACACTGGGAGATGGGGCACAGCATCCTCAAGGGCGCTGGGTGACCTGGTTCCCATCGATTCTCCCCTCCTGATTGCTGCAGTAAATTGATTTTCTGCAAATTCAGGTCACGGTTTCACTTCTTCCCGCCGTTCCAACCAGCGGCGGTTGCGCCATCGAGCTCTGCTTGAGATATTCGGCCGCGCATCTCCGTCCTGACCTGCGGGACTTTCCTACCCTCGGCGTCCTCCGCGGGCTCGGCACGTCCCCTCCGAGCTGAGGTTCTGCCGCTCGCCGGCGGCGAAAGGCTGGTGGGGTCGCCGGGGGTGCCAGCACCGACCTTGCCCCGGCTCTGCCGCTCAGCCCTGCCTGCTGAGACCGCGGCCCCGAGGAGAAGATCGGCAATTCTGAAAGCCTTCTGCCGGAGACAAAGCAAACGGGGGATACATATCGTATCTTATATATATAGAATATAGAATAACTATAGAGTGTATATTATATATTATTATATACACTATATATACTATATTGTATATAGTATGCATTGTATATTATATATTGCGTATCTATTGTGTATATATAATATAGATTTTATATATGTAACAATAATTATACAATAATATAAAATACACATTCTATAATTATTCTATATAATGTCTAATATATATTCTCTATAATAACACATAGCTATAATATACGTTCTATATAATACATAGAATATAAGTATAAAGACATATTTAAAAAGCAGCTATTAGTAAGATGGGGTTAATGAGCCGACCTCCAGCCCTGCTGGGGTATATTCCCTGCCAGGAGCAGCATTTCAAGCCAGGGAGGCATCAGCAAGCGGGTCTGCAGACAAAAATGCTTACAAAAAAAGAAACTCAAAGGGTGGTTTTATATTTAAAAAAAAAAAAAAGCTATTTTCCATCGGCTAGCTGACCTTTTCACTGGAAATCGCTTAGCGTGAGGTTCAGGGAGCGAAACAAGCCTTTATTTTTTTTTCGCCGCTTTATTACTCCTGACTCCTATTTACCCTGGTTTTTCAGAGCCGGCTTTGCTCGGCCGAGGAAAGCCCATGGAAGGAGCGCTCATTGATTGATTTCATTGATTTTCATGAAAACTGGTTTCCTGCAGGTTTCTGACCCTCAGTTATCTGCGTTATACTCCTATTTCTCTGCTCTCCCCATCTTCTTATTCAGGGCTTTGAGCGCGGGAATACAGCCGAGGGGATCCGAGGTTATTTTGGGGCAGGTAAGTAAATATTTCAATCCCAGCCAGCAGTCCTAAGGGATTGATTTCAGAGCAGGAAACGCAGATCCCTGGCTGGTTTTCTGCTATACCGGCCCGATGGTATAGCATCTACCCATATAGCAGATGGTATAACATCTCAGCGTTCATCCCGGGTCTGCATCTCGTTTCCACGGGGGCACACAGGGCATCCCTACAGCTCTGGGTATCATCGCTCATTTTTTTGGGCTTTGCTTTATTTACAAGCCCTTTTTCCCCAACCCACAGGCTCCTGGGATAACAGGCAAGAGCCAGCTCTGCAGCCACGGGAGCCAGCACGCCGGCTTTAGGGATGTGATGTCCGGGCTGCCTAAGGATGCGGAGCCGGGCTCCGTGAGCTCCGTGTTACAGCGAGGTGAGGGGAGAAGCCAACACCTCCCGAAATCACCCGGCGTCCCACCATTGCACCCATATTTGTACACACAGGCTGGGGTGGGTCATGGAAACTCTTAACATCACGTAAAAAAAAAAAACCCAAACCAACAACCCACCCCTTATTCTGCCTATGGAAAAAGTTATTCGCAGCGTTGAAAATGGTCTTTGTGGCAACAGCCCCGATGGAGCTTGAAAGAGATGAGATGCGGGGCTGGAGTGTTTTGAAAAGGGGATCACAGCTGCCTTAAAAAACAGTGCTAGCGAGCCTTTCGCCTGTGCCAGAGGAAATATATATATTTTATATGTATTTTTATACATATATATTTATATAGATATCTCTATATTGCTGTAGGAGTGGATTTAAAGGCTGCCATGCCAACAGAGCCTTGCCCACGTGCGCCAGGCTGGACCACATCATTTTCCCGGAGGAATCAGGGCGCTGCATCCCCACCGGTGCCTCCCTCCCCGCAGAGCTGGGACCCGCCGCCTGAAGGGCATCTCTGCTGAGCGAGGGAAAATTGTCCCCGGGTGGGACCTGCCTTACACCCCTCCCCAGGAGCTGGAACCCAAACCTGGGGGCACCAGGAGCCCCCCGATTTCTGCTTGCAGAGCAGTGATGTTTGCATTTCTCCCCGTGCTGCTCAGGAAGCCTCGAGCGCAGAGCAAAGGAGGGACGCTTGCTCCTGCACGCCAAAATACCCTGGATCATCATCAAAGAGGTTTTTTGGCCAGTTCGGGAGTCCAGCTCCGTTGTCGTAAAAGCAGTGAGTGATTTTATTACTTTTTCTCCTTCTTTCTGGCTGCAGCGTGGGGGTAACGTGGCTTTTCTAGCTGTGCTCTGCTACTGGCTAACGAGATTATTTTTTAAAAGGATAAGCTTGTAGTTATTAATACTTCTATTTGCCTTCCCGTCCCTGAGGGTTTGGTGTATGCTGATATACCCTTTCCAGGTTTTTCTCTGCAGTAGATGTGCTGCATGCGTGCTCTTTTCTCCTAGCAAAGGTCACGGGTAAGGGTATAATTAAAAAACCCACCTATATATAATGAGACATAATTAACCTGTAACCATTGGCAGTGCTAAATGGTATTCACTATCCGTACAGGGATAAAAGCTGTCTTTTAAATCCCTGCTAAAACATATTTTAATATAAAACACTTCTTTAAAAAAAGGAGGAAAACTTTTTCGGAACTGAACGACACCCCTGTGACTTGATCTGGGGGAAGTTCAGGGTCAAAAGCGGCCTCGTAAGTGGGGGTACACCCTAATTCCTTGCACGTGCGAGGGCATCGGTGCTACGCAGGGGGTGCAGATGCGCTTTCTCACCGCTCAGCCTTCGCGTTTGGATGGAGCTTGTTTGTTGTGGGCAGTATTTTAGCGGAGAGTTGCACCACGTTCACCCACGTGTACCCGTAGCTCAGCTGCCTCCCTCCAGAGAAAGCAAAGCTTTCTGCCAGAAACTGTTTTCTGGCGGAATAATAATACATATAATAAATATGTGCAATAAATAGATACATTAATTCACTGCACAGGGCGTGAAAAGGTGGCAAGGGACCACATCCCAACTCTATCATCCCCCTGTGACACTCCCCCTGAATAAGTCAGCCTGTGGGACCCCCTTTATTTTGTGAAGATTATTGATAGGCTCTTTTTTTTTTTTTTTAAATTAAAAAATGTGCAAAAATACAGCTCTTCCCGGCCAGATTCTCCCTTTCTGCATCTTTGCATCAGATGGGGGCCCTGGCAAAGGGCCCCCTCTTTGGGCTTAACAGAGGTAAAAGGAACGGGGCTCCTCTTACCTCGGCCAGGGTTTATTTTTCCCCCCTCCTCTTATGGGTGAGTAGAAATCCTTGGAAGCTTAAATTCACGTGTCTTTATGTTTTTTCATACATTGAAAGGGGAAAATACGCCGAGGAGCCAATATTCCACTGGCACATGGGACTGCAAGGGGAAACCTGCCGCAGCCCTAGATAATCACCGCAGCTATCAGGGGCTTCAGGGCTGCGTTTGTTTTTGTTTTTTTTAAAAACCAAGCCTTTTTTTTCTATTTTCTCCACCCAGCTGTGGCAGCTCTGCTCAATATAAAATGTCACACGTACCCAAGTCCCACGGACATCAGTTTTTCGAGTACCCACTCGGGAGTATTCCCTAACCGTCGGCGTGTTTTGGGGCTGGGGGACGATATAATTTCTATTTGCTGAAGCGGTGGGGGGGTGCATGGGAAGAGGCTGAGCTCAGGGGAGCTGTCGGCGGGCCGGGGCGAAAGCGATGCTGGGGAGGCATGTGCTGGCACGGGGCCACCGCGAATAGCTCTGACATAACGGCTCTTAAAATAATAATAATAATACTGCTAATAATTTCCATGTTTTTCTTTCTATGATGTACCTCTCTAGCAGAACCCCCCGATGAAACCGTTGGACCTCGGCAAAGAGAGCGCATCTGTCTTTCATTTTATAGCTGAAGAATAGTAATTAAGATGCTTTTGCGGAGCCAGGGCTTGGAAAACTAAAAATAAAAGCCATATAGGCGCAATACCAGACCTCGGAGCACCATAAACTTTCCTTTCCCCCCCCTCCCCCGTTCTCGCCCTCCCAGCCCTGTCAGACCCCCGAGCACGGCTTGTTTCGGGGCCAAGCCCCCCGTCGTTTCGGGGAGCGGAGCGGTAGGTCCGGGATGTGCTGCAGAGGCAGGAATAAATCGCGGGCTGAAAGGGGATGGTGCGGAGAAGGGGGATTTTTGGCTAAATCCAGAGGAGCAATGCAAACGCCGTCCTGTGTGGAGGGGAAAGCATCCCTGCGGGCATCAAGCGGAGGTTTGCCAAAGCCTCGAAAATTGGGGGCATCGTGCAAAGCATCAGGGCTGGCTCTTTTCTTGCAGCAAAGCATGTACAAACTGCGGTCCCCCAGGCTTGAAATGACTTTCCTCTTCTCTTTCTCACGTTTGACCTGTGAATATTGCAGGGGGGGGGGAAGCTGTCTTTTTTTCTGGCCCCCCACCACCTTGGGGTGCTTCTGGCCCCACGCAAATGAAAAATTAATTTTCCCCAGCTCGACCTGAAAGAGGAGACGGGGCTCGATGAGATTCACTCGAAAGCACTCGCCGGCTGGCAGGGGTCGTGCCGGAACGATAACCGTCAGCCGAGGGGATGAGCGAGGCCCTGGGGGACTGGGAAAAGCTCAGCTTGAAGAGGCAAAAAAACCCCAATAGATTCGGGTTTTACACGCCAGTGAGCTTAATTTTAGCAGGAGAATGATGAAAAATTAATAAGATGGTCAATGTGTAGAGAGGGAAAGGCGCATCTGGAGGGATGCTGGGCGAGGCTAACCTAGTTCGTGTTGGGCCTCGATGGGAAAAAATATTGCTGTAAAAAAAGGGAAGGGCTGGGGATGCCAAGGTAGATAGCGGGCAGGGATGGATGTCTCCCACCAGCCAGCCCCGTGGCGTGGGACATCTCATCTCCCGCGCTGAGCCCCAGAGAGGAAGCGATGCTGGTGGGATGCGGGCGACGCTGCCATCGGCATCGTGCCCCCCGGGCGGTAGGTGGTCCGAGCCGCGGCCGCTCGCCGGCACGGAGAGGCTTTAACAGCCGTCTGGGTCCCAAGGATACGGCGTATATATTGGTCTTGGATGCCGCAGCGATCAGGCGGCTTTAAGCCTCTACGTAGGCACTGTGTTTTTGGGAAGGAGCGGTTCAATAGGTTTCCGCCCGTCACAGCGGGGAGCCCCTCACCCAGGCGTCCGGGCTGCTGGCTCATTTAAACTGAGGTGGTGCTGAACGCCTGAACTCCTCTGCGGTCCCGCTGACCTGGAGTTCAACATCTGCCGCAGCTGGGCTCCGCGTTGCATTACAACTGGAAAACAAAGTTTTCTGAGGTTTAGTTTTTTGCTTTCCCATCGGCGGGACCCAGCCGCGCCGGCGGAGATTTCTCCGCAAACCTTGCAGCGGAGAGGTTCCTAGAAGGAGAGCAACTTTTTCCCTCCTCTTTTCCAAGCCTTCGCCGCTGACAGTAGGGGCTGGAAGCCGTCCAAGGCTGTCGGTATAAATCTCGCTGACCTTGTTTCACCATCCCTTAACTTGCAGTTCAGCATCTCCCATCAGCCGGGCCCGGCGTCAGCTTCCACTTTCTGGCTCGTTGATTCCTTTTTCAGCTTTACGGTTTCGTTTCCCATGCTTGCCTGTTCATCCCTGGGTGGGCAGGGGGCTGAGGGGGGGCTCCTGGCCCCTAAAAACCTCCCGGGTTTGCCCCTGCGAGGCTGCCAAGGTAAATAACTTGCAGGAATTTGGAGATGCAGCCGTAACCGAGTGCTCTGCAAGGAGACGCGCTTTAGGGATGAGCCTGAGCCCGGCACGCGGGAGAAGCGATGCTCGGAGGCGCAGCGCGACGTGGTTAGGTGGGATGAGCGGGAGATGCTTCCCCTCGGATCGGGCTGGGTGCAGGGCCCTGATCCCAGCAAAGGCTGCCCGGGTGCCATCAGAAAGACCCGTGCCCCGGTAGATTTTGCGCTCCGTCCCCGTCTTGGTGCAGGATATGCATCTGTATGGGAATTTGCTGCTCTCCGGAGGGTTCTTGCTGTCGTCCTTCATGCGTTATCCTTGTCTTCCTGCGATAACTTGATGTCACGTTTGCTGGCCAGCTGCTTCCAGGGCTCGTTGACTGCAGGGGAATGGCCTCATGCCACGTGCCCGTGGGATGCTGGCCTCGCCGAGGAAGCAAAGAGGCTGGCGGCCTTTGGAGACGTGGGCTGCAGAGTGGCCGGTGATGGGAAGAGGGTAGGACCTTGCACCACAGGATTTCACTTCGGTTTCCCATCCCGGCTGGCCCACCCGCTCCGGAAACCTGGCTCTCCCTTCTGAGTCTTGGAAAAGGGCATTGGGAGCCTGAGTCCTCCCCCAAAAATCCACAGCAGCATGTGCTGCTTGCTTCCTAGGTGTTAAATCCATACGAGGAACTTGGTTTCCCAGCTGCAGTGAAGTCTCACCTTAAAAATTGTGATGATGCCAGCGTGTTTGGGGCCTCGTGGAAGAACATTGCCGGTCGCTGCCACTGTCACTTGGCTTTGTAATAGCATCCAGCACCCTTGGTATGTTAGCAGGAGGAGTTTGGTGGCAGGACGTCTCAGACGTGCGTATTTGCATTCGTATTTTCCCTGAGCAAAGCTTGCGGCTCTGAGTTTGTGCACGGATGTTACGGGTGCTTGCGTGCAAGGGAGCCGGGGGTGCGCAAGGGACCCAAGGGGTGTGCGAGGCAGATGGGCATGGCTTTGCTTTTGCACTTCTGGAGGAAAAGCCCAGAAGCCTTTAAGTCGTATCCCCGGACCTTTGTGGAGGATTAGGACAGCTAATTGGATTTTATTCAGGGTGCACCGTGAGCTCGGCGTCGGCGCTAGGGAAAGCGCTGGCCTGAATAGGGAGAGGTCGGAGGAGATCAGAGAAGGCTGCGGAGGGGCACGGCAGCTATCTTTGTGTAGGGAAAGGGCTGTAGGAAAGGCAAGAAAATCCAAGTAAATGGCACAAACACTCCCTGGTGTAAGCAGCTGCAAGAAATATTCAGATTAAACAGGAGGAAAAACTTTCCAAGATGAGAAAAGCAAGACACGGCAAAAAAAAAAAAAAAAAAAAAAATGTCCTGGGGGCTTGTGGAGGCTCCCTCCATCTTTGGAGGTCTTAAAGCGGGGATTAGGGAGAGATCTGCCAGGAATGATCCTGCCTCAGGGCAGCCGGAGACCAGATGATGTGCCTGTCAGCTCTCTGCCTCCAAGAGCAGGGTTTGTGCTTCTCCTCCTCTTCTCCTGGATGAGCATGGCATCTTTGTGACCCTCCTTGGTGGTCTTCTAGCAGCACTCCTAAAAATCCCCCCGGGAAGAGCCGAAATCCTGGAAAAGGGGTGTCTTTCCCTGCTTTGGCCGGGGGCTGCTTTAGAGAGGGAGGGGAAGATGCTCAGGGGGCTTTCCTCTCCCAAGAGCGAGGGCTCCTCTCCTGCCACCGGCGCTGCAGCAGGAACTCTTTTCTGGTTTAATCTCATGGCGGCTCTGCGTGTCTGAGGGATGAGGTCATGCTCGCTCACCCACAGCCTGCCGGCGCTTTCCCTTCGGTCCCTCGCGTTTGGGGAGCTGGGGGTGGGTGGGATCGCGCTCCCTGCAGAGGCCCTGGGTCCCTGCGTGGCGGGGTTTTGGATGTCTCCCTCACCGTCAAGCACCGCCGCAGACCTTCGCCCTTCTCTGGGCATGGATGGGTGTTGCACCCGGGATGGGGATAGGCATTGGGTAAAAAAACCCTGGCCGTGCCCCCCCTGCCCATCTTACCTGTGCCCGGGATGCTAGTCCATGTCTCCAGGGATGCCAGTCCATGTCTGGGATGCCAGTCCATCTCTCCTGGGATGCTAGTCCATCTCTCCCAGGGCTCCTGCTTTCTTCTTGCAGCTGCTTTTAAAACCACAAACGCAACCAACCGGCTGGAGAAAGGCTTTTTTCCTTCTTCTTTCTTTTAATTTTTTTTTTTTTCCCCATTTTGACCACTTCTTGCCAGAAATCAGCCCGTCTTGAGGACGAGGCTGGTGGTTACTCAATCCGAGTGCAGGGGTGGCTGTTTCATAGCCTTTTGGATTAACAAACAGAAGCGTTAAATCTCTGGGAAGAAGAAATGTGGTGACCGATGGCTGGAAATACAACCCTCGCTTCTTGCTCCGGTAGATCCCGAGCTCCTGGCTCCTAAACTCATAATATTATGGGTAGAAAAGCCAGTTCAGGTAACTGGTGGAGATTGCTATGATTTTATTAGACCTAATGCCCTCCCCTCTAGGAGGCTTGCGTGGCTGAGCAAAACGACCAGTGCCCATAAAGACCCAAAAAATAGACCCAATTAAGTATTTTTTTTAAATTTTTTTTTAAGAAATCCTTCCAGCCTGGCGTGAAGGTTTTTGCAGCCCTCAAATTCAGGATTAATCGCACTTAGGGACCAATAGCCGCATCTACTGTCGGTGGGGGGGGACACCACCCTGCGCGGAGGTTTGGGGCACGTCGCCTGGGCTCCGGCTTCGAGTGGTACCCGGCCGGGATGGGCAGAGCTTGGTCGCACCGCATCTCTCCAGGATGGGCAGAGCTTGGGTACCGCCAGAGAAAAAAAAGACAAGCTTTGGGAATACACGCTGGAGTCTCCCGGCGGGAAAACAATCTGGTTTGGGGTTTTAAAAGCGGCAGCTGTTGGCAGCTTTCTTCTCTGGAAGCTGGAAAGAAAAACTGCTCCTCCCCAGACCTAGAGGTCACCTGGTAAATGGGAAAGTCCCTGAAAAGATGTCACTGGCAAATCTCAGGGCTGAAGAGAGGAGCGTCTGTTGAATCAGAAAGCAGAATTACGAAGTGTATTATCGATGGAGGAAACGGGGGCTCGAGATAAAATAGCACTCGAGGAGGGGAAAACAGGAAAAGGCTCCATTTGAACTCAAAAATGGAAAGGAAAAGGTTAAGCCTAAAGTCAAGGAGAAGGGTCTGGCAGAATTAAAGGCCGGGAGGGGAAAGGGGAAGCTAGGAGACAAAGAGGAGAATAGAGGGGCCAAAGCAAAGGGGAAGGACAGGAGGGAAAGGACAAGCGGGGAAGGAAAGAAAAGGACAAAACGGGGGGCAGAGGGCCGGGGGTCGCTGCAGGGGTTGTTCTCCTCAGCTGCAGCTGAAACGGGGTGTTGCAGGGCTCTTGGGGGGCAAGAGTGACTGCGTTGATGGGGAAAAGAAGCTGGGATGTCCAGGTACCCGCCCTGCTGCCTTGGCCGAGTCCCCTCCGGGGTGTGCGGGACACCTGGGGTCTCCTCTGTGCGGCTTCTGCCCCGCTTGGGGCGATGCTGCGACACAGTCGCTGTCTCTCCTCTCCGTTATTAATTTATTATCAAAAAATCAAACTGTTGCAGATCTCGATTTAGCTTTCCTAGCAAGAAATACCCCATAGTTGCCTTGCTTTTTCACTCTTCCCATCCTCTCTTTATGCTGGGAATTGGGAGGAAGAAGGCTGGAAAGAACAAGAACTTTTTCAATGATGGTGTATTGGTAGAGATAACACAAAAATACACTTGTAGTGGTTGATCATTTTAATATTTCAGGCAGGTAAGACCAACGGGTAGGGCTGATGCCACTGCGAGGGTGACAAGTTCACATCTCAGCATCGGGGAGCCGAAGAGATCCCCTTAGGGGCCGTCTTCTCGCCACGCACAGCAAGTTGTAGGATCGGTACCCAAAACCATTTCTTTATTACCTTTAGAAGGTCCGCACGTGGGGGGAGTTGCCCGTCAGTTCATGGCCGTCGTCGTTCAGCCAGATTTACGCTGCCAAAGCCAACGGTTTGGTAACGTCGGGGAAGCCTTAATGGTCTAGAGGGACTGGATGAGTTCATGGATCTTGCGGATGAAGGAATAGTTTCTGCCTCTGCAAAAAGGTAATTAAATGATGTTTTGCGGAGCTGTTCTTCACAAGTAAGGTATGCTCTTCATTACGTGTTTTGTCATAAATCTGTTTAGTCATGATAAGGGCTTGTTCCAGCTTTAATGCTCTAAAGGGTGCATATCTGCCTAAATCACCTAAAGTGCTTGGAGCACAAATTCTTTTTCTATCTTTCATACAAAGAATCTCTTACATATCACTTCTCGTGTTTAATTATATCTTGCACTAAGCAACAGAAGCATGCAAAGACTTAAATCGGGAAATGAAATCTGTTTTTCCAACTTGAAATTCTCTTCCTCTAGTTGAGGTAAGCTTATTCACCTCTTTTTCTGGAGGCATCTTGTGGCTTCACCTACAGGGGTTTCTCGGTTGGATTTTGATCACCGAGACCTCATTCTCCCCTCCTCTCCCCAAAACCCAACCCGATCACCCAGCTAGAAAGCAAGGCTCTTCACCCTCATCTGCAGCTCCGGAGTGATGCTTTGGCAGCATCCATTCCGCATAACACGACAGGAGAGCGCGGAAGTACCGCTTCCCTTGGTGCTTCACCAGAAATGGCCGCAGCAGGACCATCTCCAAGGGGTTCCCCGTCCCCACGTGTGGATCCTTCCTCCGGCACCCAGCAGCCCCACCATCCACCCACGTCCGCAGCGGAGGTAAGCAGGGCTTTCCAAAGGCGGCTTTTCTCAAACTGTGGTACTCTCCTGCCGCTCCCGGCATCACTGTGCTGCTGGGCTGGGAGCAAAGCTCCAACCGAGGTCCTACCAAGGAGATTCAAAATAATCATCCTAACGGTGGAGCGTGAGATGTGAAGTTTGCAGCCTGGCACGTTGTTTTCCCTGCTCGCCTTTCCCATTGCACTCTGGCTCCTGCGGCGGCTTAGACGACAAGGTCTTCAATGCAGGGATTACCTCTTAGGACAGGCTTTGGGTTGCTCAGCATGACCCGAACTGCCCCTGAGGCCCCAGGTAAGTATGATCCATGGACAACCAGCACAACTGGTATTACCGGTGCCGCAGCACAGCCCCCTCCCTGGAACTGGCCTTAGAGCCCCGTCCAGAATGAGATTCAGAAGAAAAAAAAAAAAAAAAAAAAATAGCTGGACCCAGCAAACACAAACGGTATCAGAAGGCATGTTCCTCTGTGTTGATGGAGGTGAGGTTTGGGCAAGGGATGCTGAGAAGCCCTGCTCTAGAGGGCTCTGGTGGCCACCCCTCCTCTGCCCTGTGCTATAAGCGTTTGCGTGGTGGGTGTCTTCTGCAATGAAAAGAAGTGATGAGGGAAGCCCCTTTACTGTGGCGTTGGATTTGTTGAAATTCTGTTTTATCTTTTAGGGAACCACCTAATTTATTTGCCCCTTGTAAGGGTGGTAGCGAGGAGCCTGATGAAGCACACCGCGTACCAAACCGGGCGGTCCCAGCCGTGCGATGCCCTTTGGAGAACCCAAGGGGTGGTCATCCTCGGAGAGCCGGCAACACGGCATCCAGAAACAAGGCGCCACTTGCGCGCAAGTGCCTTCTCCCATCATATCTCTTCCTAAAAACAGAAGGGAGGAGTTAAAAAAAAAAAATCATGCCAGATGGTTCTAAACAGGATGTTTACCTACGCCCCATGAGGCGGCAGCGGTTTAAGTGCTGGGAGGCGATTTGGCTCTCCCTAGGGAGCTCCCTCTGTACGGGGTCCCTCTCCAGCGTGGAGCCAGGGGTGGGTTTTGGGGAGAACCCCAGGGTAGGGAGGGAAGGGGGAGAGCGGGGTCGGGGGGGGGGGGGGGGGCTCCGACTCCCGGCGCGCCTCGCCTTTGTTCGGGCAGGGTTGGAGCCGGGGCGGCCGCGGGGCGGGGGAGGGAGGGGAGGGGAGGGAGGGCTGGCAGGCCGGAGCCGACTGCCCGAAAAGGCTTTTAATTTTTTTTTTTTTAAAGTCTCCAAGAGAAGAACCGTCCAAACGCAACCCTAGAACTTTTTTAAAAAAAAAAAAAAGAAAAAGTTTAAAAAAAAATTTAAAAAAATTGAAAAAAATTAAAACCAGAAAAAAAATTAAGAAAAATAATAATAACCCCCCCCCACCAAACCCCTAACTCCCACCCCTTCGCGCAGACCCTGCCCCCGGCCCGCCCCACGCCGCGCACGGGGGCCGCGGGCGCGCAGCTCGGCGCCGCCCGGCTCCCCCCCCCCCCGCCGCCCATCCCGGAGGCGGCAGCGGCGGCGGCGGCGGGAGCGGCCCCGGCCCCGGCCCCGGCGGCCCCGGCGGCGGCGGCGGCGGCGGGGGGAGAGGCGGGCGCCGGGCGCCGCCCGCCCCGCAGCCCGCCCGCCCCGCAGCCCGCCGCGCCGCGCCGCGCCGCCGGCCCCAAATGGATTATCTGCGGCTGGTGCTCTCCTGCCTCGTCCCCCTGCACGGCTGCCTGGCCGCCGGCAGCGCCCCAGGTACGGCCCCTTCCCCCGGGGCGGGGGGGTGTCCCCGGGGGTGGGGGGGATTGTTTTGACAGGTGGCTTGCACCCCGGAGGATGGCGAGCAAGGAGAGGGCTGCCGCCGGCGGAGTGTGTGTGTGTGTGTGTGTCTGTGTGTGTGTGTTTGGTTTCAATGGGAAATTGGGGGAGATGGAGGCTGGGCGAGAAATAGTTGGCGTGCTTGGCGTGCGAGGGGCACGTCAGCCCGAGTTTATTCTGCTACGTTTGACGCGCCCGGTTAAAACTACAAAGCGGAGCTGCGTCGGGAGGGAAAAGCAGTCGTTGGGCTTATCGAGCTCTGGCGGGGCTCGGCGAAGGCTCCCCGAGTTGGGTTGGCCACCGAAATCCCACCGCGCCAGCGGGATGCTCCGTGCGAGCCCTTTCCCTCCGTCTTGTCTCCGCAGAGCTCCTCCTGTCCGGCAAACTCAGCGAGTATGGTGTGATCGTCCCCTTCAGCGCCGATTGCCGGGGTCGCTTCCTCTCGCACGTGGTGTCCGGCGACGCGGCGGCGGGGATCGGCGAAGCCGCCTGTCCCCCAGCCCCGCGCCCGTCCCGCCGCCGCGTCCCCCGCAGCCCCCTCGATGAATCCCCCCAGCGCCGCGGGGCCGGCGGCCGCTTGCTCTACTTCAACGTCACGGTTTTCGGGAAGGAGCTGCACCTCCGGCTGAGGCCCAACCGGCGGCTGGTGCCGCTGGGCACCGTGGCCGAATGGCAGGAGGATTTTGAGGTGCTTTTCCGGGAACCCCTCCAACAGCGGTGCCTTTTCACCGGCGACATCTCCGGCATGCCCGGAGCCGCCGTCGCCATCAGCAACTGCGACGGACTGGTAAGCTCGAGGCCGGTGGGGCGGTTCGTGCGCGCTGCCCGTGTTTTGGCGCGGTTTTCTCTTAAGAGGTGGATCTCGGTGTCCTGAAACCTGTTTTTTTTGGTGATGCGTTAGGTGTCGGCGCCATACGTTGCCCTTTACCGGCTGGCTGTTGCGGGTTCCCTTTCCCCACGTGGCTTGTGGCGTGAGGAGGGCAGGGTACCGCACATGCGAGTGCTCCGTCCTTCCGCTATATGTGCAGCTATATTTATTTAAAAGGGTTGAAAAAATTGCCTGTCCCATGCCTGAGCTGCCTCCTGCCCGGAGGGGGACCGTCTCAGATGCCGTCACGCCCGCGGGCTCTGCCCTCCCTCCGGGATGGGTACCCACGCTGCCGGTGATGCTGCTGCATCCTCGCTCGCCCGGGTTTTACCTTGGGGCTGCTTGAGGAACTTTTTCTCTGCGTTTCCCACCTCTTCAATGAGGCTGAGGGAGCCCGAGCGTCTCCTGAAATCACTGTTAGTGTGCGGTCTTGCTCCTGCTACGCGTCTCTTTTTGGGAAGGACCTCTTTTTTTTTACTAATAGCTGACGTGCTCAGAGCCTTTTGGCTTTCTGAGTGCAGGGTGGGCACAGTTCAGCATCGGTAACTTACTGCCACAGCGCTTTAATTAATTAAATGGCTCTGTTACATCCTTATCCCCGGCGTCTGGTCTGCCCGTGGGTTTCCTACCTTTCATACGCTTGAGGAATCACTTCTTATTTTTTTATACCTTTGGCTCATTGCCCTTCAAATTTCCTTTGAGCCAATTTAATTCTTGTTTTAGGTGCCAGCGTTTGCTGTTTTCTCCTGGTACTACTTAGGTTACTCCGGGGTTGGAGTAAATGTCTTATTTTGCCTTTTTTTTTTTTTTTTAATATTTCTTTTTTGGTTGTTTTATTCTGGGAGTTCCTTAGCCAATTTTGGCTGCTAGCAGAAACAACTTGGCATTCCTTTCTTTTTATACAGCGCCTGGTGTTACGGTACAAGCAGAAATGATAGAGCAGCACAGCTAGAAATACGTATTTCCCCTACGTATAGTAGTTTATTTTTTTTGCCAACAATTTTAGCTCATAACCCACACCTTTTGAAGTGTCTTTTTTTTGAATCGGCTGAGGCTGTGAATTTGCAGAAATTTCTCCGTGACATGGATCGCGCTGGGGCTGGCGAATTTGGGCAGGCTTGAAAGCTTTAAAGGTATTTCCTATAGCTCCAGCAAGCAACTAGTAGTGCCGCGTCTGGAATGACAACCTGATTTTTTAAGCGTGCGGGTTGCATTGCAGATATAATTCCCGTCGGCATCGCGAGCGAAGGGATGCTGGAAGCGGTCGGCAGCTGAGTCCACGTCCCGCCGCAGCCGGGAAGCAGCGAGGACGGTGTTAGGGGGTTTCTCTTCCCTGGGGCCCACTCTACTGTTAGGGTCCATCTTAAGTAGGCTTTAGTTTAGCTTTTCCAGGCTTTTCTAGGCTTTAGCCCCGAGTTCTCCCATCTCAGCCCCTTACACACCTTCTCAGGCGGGGGTTGTCGTCATTTTTTTCGCCCTTGTTCCAGCCATCCCTTGGCCGCAGGTAGTAGCAGCGATGCCAGTTTAGGACGTAGCTTCTACTGCAGCATGCTTTTGCACGTGGATTTCTGCAGCCATACCTGTCTTGCCATCCATGGTACCCCCAAAGCCCGCTCTTTTAAGCTCACGTAAAGGAAGAAGTGGCTCTTCCCCCAGGATCAGCAGCTCGGGGCGCTTGCTTCATCCCTCTTTACCTTCCTTAACCCCGGATGCAGCCAGCTCTGCGGGGGCTTTGCTGCTGCTGTGCGGGGTGGGATTAGCCGAGCCGCGTCGTGCTGATGCACGGGGCTGCGGTGGTTTGCAAACGCCGAGGGCTTCTGCAGGGCCGTTTTGGCGCGCCCCCATTTCCGAAGCTATCCCGGGACACGGCGTTAGCATCGTGGTTGCTGATGTGCTGTCTCGCAGATGTTTCATTTCTTCATGTAGAGCTCCAGCAGCAGTGGGGAGAAACCAGTATTTTTTTTTTCCCCTTCCTGCAATGTATTTATTGCTCCATGGCCAACAAATAAATGCCCTGGCCTCAAGCAGCAATTTCCCATCATCTGGTGAAGCACATGTGGCGATTGCAGGCTGGGGGAAGAGGTCAAGAGGTAAAGAGGATTTTTGTGATACGGCCAACGTAGCAGTTGGTTTCTCTCTTTCCTGGGTTTTCTGGCTGGTGTAGATTGGTGCATGGTCCTCTAGCTTAAGTAAGTCCGGCAGCTTCTATATCCCCTTTGGAGGAGCTGTGAGAGCCAAAGGACCCTGAAAAAACCCCCAAAGCAGTAAAAAGAGCTTGATGGAGCAAATGGAACGAGAAGCAGAACCGGAACGCGGCCATAGGTGTGGATGGGATGGGAGGATGGTATTTACGACCACGCTGTGCCTCCAGCATGACCCAGCAGAGAAGCAGCGGAGCATCTGGGAGGGATGTACACGGTCAGGGCTGTTCCTAACGTCGCGCTAGATAGGGACTGACTGAACGTGGGGAGCACCGGCCGTAGGCAGCTTTGTTGCTCTTCGATATGCACGTACCCTGGAATTGCTGTGGACTTTTGCTGGAAGTTATCCACGAGTTTCAAAAGGGGATTGTGGCTTTTGCATCCCAGTATAGCGTGCGTGGGAGGCGCGGGACCATGCTCGGCTGCTCGTTTCTGGTCAGAGGAAGCGTTCTGGGATGCTGCTGATGAAGGCTGTGTACACAAAGAGATTACACTGTGTATAAACGGAGGCTGAGATTATAAATAATGAGGAAAAAAAAGACCCAGTTCTTGAAAAAGAGAGTACACATTAAGTCTTTCCTAAATCCATATTTAGCCATGTGAGTGAGCTGATTTTTTTTTTTTTTCATAGATGCCAAACCCATGGCACTTTCCACATCGGTTATTTGCTGCAGGCATCCACGCGTGAAAAGCCAGCCTTTTTTTTTTTTTTTTTTTTTTTTTTTTTTTTTTGCAAGGGTGTCTCGTACCAGGGTGGGAAGATGCTGTCGTCCATAACATAATTTCAAAGCCGATCCAAGCCATCAAATTCCTCACTGGTAAAGTAGCGTTAGGCAGAAATCTCCCCTGGCAGGCACATCTCGCTGCAGTGAAGGCATCCCATCTTTCCACGCCGGCTTTAGCAGCGTGTGGTGGACCTTGCTTCCTTCGTGCTTTGCTGGTTGCAGAGATGGGCGAAGAATTATCGCCTAGTAGGCACCATATTTGCTTTTCGCAGCTGACTTTCTCCCGCTGCTCTCTGGGGCTATTTGCACCAAACACCAGCGTGCTGCAAACTGTAGAGCCAGCGTTTTCCAGCCCTGTCGCCCTGGCTTGCTTCGGATGGGTGGCAGCAGATAAGCAGAGCACAAAAGCCCTCAGGAACAGTAATTAATAGGGAACGAAGGGAGAAAACAGTCCCCATAACGATGCCCCCGGTGCGAAAAGTATGGCTTTGCCTTCCAGGATTTTCCTTGCAGCTCCTGAACTGTAGGGTTAATTTCGGGAAGAAAAAAGGTGCTGGTTTAAATGCCTGGAGGGTGAGACGTCTCAAAATGTTGCTCTCAATGGGAATGGAGCAAAGGTCCTTTTGGTGTCTGAAGCAAAGGTGTCTGAAGGTGGTATTTTACCCCCCGACTTCACTGGTGGAAAGCTCTCTCTGCGTCCTGCTTAGCATCTTGCCCGAGTTTGCAATGCTAGACTGCATGCCTGGTAAAGAGCATGGAGTGAAAGTCTCAGTGGTTAATTATTTCGCTTAATTCCGTCTTCCCCCGTGATGTCAATGAACTTGCAGATGGAGAGGTACCAAAATAGTGACCGAGCACCTCTGGACGGTGCCCCGGTGCTGCGCACGCCGTGCGGCTACCAGGGGTGGTCCGGCTCCGTGCAGGGCAGACGCATCCCTCTGCAGATCCCCCCGATGCCCTCGCCGGGCAGTCTCCGGATGGAAGGGGGGAGCGGTGGCTAGCAACGGTGCCTGGTGTTCACGCAGCCCGGCTTTCTGGGACTTTTTGTCCAAATTAAGTGTGAATCGCGTAGGAAAAATACATACTAGGCACGCAGCTGGATTTCCTCCTCCTCAGCGCTGTTTGCTTCTCTGGCTGAGTGGAGCGGCTTTATTAATTTTTCCACATTTCAGCCGCATTGAAGTGTCAGAATTTCCTGAATTCCGGTGGGAGTTGGAGCTTTTTACCCAGCGGTGATGGAGGAGTCGCTTACCCGGGGGTGCTAGGGGTGGGGGTGTCCCCCTTAGCGAGGCTGGCGCCGGGCCAGTGGGGCCAGTTCATCTCTCCCATACCCTGGGAGGATGCAGGAGAGCTGGAAAAGAGACTTCACCCTCTGCGAGCTGGCAGAAATGAGTTTGGTGTTTTCCTTAAAAGTTAAAAAAAAAAAAAAAAGGCATATTTTCCCTCTTTTCAGTGGAATTGTCTTCAAAGGGTCATTTTCTAGTTTGGGGATTACCTTCACTGAGAGCTGCAGACAGCATCTCATGTTAGAAATGTCAGTAATGATAGTCCCACCTTGCCAGATTTCGTTTGATTTGGTATTATTAAACCGAATAAAATTGGGGGTGGGAAGCACATGGCAAATTGATCGTCGAGGATGGGATCGATCCCTTGGCAAGAGCCCAAGGAAAGCTTACTGGGGCTTTCTGGGGGGCGTCTGGCCTCTCTTGCTGCCTCCCTACAGTTATAACCTTCCCAAAATGCTGAAATACAACCCGAGCTGCTCCTTTTTAAGACCGAGCAGGTTCGTGCATGCCTCTTGCAATGGTGTTTTTGGGTTGTTTTTTTTGTTTTTGTAAATGCCAAGGTGACTGCTGCGGTTTCTGTTTCATTTGTTAGGCTGCTCTGATCAGATGTGCGCACAAGTCCTTGCGGTGTCCGCTTTGCCGGTCGGTCACTGCCGGCGTCAGCAGCGTGTTGCATCCCGCCTTTGGGAGAAAGCACGGGCGAGAAAGTCTGGGCTGCTTTATTTCTTGAGCCACATATAATTAGTCACGAGCTGTAGAGCGGCGCAAACCCAAGTGGGCTGTGGCTCGGGACCAGGCTCTTTCATATTTTAATCCAGCCTTGCCCCGTGCACGGCGGCACGGCTTTCCTCCGGCCGCCTGACTCAGCAAGTCCCGGCTTTTGCCGTAAACCCATAAACCGGCTTTGGGGTGCCTCGTCCCCGGGTAAGACGCCCCGTGGCAGGGCTGCGAGGGGGTAGCGGTGTCCCAGTGGACCTCCTCCTGGGGCAGGGGTTGCTTCTTCTGCCGCCGGGCTAAAATAGGATGCTGGCAGGGTTACCGCGCCGGGTGCTTTCGGGTAGCAGGAGTGCCGTTCCAGCCCAAATTTGTAGCGATGTGCAAGCTGGAAGCACGTTAGTTGGTGGGAAATCATCGACGTAATTCATGTCTGTAAAATCCAAGCGTGTTTGCGGTGCCTGTGTCAGATGCCCAGCGCTCTGCCCACCTAGCTACTTGTTTTTGTGTTGAGCGATGGATGCCCACCTTCTCTTATCATATAATAAAGAGCAACGGCTCGGACCTGCCCCATCGTCACGGGCTTGCCCAGCCATCTCTGGACCTGACCTGTGGGTTGCCTCCCTGGCTTGATCTCTGCCTCATCACCATCATCAGGTTGGTTGAACCTGGCTGTGATCTTCACCTCCTGGGCTGGGGGTGGTGGGACAAGCCCGGGCTTGGAGAGGTCCTGCCCTGGTGACCTGAACGTCTCCTGTGGGAAGGACCCGAGATACGTGTGTCAGGCAAGTTGATCCTAGCACAACTGCCCGTACTTAGATTCCTTGGGAAGGAGGTAAAACAAAACCAGCCAAAAACCTGCTTTCCAGAGGAGTTAAGCAGCTAATAAAACCCAAGTGGAGCAGGAAATTTGATGAAGTCTGACAGAGCCAGGTTGGCTGATGCCACGATGAATGCAACGGTACGTGAACACGACAGGGATCCAATGACCCAGGCAGGCTTGGAAGAGCCCCAGCTTTGCCTGGCTGTTTACAGAGCCCAGCTCACGTCTTCGTACCGCTCTGTGCAAAATATATATATATATATATATATTTTATTTTTATTTTATTTTATTTGATGAGAACAGTTCAAATACCCCAGCCCTGATGAGGACTCCAGTAGGTACACGCTGTCGAAGGCTTTGCTATAAGAACAGATCCATATGTTCTGCCTGCGCTTTCCAGGCTGCATAGCTTTCCAGGCAGCAGCGGGCAGCGCCGGAGGAAGGAGCACGCACGTGCACGGTGGAGGGAGCTGTGAAAAATGCTGGGCTGGGGGGGCGGGGGGGCTGCCCGTGGGATGGAAGCCAAATCCCGGCGATCCTTTTGCTTGCCTGAGGTCCGAGCCGGCCGGCGCTGTGGGGTATGAGCGCTCAGGCTGATGTAAGGGGGATTTGGTGGGAGCTTGCTGTTAATTAGGAGCAGGTCGGTAGCCAGGACAACATTTCCAGCGATGTTTGTCCTCTCATTCATCTTCCCTGTGTTTGGGAGGTGGAGTCATAATGCTTTCCAGCTTCTCCGAAGGGATTCCCCTGCATTAATTCCCCAAGCACTTCACGGGGCAGAGATGATGGTTTCTTTTTCCTTCCTTCTGGCTGTGATTGCAGCTCGTAGCGTCGGTGTAAATGGCAGCTTTCCTCCCCGGCACCATGGGCATGGGGATGAGGATGGGGATGGGGAGGGTTGCAGGGAGGCGAGGTGGCGTGGGAGCCCGTGCAGCCTGTATCCCCTGATGCGCAGGGTTAGGCAGAAAATCTCGTCGCGGATGAGAAGGAACGGAGTTTCCTAGCTGTATAAAGACATAACTTGAGTCGTGGCCAGGTTTTTTTTTGGTTGGTTGGGTTTTTCCTCCCCTTTTTTATTTATTTTTTTTCCATCTACAGGAGAAATTAAGGGTCATCATACATGAACATGGTAATGGATCCATCCCAGTGTCACGGAGTAGCACCCAGTTTATTTGGGATGCTTTTTCCCCTTGCATTCATGCATGCTCTGCATCAATCTTTAATGAGTATATTGAGTGTGTATGTACGCGTATGCGTATGTAAAAGCACACCTTTTTTTTTTCCCCCCTTTTCTTTATTTCTTTGTGGAGTCCAGGCTGGCCTGATTCGGACAGACAGCAACGAGTTCTTCATCGAGCCCCTGGAGAGGGGACAGCAGGAGACGGAGGAGCACGGGAGGGCCCACGTGGTGTACCGCCGGTCGGCCATCCGGCAGGACGGCGCCGAGCCCCGCCAGGACCTCCACCCCGAAGGTAGGGGCTCCTCGAATCTAGTCTTTCCCAGCAATTTATAATAACTATTTCTTGCGGGGGGAGGATTTCTCCTTCCACGTGCCCTCTGGCTTGTACATCTCGCCCTATGGCTTTAGGCTGGCTTTAACTGCCAGTTGGGTCATTGGCGAGAAGAAAGGAAAGAAAATGCTGGGGTTTTGCTGGGAGCTTTGAAATTCTTCCAAATTTGGTTAAAATTGGATGAGTTATATAGGAGTTATTCTTCCTCTTCTTCAAAGAGGAAGAATCTCCTAGATGGGTGTGATCAGGCCCATGGATGATCACGTCAGCCTTGGGATGGGAAGCAGAGTTGGGGCTCGTGAGCGAAGGGGTCAGGAAGAGCCGGACTTGGTCCGACTCGGCTGCCGACTGCAGCTTGGAGATGTAGGTGCTGCAGTCTTGGTTTAGTCACCTATATGTTGTGAAATGTGGCGTTGACTTGACTTTTTAACAGATGATAGAAACCCTTCCCTTTCCCAGCGTTCGTAATTCATTTCGCTTTTCTAGTGCCGTGTCCTTTTTTTTTTCTTCTTCTTTGCCTGGAAGGAGAAAACGTGGCTTTCTTTTTTTCTTTTCAATAGCATCACTTAGCCGTGCGCTGCACTCTGCGCGCATAAATCGCCTGCTGACTTCCCCTCTCACCCGCACAAAGCCGAGCGCACCCAGAAGTGTTTACAAGCGTGGGGTCAACGTTGTGCAAAAGCACTCTATAAACCTATTTATATTTGTGCAGAGGCGTTAGCCTTCCCCGGCGTTTATTCACCTCTTGTGGCACCGTAATCGGCTCCCTGATTTTTAAAAAAGTTTAAAAGTTTTCCAGGGCGTGCTCGTTGCTTTTGTGGCATCGCGAATGCAATGGCAGTGGAGAGCTTCGAGGGCGCTGCTGGGTGATGGGGTGAAGGATGCGATGAAGGGTGAAGGATGCTACGAAGGATGGAGGATGCTCTGGCTGCAGCCATCTGCTGTCAAGGAGCAGCCCCCAGCTTCGCACGCGTCCCCCCCAGCTATCCACCACCTCCCCAGGTGTCCCACCACCACCCAACGGACAGTGTAGGACCATCATCGCATAGATGTGTCTTTTAGTGCCGGTCCTCCCAATTCAGAGCCATTTCCCCACTGTAGAGCAAGCTGGATCAGCTTAAATATCTGTCGTGGTTTAACCCCAGCCGGCAGCTAAGCACCATGCAGCCGCTCGCTCACTGCCCCCCCACCCCTGGGATGGGGGAGAGAATCAGGAAAAAAAAACCTCGTGAGTTGAGATAAAGACAGTTTAATAGGACAGAAAGGAATGAAAAACAATGATAATGATGATAATAATATGACAATAGTAATAGTAAAAGAATTAAACTATACAAAGCAAGTGGTGCACAATGCAATTGCTCACCACTCGTTGACCGATGCCCAGTTAGTTCCCGAGCTGCGATCCCCCCTCCCAGCCAGCTCCCCCAGTTTATATATTGGGCATGATGTCATATGGTATGGAATATCCCTTTGGCCAGTTGGGGTCAGCTGTCCTGGCGGTGTCCCCTCCCAGCTTCTTGTGCCCCTCCAGCCTTCTTGCTGGCTGGGCACGAGAAGCTGAAAAATCCTTGACTTAGTATAAACACTACTTAGCAACAACTAAAAACATCAGTGTGTTATCAACACTGTTCTCCTACCAAATCCAAAACACAGCACCACACCAGCTACTAGGAAGAAAATTAACTCTATCCCAGCCGAAACCAGGACAATATCCTACTCATTTTTCCTGCTTATTTGCTGGTTTTTTTTTTTTGGAGTGTCACCGTGGTGTCAGGTCACCTCAATGGCTGTTTCTTTTTCTGCCTTGCTCAGCGCCTGGCGTGCGGGTGGGCGATCTCCCCAACTCCCTGGAGCTGATGACGGAGCGGCTGGGGGACGCGGAGCGCAAGAGACGCCACGCCAGGAAGGACGACTACAACATCGAGGTCTTGCTGGCGGTGGACGACTCAGTCGTACGCTTCCACGGGAAGGAGCACGTCCAGAACTACGTCCTCACCCTCATGAACATAGTAAGGCTTGGCTTTGGGGGGGGGGCCATGGCTCCCACCCCTCCCTTGGTTGACTGCTCTTCTGATGCTGCAAATCTGTTATCCTGGAAAAAAATGGATGTGTGTGGGGGGGAAAGTGCTGCAGGAAGGGCTGTTCCTTCGCACAGCCGGCTCTGGCATTTAGTAGCTGTGGCAATTGGAGTGATGGAGAGCAGAGCCCTTTTACGTTCGTCTCAGTCACATTCCCCTGGCCAACGGCAGGGTCCGGCGTGTTGGTTGCCGTCGTTGCCTGTCGCCCGAGTCCAAGAGCATCTTCTGTTTCTCCTGGCCAAGACCATCTCCTCCTGGTGGCCGAAATCGCAGCGAATGCTAGGAAAGAGAATGGTTGTTGATTATTTAGTTTGAAATTGTGATACTTATTATTTATTTTGTAATTATGATGTTTATTATTTATTTTGAATAGTGTTTGTTGGTGGGGGGAAGATTTTTATAGATTTTCAGAAGTTTTTTCACGTTCCTTGGACAACCTGTGCACCTTGAGGATCAGTCGGAGGTGCTTGAAAAGCGGTTTATAGCAGCTTTACAGCAGCCCTGCTTCTGCATCTCTCCTCGCCCGGTGGCGCAGGGCAGCCTGTGCTGATTCCCTGCACCCCTTTTCTTTCCTTTTTGAGGTAAAAATGCACAGGTTCCCCAAGTCCTGAGAGACGTGGAAGGATCAATATTTATTCAGCTAGTCATCTTGCAGGAGGTTTGCTCCGCCGGCACCCGGATGTCTGCAGATAGGGTCAGCATTCAAAGATCTCTTTCGTGCGCTGTCCCATTTTTGTTTTGTTTTCCATGCTTTGTCCTCGCCTCTATTTATTTTTATTTAAGTAGCCTTTTACATGGTGATGGAAAGTGTTCGAAAGGCACAACCAGCTCAGAAATAACCAAGCTATAAAGATTTTTTTTTTTTTTCTGCTTTTTGGTTGCTTGTTTGTTTGTTTGGGCGTTATTTCTGCCCTGGCAGGCAGGCTCAGAGCCATACAGCCAGTAACGAAGGGGAAATTATCAACATAAGGGGTAAGGATTTGCGGGATTAGAGGCCAAGCGTAACGTGGCCAGTCCCAAATAGTGAAGATGTTGGTTTTAAAAAGCAAATGCCTTCAGTGCAGCGTTTTATTCTCCGGTGCGTTATCCTGATGCTCGTGGTAGGACGCTCTCAGCATCACTTAAATTCACTCTCTGAAAGTTTCTCCCCTTTGCTTATTAAATCCTTCTGCAAGGGGAAGCCGCAGGGTTCCCCGTTCTGACCCCGGGCTCTTCCCACGTTACGGGGGTGGGAGATGATGTCATTTTTCCTTTCCGATCCGGGGGGACGGACGGTTGGAGCGCCTGGGGATTGTCAGCTCTAATCAAAAGGTTGGTTTTCAGGCGCATTTCATGGTTTGTACCCCGCGGGCAGGACTTTTCAGGGAGTGAATGCGCGGGGTGCTGTGCTGGGAGAAGGGAGGACCGCTGTCTATTCAAATAAAGGCGACGCTGGAGACTTTTAATGAATTAAATAAAGAGGGGAAGAAAGGAGCATCAATAAAAGGCGGGGGAAAATCCAGGATAATGCACGCAACAAATACTTCCCCAAGTATTATTTCCTTCTATACGTTCTCCCCTCACCCCCTTCCCCTTCTTTCTTTCTGGTTTTTAGTGCGTTTTCTTTCCGGCTTTGCCGTGACCTCCGTCCGCCTCCTCTTCCCTTGGCGCCGCCTTGTTTCCTTACCGGCTCAGATTGCCTTAAAATACCCGATTCAGCAGAAAAAAACCATGCTTTCTGGCCTGGATGGCAGAGGGACAGAGAGAGAGAGAGAGAGGAGGGTGCCGGGGCTTGGCGGGGAGGAGCGTGCTGGGACCACACAGCCGAATGCTAATCCCATTAGTTGGAGGCAAGGGGAAGGAGGAGAGGCTTGGCCAGCCCTCTAACGAGGAAAGGACTTAATGAGCTGGACTGGAGTACGCTGGGGAGATGGTGCATGGGAGCCAGCTGGGAAAGCCGCCAGGAGTTTTTTGCTATCAAGATATGTCCCAAGGAAAGGGGGCAGCGAGCTTGGAAGTTGATAATAAACTTTCCTGGCCTTTTCTGGGGTCCCCGTTGGGTGCCGAGGGGGTGGTGGGACACGTACCCCTTCCCGGTGCTGCGTGGGCTCGGCTTAACACGGCGCTGCTGTAGGTAGGGTCCTGGGGCTCTCCCCGAGACACAAACCCTTTTATTAGGAACTCGGTGTCGGCTGAAGCTCGGTGATAAACGATTTGTCACGGAGAACTTTTTTTTTTAAAAAAAAAAAAAACCAAAACCCTTATTTTGCTGCCAGAAATGTGGATGCCAGGCTTTTCATTAAACGGCGCTGTGTCCATCCCGGGAAGCTGACATGAGGATGACTGCTCCTTTTGTGCACCTAAGAGCTTCCCCGCAGGCTGCCGTCCCCGCGAGCTGCCAGCTCCCAGCCTGCATTCCCAGCCTGCCATTCCCTTCTCGGCTTGGAGGCTACAGGAGGATTTTGGGTCAGGTTGAAGCGAGTGGCACTAGATGGATCACAGGCTTGGGAAATGCATCCTGACTTCAATATATGCTCGCTTTCTCCTTTTCCCCTTGCAGTCTTTTGATAGTAAACTTGATGTGAGCTTGACCTTCTTTGTTTCAAGTTGCTTGCCAGCCTCTGCACCAAAAATCGGAGGTTTGGCTTGCCAAAATGCCTTTGCCATCGCTTGCTGTGCACGCTGGGGAAGGCGCAGCTGAGCGTATCTCGTAACTCCGAGCCGAGCATCGCTGTGTCCGCCCTAGCAAAACCTGGCCCCCTCCCTGACCCTGGGCTCTTGGGACGAGTATCTGGCGACGTGGCGGCTGGGGGAAGCCGTTCCCCTGCCTTGCTTGCTGCCCGTGGCAGGGATGGCGATGCTATCGAAGCAATGTTAGCATCCCCCAGCCACAGGGACTGCTGTGTGCGAGGGCCGAAGGGGTGGGAGAAGGGCTGGGAACCAGGAGGGGATCCAGCACCCTGTCAGGGGAAGAGGAGAGGAGATGTTTTGTGTCCTGCTTTGCTTTTCGGCTTCTTGTCATTCGGTTGGGCTCCTCGGTTTTCTCCTCTGGACTTCGCACCGCTCGCCCCTGATGCTCTCAAGGCTGGGGCTGGCCCCGCTCGGAGGAGATAAGCCAAGCTACGGGCTCTGTTAAGCCTGGCCCTGGTGTCAACTGGTTTGCTGGGGTTTTTGTAGGATATTGCCCATGATTTGGTTAAGGATGCAAAGGTACTTGGTGTTTTCCCATTGTTTCGGGTTACTAGGGAAACCCCATGAGTCAGAGCCCTCTCCAGGCTGGGACTTGCCCGGCTCCCCTCCGGCACATCAGCCGAATTATTGTTCCCAAGGGCTGAGCGACAAAGAGTGCTACTGAGACCCCGCAGAGGAGAGGGTTAGGGGGGGAAAAAAATCAAATCTCTGGCTTTAATTTTAACCTGGGATTATCTGAAAAGCCAAGCCGGAGTGTGGATTGCTCGAGACACGGAGTTGCTGAGCTTGGTGCCGTTTCAGGAGGGAGGCCAGTCTAAAATAATGGGCAAATTATAGTCCTTCTGGTGTATAGCTTTTTTTTTGGTGGTTTATGAGCCATCTCCTTGCTAACTAATAATAACAAAAAATACCTCTGACATCTCTCTTACGCATGCACACACTTTTTCCTACCCCCTATATAGGCTCATGTGTTTGTTGCTATGTTTTTGGGACAACATAGCCTGTTGCGCAGAGAGCTGTGATAAAATCTAGAGTCTTGCTCTTCAGAGCAAACCTCCCCTTTCCTCTGCATTGAAAATGTAGATAACGTGGGTCAGCCCTTGCAGAGGTGTTCACGGCGGTGTGCATCCCTGCAGGGGATGCGCAAGTGCATGTAGCAAGCCCGATAATGCGGTCGGGAGGACTTTTGCCTCTGTTCCTAGCCCCTCGGCCCCAGAAAACAGGCTTGGGGTGAATCCACCGGCATGAAAATTGAGCGAGGGAATAAAAGAAAGGAGCTTAAAGATGACTTGGCTGTTCTGAGTAAGCGATCTGGGGTTTTGAAATGTCAGCTATTCTGCTGGTTTGGCAAATTCTTCTCGTGTCTCTCTCTTTGTTTTCCTTCCCTGAAGAACGGCGAGGTCTAGACGCTGCCAGTGCGGTTTGCTGTCGAGATCTTGCGTCTGGGGTTGCAGACTCGGGGCTGGCCGGAGGCTTGCAGGGATTTAGGGAGGCAGCCTTGCTCGCTCCCAGTGCCAGCGAGGGTCTGGGGAGGGGTCCTGTGCACTTGGTGAATTCATCGAGCATTTCAGAGAGGATGCACGGGGTTTTAATGTTCCTTTCATTCTTTGTAAAGCATTAGCATCGTCCCCTTGGCATTGCAGGGCTGAGGGCTTTGGAGTTGCCTGCGGGGGGTCCTGCGGGCTGGTTGTTCTTGCTGGTTTGCCCTTAATGCACAGCTAGCCTTAAGGGCTGGTCTGTTTTAGGTGAAAAAAATCCGCTTTTAAATGAAGTAGGAGAGCATTTCTTGCCGGGTGACAGTATTAAACAGGCTGGGCATCTAACCCTGTGGGCGAGAGGGGTAAGAAGATCTTTATCCCATCTGTCTTCAGGGAGGCGGGTCCCTTTACCGGAGCCCTTTGCTGAGCAGGTATTTGCTGGGGGGATTTTCTCTGAAGACATTGACTCACTTAATGGCATCTGCAGAGGGCAGGGGGAGTCGTGCTAAGCCTGCAAACTGCTCCCCGGGCCAATTTCCATCCCCTCTGCTGGCTTGAACCAGCTCCAGGGTGGGCTGATGGGGAGCGAGGAGGTGATACTTGCCCCCCCCCCCCCGCCCCCAGCTCCATCCCCACTTCTCCTTCTCCCATGGCATCCCCCCCCTTCCCGGGTGGGATGCTGGCCCTGCTGATGCTCCCCCCGCTCCGAAACACGGGGACTGCAGGGTCGCAGCCGCCATGGCAGCAAACGCTGAGCCCTTTTGATTTTTTTGGGTTTTTTTTGTCTTTCTCGATCAATTATTTATATCTGGCTATTAAGGGAAGCCCATAGCCTTGGGCAGTCTGGTTCCACATCTGCTTTCTGAATTAACCATAAAGGTTGCTGCTGAGCTGGTATCTGTTAGGTGCAGATCCCCGCCTAAATGCTGCCCTCCCCTAGACAAAACAGGGGCTGGGGTTTAGGTTTAACCCTTTGGTTCAGAGGCTGGAGGGGTACCTAGTCCCTGCTGGCTGGGGGAGAGTGGGATTTAGCAGTGCTTTAAAAGGAAGATTTAGGGGATTAAATCCCATCTTGGAGTAATACAGCTTCTTGCGTCTTAGTCCCTTAATGAGCTGTTTCTAAGCTGCTCGTGGTCCTGCTGCTGTCTGTAGTCGCTCCTCTAGCAAGGCTGAGGAAGGATGCGCAGTGCTGGGAGGGTGTTGATGAGTTTATTTGTCAATGCCTGTGAAAAGTATTGCTGTTCCCAAATTTTTTTTTTTCTCCCAGGGTAGCTAATGTTGCCTGGGGCTGCACGGTTTGGGGCAGGGAGCTCCGCTCAGACCTGGCGACCGTTTGCAGGCACTGCTGGTGGGAAGAGACATTGCGGAGAGGACGGCTGCGTGGTAGGTCAGCCGGCACAGAGCAAAGCTCTTGCCCCGACAGTTCCTCTGCTTGTGCTCCTTCCTCCCCTGGAAGCGACCCTCCTCTTCACTCGCTGGCTGGGGCTGCCATGCGGCTGGCTGTCACGGAGCATCCTTTCCCAGTGCCCGTGGGGTCTGCTGAGCATCCTGCCAAAATATGCTGCGCAGCCGGGAAGGGAGAGGTCTGCGCGGCTCCCTTGGATGCTCCAAGTCACGGCAAGGTCAGGCAGCGGCTTGGCCGGGAGCTCCGGCTGGCAGAGAGGTCCCTAAGGCAGGAACATGGTTCCTGTCAATGGATCGAGGGGTCCTCGGGAACGGGGAGCAAGCAGCAGAGTGCCGGTGGATGATGCTGAGGTGCTGACTGAAGCGGAGGCTTAATGGTGCTCCAGCTCCCGACAAGTGCTGGTGGTGAAGGAAAATGCATAAAGATTTGGGAAAGTGAAGGAAATGGCTGTGTTTTCGCCCTTGTTCCCCTGCACTGTCCCCCAGGTCCAGCTCTCCGGCTCTTCAGGGCCATAGCATATTTTTCATTTCTCCCTCTCTCCCTCCGTTTCTTGCCCTTTTGTATTACCTCTCATATGACACGCATTAAGGCTGGAATATTATTGTAAAAGGTCAAACTCCTGATGCGGGACTTCTCAGATCTGCTAATATTTTCTCCAGGATGCCAAAGCCTCCTACATCCCAAAACCCGGGGCTGAGCGTGACCCCCCGGGGTGTTGCAGCTCCTTGCTGGGATGGATGCTTCGTGCTTTGGTGGGACTGTAGGTATGAGTAATGTTTGCGAGCGGGAGCCCAGCTGCAGCGCTGCACGACCTTCCTCCCGGCTGCGCACATCCCCAGAAAAATGAGTTAGCCTCGGAAGAAATCCATCATGTTCTCGTTATTCTTACAAAATGCCTTTCAAAGGTACCGGTGCAGCGTGAAGGAGCATCCCAACCACGGTAAACAGGGGTGAGCTGAGGATGGGTTGTGCAGCGTTATCTTTCCACGCTGATGCAGAAATCGCCCCGCGGGGCTTACAGCCTGTGCATCCAAAGGGATGCAGTAATGGGATGGACTGGCGATTTATTTATTGATTTTTTTTTTTTTCTTTTTTTTTAAACCAGTTTTACTGCATTCAAGATGTGGCAGGCTCAGGGACCTGCATTACCTCTCTGTAAAGCTCGGAGCCACCCCACGGGATTATTAGTTGTCATGGGGAAACGTTAACGCTGGGTCTTTGGGTTTAAAAATGGCCCGAGTGGGTATTTCAAACAGATACACAGCCTATAAATCGGGGGGGGGCTCGTAAAGCGCTCGTGCAGTCTGGGAAATGGCTGACTTGGATTTGGGCAGCAGTAAGGGGTAGTTGTTACCCAACCCTCGAGTTCAAGTGTAAGCTTAAAAAACCCAAAGGAACAGGGAAAAAAACAGAAAAGCTCCATAAATCTGGCTTTATAATATTCATCTAGTCTGGAAAGCTGTGACAGAGCTGAGGCAAATGATTTCTGTCTTGGACAAAGTTGAAAAAGTATATTTTAATTTAAAACATTAATTCTAGTCAATATTAAAAATGGTTTTAATTTGACCTCCGCGACTTCTGCAGTGAACCCCCGTTTGTGGCAGCGTTCCTTTCGGAGACTTTTGGGGAATAAGAAAGTCCCGTTCTCTAAAAACCAGTTTTGTTTGGTTTGGTTTTTTTTCCTGGGCTGCATTTTTCACACGTGCTTTGCGGGTGGGTGAAAGCTGGTGCAGGATCTCCTGCGCTGGCATGGGTTTATGGCTGCCCGCTCGGTGCCTCTCTCGGTGGCCGGCTGTCACCGCGCTCAGCTCGCAGGGACCTTTCTCATCTGGTTGTCTTCTTCTCTTGGTAGCACTTAGGAGTAGAATTTGTTTATTCATCCTAGAAACGCAGAAGGAAAAGGTTATAGCTCGTTATTTCCTTTGCAAAGTCGTTTTTAATAGCTGACGTTGATAGATATCTTATTGACTCACAAGCCCTCCCTGTTCTTGTGATTGTATTGTCTTCTCCTGGGGTTTCTGAAGCGGTAGGTCAATTTTGACTCACCGGTATGACTGAGTAATGCCCTTGCTTTGATACGATCGCTCGCCTCTCCTGAAAAAAGCCATTTTTTCTTTCCACCAAACGCAAGGATGCTGGAGTCCGAAGTGTTTCCTTCCATCTGAGGAATTCATACTCCGAAGGGGGCAATGGCTCATTGCGAGATGCTCGGCGGTGGAGGCAGCCCCCGTGGGAAACGCAGCCCTCCTCCGCTCTCTTGATGGGGCGGGTGATGTCATTGACCATCTGAGCCACCCATCCTGGGGAAATTTGGCTTATTCCAGCTTGGCTTTTTGACTTTATGGTTTTTACGCAGGGGAAAATAAGAAAAAAACAACCAAAAAAAAGGTGGGGGTGGGAGGAGGGAGATGAGATCTTTGCGCCTGGTCTTGTGCGGTCTTGGAAAGAGGGGTAGGATGCTGAACGTGGGAGCGTGGAGGAGAGGAGGGGCTTGAGAGCCGGGATGGTCGTCACTTCTTCTCTGTTTTATTTCCCTCCCTTCTTCAGGTGGATGAAATTTATCACGACGAGTCCCTGGGCGTTCACATCAACATCGTGCTGGTCAGGATGATCATGGTGGGATACCGCCAGGTAAATACAGCACTCGGACGTGGCGAGGAGGAGATGCTGATCAGGCTGGCCCCTGCTTTTCGGCTGCTTTCCTGGCTCGAGCCCTGCTCCGTGAGGGAAGGAGGGTCGCTGAAATGCAATACAGGAGCAGCAGGCAGCTGCTGCTTCTCCCAAGGCCAGCAAGCGTGCAGCGACACCATGGCTTAGTGCCTCATCGCCATAATATTTAGCACTTAGGTAAGCCCCGGCTTGGAAAAATGTGGCTGTTCACGTCAGCCGTCGAAGCCCAAGTGACAACTGTGCTGAGCAGGGATGAATTTGAACCCTCATCCAGCTGGTTTCTGGAGCCTGAAGGTCTGGAGAGCCCCACAGCCGTCCAGCCCCAGGGCAAGGAGAGGTCCCTGGGGAGACGGCGGGTGGCTGCGATCAGCCTTTATCTGCTTGCTCTGGGGCGTGGGAGAAACCACGAGAGGCTTTCTCAGAAGCTCTAGGGTGGCTGTAGGTGATGGGACAAATGTGGCTTCCTAAATTGGCAGAAGCTGGATATTAGTGAGGAGAAGCCAAGACCTGGATCTGCTACGTCCCAGCCTTGACTGAGCAGCCCTGGAAGGCTTCGCTGGCTGTCCCGCAGCTCTCGGGTGGCTTGGGCACGGACAGAAAAAGCACGGGAAGGTTTCATGTGGTTTCTCAGGTTGCATTTATTTTTTTTAAGGCTCGTTTGAGCACGGCAGCCAAAATATTTTCTTTAAAACAATGTGATTTGCTATACTTTTGGCGGCAAGCCCCTACCCTACATGAAGCGTTCTAGCAAGGGTATTAATGACTCAACACAGTGATGTCTGTGCCTGTGGTCCACAAATAAGCCCCATTAGGTCTTGGAAAAAAGCCCTGCTTGTTACACAAATCTGCTTGGCCGGCAGAAACCCAATGCCTCCTAGAGACTGAGGGATGAGCAGATGTTTGAATCCAGGCGAGATCTCAGCTCACCACTGTTTAGGTCAGATGCTTCCTGAGTGAGTCCTCCTGCGGCTTCTTGTCTCCCACCTTGTACTTTGTAGGATAAAACCTCCGTGGCTTCCACTTAAGGGCCAGGGGAAGGGTGGTATTTCTTACCTTTTTTCCCACCGCTGCGGCTCAGCAGGTACCTGCCTGAGAGCACCATTTATTTTCTAGAGCACCATTTATTTTCTAGAGCATAATTTTGCAAAATGCTAATCTTGAACAAAAAAAAAAAAGATGAAGGACAAGGTGGCTGCTATAAGACAGTCCTGGACACCTCCGCCTCTTTCCTATTGGGGTCTCGGTCTCTGTGGGTCACGTTTTACAGGGTAGCATTGCTCTGCTCATTGCTGAGCATCAGCATCTCGCGACGTCTCGACGAGGAGCCCCTGCAGGAGCTGGGAATCCGAATCCTCTTTGCTTCCCAGCTGCTCTCCTCTTTTATATACTGCTGCCCCGAGCACTCGTGTGACCAAAGAGGGTCATATACCCTCCTGTACCAGACCACATCCATATTTGGGAATGATTTCTTTGCTGTTTTTAAATAAAAAAAGGTGCAAGAAGCTTTGTGGATGCAAAGTGGGATGTTGTTGCTTCTAATGATGGAGAAGCACTGCTTAGAAGTCTTTCCAACCCCAAACTCTTGGCAGGTTCCTTCTCCCCCACTAACTTACCCATCTTTTTATTTCTTTTTTCTTTTTTTTTTTAATTCCTTACCCAGTCAGTCAGCCTGATAGAGCGAGGGAACCCATCTCGGAGCTTGGAGCAGGTCTGCCGCTGGGCTCACTCGCAGCAGCGCTCCGACCCGGAGCACGCCGAGTACCACGACCACGCTGTATTCCTCACCAGGCAAGATTTTGGTCCCGCAGGTATGCAAGGTACTGTATTTATCTCGATCAGGTATGTGCAGTTTGCTGGGGGAAAGCCAGCGAGGGGAGAGGATTTCTTGCAAACACAGTCTGTTTCTTGGCCAGCAAGGTCCAGAAAAAGGTTATAAAAATTGGTATTTTTTTTTTTATGTGAAGTAGAAGAAAGACAGAATTAATCCAGAGCATCAACCTGAACGGATAAAAAAATCGTCTTTATTCATTCTGCCTTTACTTTGGTTTCATGCACCAATCCTCCCCTTGTCCCAAAGTGCCTTAAAAAGTTTAAAAATAACATAAAAAAGATGGAATACCACAGGGAGCTTCACGGGGCCAGTCAATCCTTTCTGTCCTCTGGAGGACCTTTAAAACCTGGTTTTACATGGGTCGGTTTCTTGGTCCTCTCAGGACTTGGACGTGGGAGCATTGAGCAAACCCTGGGCGAAAGAGGAGGTCTTACTGCAGTCTGCAGGGGCAATGGCAATAGTCCTCTCGCCCTCTTGGTGCAGAGGCTGTGCTGACCTGGTCTGAGAAGTTACAGACCTAGCCAAAAAATTTAAAGCATTTGCAGGAAAAGCTTCTGGTGTTTCATGGCTCCGTTCGTTAGAAAAGCGGATGCTTTGGTATCATCACGAGAGGTGACTTTTCCCAGTTCTCCTGAGCCCGCTGCCTCCAAATTGCCATCTCCTCCTTCCCACCCTGGTGGCAAGGTCTGAATTTCCCATCAGGAGGCTCCATTTGATGCCACGAACATGCTGGTAACGTCACACTGATTTGTAGCACGAGTCCTTCTGGTGCGCATGGGAGGAAGGAGAGGTGGAGGAGGAGTCCTGTCCTCACCTTGATTACCTCCCTGAAAAGGGTCTGCCCGCAGCAGGGGATGAACCGCAGGAGATATCCATCTGGAAGCCCTCTTGAACGTGCTGTTGGCCATCAAAGAGCAAAGCTTGGGTTGTGCCAACGGCCTCCCTGCCGAGCCGTTGACCTGCCTCGGGCTCCTTGTCTGGAGCCGCGTGGCAGCGTGGGTGAAGTACCAAGTTTTGTTTCGTTTTTCTAGACCCTTCCTGGCAAAGTGACTGTGTCCAAAGGCATTGGTGAGAGGACCTTTTTTGGCATGTCAGCAGAAGGGGGAGGCTCACTGGACTCCCCCTTGCTGGGAAGGAGTCGTGAGATCGATGGAGTAGCCCTGCTCTAGGGGTGCTCGTTCCAGCTCCTTCCCCTTTTCCCTGCGGATCTGGCTCCCTGCTTTTCACAAATCTCCGGGATGGACGTTTGCTTTCTGCAGAAGTCCCTGTGGCTGCCGTGTCCTTGCCTGGCTGTGTTGCATGGCACAAGGTGCGGGCGCTCCTCGCCCACCGGAACTGCCCTCTCCTTGGGCTGCTGGAATAGTAACACTTTGCTTACTCTTGCCTCTTTTCCTCAAAACAAAGTCCTTTTAGATCCCTGTCACCCCTTTTCAGCTCAGGGCTACACGCAATGAAGGAGCAGATTGTGGCACCTCCAGTACTTGCTCGTGGCATATGTTCACCGATGGTATCTAAGCGGCTTGCTGAGGTGATGGCAAATACCTGCTGGCTTCTTTAGCCACTGCTGTAGGGTGTATGTGCCGGTTGGGAAGCATCTGTCCTGCTCATACATGCCCTGAAGCTGAGCTGAAGGCAGAGGTGGTCCTGCCCCAAAGACCCTACAGCCCAAAGCAACAAGCCAGGAGAAGGGAACCCTTTGAGGATGAAGTCCTCCAAGTCACAGGGACCTGGGAATGGAGCCTAAATGTCAAGCCCGTGCTTAGCTTGATGCCTCATCACTCCTTACAGTTGTGTGCCCAGTTAGCAACGGAGACGGGGCTGAATCTGACTCGTTAACCCACACGGTCCTCTTAGCCCAGGCGATTTCCATGCCGGCAAGCCAACCGTGCTCCATCGCCACATCCCCACCAGACATGTTGTGTCACCTCCCCTTGGCCAGTAAACCAGACCGGTGTCTGGTCTGGCGCGGCACTGGTTAGGCTGGATGCAAGTCCTTGCAAAGCGTTGCGGTCTTGTGGTGTAGCTCTTCTCTGCTGCAGGTCCAAGCTGAGCCCTATGGAGGTTTACAAAAACTTCTCGGTGCTGGCAACAGCCCTGCTCGCGGCATCTCTTGGTGGGGATGGGAGCAGTCACGGCCAACGCGGAGAAATTTTGGAAAGCTGATGCAATTGTTGCCGTGGGAATCGAGGGAAGCTGGAAGGCATGAAGGGGAAGGGCCAGGAGGGACGGCTGAGCTGCGCTGCCCTCGCATGAGGGTTGCAAATAAACCCCTGCCCTTCAAAGAGAAATGCCTCTCGGCGGTGGACAGATGGATTGTAAATTATTAATTGCTGCTGCTGAAGCCCTGTCTGAACAAGAAGAGAGTGCCATGTCTCTCTGCAGCGGGCGGGCACGGAGGGCTTTCTGGCCCAGGCCGAAGGATGCTTTTGCTTAGATTTAATTTGTTGTCCTGTAATCACCTATGGTTGGCCTTTGAGCAGGCTGGTGGGCCATGTAGAAGGTCAGAGAGGCTGAAAGCAGATAGGAAATGTCCATAAAGAAGAACAAAGTGGATTTGGAGGAAGCAAGAGACTTGCTGGTGTCTTGCTGGTATGGTGAAGATATGCTACTTCTCTTATGTGTACGTCTGGTAAGCGTTTGCAGGCTAATCTAGTTTTTACCAATTAAGTATTTTCCAGGTAGTTACTTCTGACTATCATTCTGCTGTGGAGAACCCTTTTTACTTCTTCCAGTTCTCACTGGGGTCTTAATTATGAGAGACCAGTGCCTGCCTTCCTGAGCATCCACCTTTTCATATTCCTTTGTCCCATGTCCCGTCCAGACATCCAGAGCCTCTGTGGTTGGGAATTTGTCCCATTTTCATCCTAGACAAAATAGATTTGCTCTCCCCTTGTACAGAAAACTTTCCATGTCTTTACTCTTTCTTGTGAAATGTTTCATGGGGAAAAAAAAATTCTTTTAAAATGATTTATCCAGGATCTAACTCATTACTGTATGGTTAAACCAAATTATCTGATTCTCTCTCTCAAGCTCTTAGTTTGGCCTGTTACTTTTCGCTTTCCTTCTGACTGCAGTGCCCATTGAGCACATCATTTCTCCGCTCTCTTTCTTAAGGTGTTTTAGTTTATTTGTTCATTGGAGTAAGTCTCGTTGCCCACTTGAATGTGGGGAAGATGAAAAACAAACGCTTCCCCCATTAAATAAAACCCAAGTGTATTTATTGAAGCAGGCTGCTTTGAGAAGATCCTTGCCGTTGCGGGGGTTTCCCTGAGGTTACATGGTGTTTTGCAGGCAGAAGCGAACTTGCTCTGCATGTAATGCGCATCGGGTATTTATTTAATCTTGGGCTTTTTGCTCGGCAACGTGGGTTCACCTGACTTCTTCGCTTGGAGCGCGGGCAAAAATGCATCCATTGCTTCCCACAAAATACCGTG
This sequence comes from Gymnogyps californianus, assembly GCF_018139145.2. Classification (NCBI taxonomy): domain Eukaryota; kingdom Metazoa; phylum Chordata; class Aves; order Accipitriformes; family Cathartidae; genus Gymnogyps; species Gymnogyps californianus. Next base: position 38,220,028 of record NC_059476.1, on the reverse strand, counting down.
TGAGTGAGAGCCCTTCAAAGGTTTGTGTCTGGGCTTGTTCTGAAAAATTAAAATTATTATGACGACAGAAGTTTCCTTTAGAAGTTCCAGCGCAGGTGGACACCCTGGAAAATCTCCGCTCAGCTGATAAATAGAAATATTGAGGGAAACGCTCGCCCCAAACCCCCTTGGTTTTGCCTTATGCCTGGAGTGACGGTAACTTCTGGGTGTCCGGCGGTACAGCAGCAACCCGTCCCTTGTCCCATCAGGCATCCCATCTGCTCAGTGCGCCCACAAAGTCAGCTACTGTTGACTTTAGGGCAGAGCTGTAGGAAACCTTTTATTTTTTGCTTTAATCTCTTGTCCTTGGCCAGCTGCGTGGGTGCCGGGACCCTACCCGCCCCTTCAGCTTGGGAATTAAGCTGAGGGCAATCGCATCCTTTCCTCTCCACCCTCTTCCAGGGCAATTAGTCACGAGTCGCTGGCTTGGGGTGGAGCAAGTGGCCCACGAGGCTGGTGGCACGTGGGCTCCGTGGATCCCGTGTTTTGGCCAGGGTTTGCGCGGGAGGGCAGGCGTAGGGGTGTGCGTCCACCCTCAGCTCCTCGGCACCCCTCTCCTGCTGCAGCTCAGCCTCCCTCTTGGCTCACTGAGCTTTCCTCTTCGAGCATCCCTGTCCCCGGGGCAGAGTTATCCAGCATGGTCCTGCCCTGCTTTTGCCTCTCGGACCTGTAAGTCCTTCCTTCACTAACTTCCTTCCCCTTGATGCCAAAAAGGGTCAGTCTTTTTAAAAAAAAAAATTAAAAAAAAAAAATCTAAAAAAAAATCTGGAAAGCAAATTCTAAAGGGTGCCAAGGAATTAATTGAATTGGGCAGAAATAACGTGAGGAAAAAAACCCGGGAAATAAACCAAAATGGAGGTGACGCATTGGCGAATGGGCGGGGGGAAGGCTTCCCTGCCCGCAGCTGCCCCCCTGCACTGCACTTGATCGAGGGCTGGGGGCTGGGGAGGTGCATGGTGCTCCCTGGCTCTGTCTGGCGGGGGGGGGTGCCCCTGTGCCTGGGGCCGGTTATGGGTGCACGTGCGGGTGCATGGCAGGGGTCCCCCGCCGGCTGCGGTGAGCGAGGCTGTGTTTTTGGCAGGGCTCCGGGGGACACCTCACGCCTTTTGTTCTCTCTCTTCTTTCTTTTTTTTTTTTTAAAAATAAAGAAGAATGCGGGGGATGCCGTTTCTGGGCTGGGAGGCGGTGGTCACCGACACCGATAAAGCACCCATGGGTCCCTTTGCTGCCCTCTCGCCCACCCAGGTGCGTTGGCACAAGGGCAGAGAGATGCTGGCGAGCCTCAGCGTAACCTCAGCCTGCTTTTGGCACTGGCAGCCAGGATGGTCATACTGGTGAGCAAGTCCTTGGCCTGCCATGCAAGTGACTTGGGCAGCTCCTCTTCTTCAGTGCCTTCCTCTTCATTCTTCTCCTGTTGCAGTGAAGCCAGGCTGTGGGTTTTTTGTGGGTTTTTTTTTTTGGTTTGGTTTTTTTTTTACATTTTTCATTTCCTCCCCCTCTCTCAAAGATTTTCTCTCTCCCCTCTTCCTCTCTCCTTCCCTTCTCTCTTGCCCCAGGCTACGCACCGGTGACGGGGATGTGCCACCCGCTCCGCAGCTGCACCCTCAACCACGAGGACGGCTTCTCCTCGGCGTTCGTCGTCGCCCACGAGACTGGCCACGTGTAAGTCGTGGGGGCAGAGCTGGCTGTCCCCTTCGGCGGGGCGACAAGCGTGGTGGTGCCCCTTCCTTTGCAAAAGGGTCTTTCTGCTGGTGCAGGCGTGTGTACCGCCGCGGCACGCCGTGGGCTGGTGTAAATCCCCCCGGGAACCCGACTTTACGCCGGCTTTCCCCACCAGGTTAGGGATGGAGCACGACGGCCAGGGCAACCGCTGCGCCGATGAGACCAGCATGGGGAGCATCATGGCGCCGCTGGTCCAGGCCGCCTTCCACCGCTACCACTGGTCCCGCTGCAGCAAGCAGGAGCTCAACCGCTACATTCAGTACGTCAGCTTTAACCAGGAGGGGATGCTTTCCCTTCAGACAGCGTGACTGCCTGCATTTTGTACCCAGCAGCTCCCGCGTGAAGCAAGCAGTGGGCAGGTCCCCATTGGGATTGCTTGTTTTGGCCAGAATAGCAAAAATGGGTCCTTGGGAGGTTATTTGCCCTTTTTCTTTTACTAACAGCTTTGGTTTCTTGCACGAGTCTGAATTGGTTTTGGGCTGCGGAGGCTGGAGGCAAATAGGAGCCTGATAAAAGCTGGAGATGGCAACAGAGGAATAGTTTGCAGAAGCTCTGTGCTGCTGGAGCCCAGATCCAGATCTCAAATATTTTTGCCGTTTGCTTTGGGCAGCCTGTCTGGTTTCCCCTTTAGGCTATAAAATGTTTTGTGCTGCGTAATAAAAAGGTGTAGAAACAGGCCAGGAGCTTTCTGTGTGTCGGGGCCAAGAAGAGTTAGCGGGAAAGCAGGTGGCAGTGGTGGTACCCACTAGTGCCAAGGTGCTCTGTGCCCTCGGGAGCTGCAGGCAGCGGAGGGATGCTTGTCTCTGGGGGACTCTGCACAGTTGGTCTTTGCTGGAAACATGTTTTCCAGCGGTGGGTAGTTAGCGTCAGCGCCAAGACAACTCAGGTTTCTCAATACCTGAATTTGGAGGGAGGGCTGGAGGTGAGGGAAGGGGTGAAGGAGGGAAATCCTCCCTGTCTGACTCTGCTTTGCCTCTGCCCCGCGTCTCTGCAGCTCCTACGACTGCCTCCTGGATGACCCCTTTGAGCACCAGTGGCCCACTTACCCGAGCTGCCGGGCATTAACTACTCCATGGACGAGCAGTGCCGCTTCGACTTCGGGGTGGGCTACAAAACGTGCACGGCGGTGAGTAGGGGTTGCACGGCCGCATCGCCCCTCCCGGGACCCCCTCAGCCAGGCGCTGCGGGGGTGAGGAGGGGTGCCGGGACTCCCCGCTGCCGTCCCAGCCCAGCTCCTCTGTGCTCCCCAGTTCCGCACCTTCGACCCCTGCAAGCAGCTGTGGTGCAGCCACCCGGACAACCCCTACTTCTGCAAGACCAAGAAGGGGCCGCCCTTGGATGGGACCGAGTGCTCTCCGGGCAAGGTAGGGGCCGGTCCTGCCTGCCCCCTCCTTGGGAGGGGACAGGGACACCCCTGAGGGCAGCAGTCGGTGGGTGCCCAATTTTTAGCTAGCGTTACTCCTTATTTTCCCCAGTTTGTGCTCAGAGGAGGACTTTGTTTTTCTTCTGATCTGCCTGCTTCTGCAGAGGAGCAGGACTCGTTTTGTCACTTGGCAAAAGAGCGATGACATCATTGCACCTCATGATGTCATCAGGCTTTTACTTTAGGCTCTCTTAGCATGCCTGTGAGCACAGTATGGAAGCATGGATACGTTGGAAAAGCTGCTGGCCCATGCAGATTTTGGGTGGTTCTTTGCTGGAGAGTGGCTGGGCGTAAAGTATCCAACAGCTTTCGGTGAGTTTCTGTATAAATCCCAGCAATCTCACTGAAAATGCAGCCTCCTCGAGTGCTTGAATGACGGTTTGCCAAAAACTTCCAAAATGAGGCTTTTTGAAATGCGTACAGATGTGTTACACGTCGTGCTGGCACCTGGTCCAGGGGGCTGCAACATCTGGACTGGGAGGTCCACGGGCTGGCCAGCGTTTTGCCCCTTCGGGGACCTTCCCTGCGACTGTCACGGTGGCCACCGAAGGCACCGTTGGCTTTTCCCCAGGGCTGGAGTTAAACCCTGGGTCTGGGTGCCCATGGGTGACACCGCAGCTTCGTGCCAGGCGTTGTATACATGCGTGGGAAGAAATGGGGAGCTCTGGATTTCGATTGCCAAAATGCCCAGCAGCTTGCTGCTGTGCTCCCTGCAAAAGTTTGGGTTCATCCCCGCTGTGCCAGCGGAGAGACATCCCCAGGGCTGATCCGGTCCCGGACCCAGGGGTAATTCAGTGCCTGCCCGAGGATCTGCATGGGTAGTGACAGGCAGTTTGGCTGGAGAGAGAAAAGCAGTCCAGGAACTCAAAAATACGGCGTTATGGAAAGAAAACCAAAGGGATTTGTTTTGCAGAGGGATCTTTGCATGCCCCAGGCTTGTGCCTTCAGCAGCCTTTTGCACGGGTTTCTCCTTCCACATCCTCATCTCTCTGTCTGCAGCCGCGTGGCTTGTGTATTATGTCTGGAGCAAATCACACCTCCTCTGTTGCCCACTTTTCCAGCTATGATTTGAAAAACCAAAACACTTGCGAACAAGTAAACCCTAGAGAAAAACATGACGATATAACCCAGCTTCCCAGCTGATGTAAACCACCACTGTGCAGGCTCTTCTATACCAGATTCGAGCACAGATGTGTTGGGAGCCTGCCCTGCTTATCCCTGCTCCTCTGCTGCATTTTCTGCTGTGAGTCCTGGCCGTGGAGCTGTGCTGGGCTCTCAGAGCAAAGCCGCGGGCTGCTTGTGCTCCTTAGTCGGTCGCGAAATGGTGCGGCTTGCTTGTCCTCACACCAGCCTGGAGGACAGCCCTGCTCTCACATGCCCGGGGACCACTCCTGGTCCTGCTTCCTATGGGAGGGACGTGCCTGAGGGCATGATGAAGAGCACCTTCCTCCCCTGCTTTGCAAACCACGAGCCATTTTTGTAGTGCCGTGGGTGCAGGAGAGCTCTCTTTACTGGTGCCGAGCGCTTTGGGAGAGGCAGGCGTGGAGCTCACCCCTCTTTCTCCTCTCTTCCAGTGGTGCTTCAAGGGTCACTGCATCTGGAAGACGTCGGAGCAGCCTTACAGCCAGGACGGCAGCTGGAGCTCCTGGTCCAAGTTCGGCTCGTGCTCCAGGACCTGCGGGGGAGGCGTGCGCTCTCGCAGCCGGAGCTGTGACAACCCGCCGTACGTTTGGCCTCCGCCTCCCTCCTTTTAGCGGGGGTAAAACTGGAAGTGGCCGAGAGCCGGCGGTTCCTTGCTCTTCCCCTGGTGCGCTCGGTCGGCAGGGATGGGGACACCTGCTCCTGCGTGAGCTGTGCCGTGCATGTGGGCGCTGAGCTGCGTCGTGTTTGAACAGCATCCCCCCCCCCGATGCTCTTTTAACCCACCCGCTTTATTTTCCAGCCCGGCGTATGGTGGGCGCCACTGCCCAGGAGCCACCTATGAGTACCAAGTGTGCAACGCTGAGGAGTGCCCGGGGCCCTACCAGGATTTCCGTGCCCAGCAGTGCTCCAAGCGCAACTCCTACTACAGCCACCAGAACAGCAAGCACGCCTGGCTTCCCTACGAGCATCACGACGGTGAGCGGCGGCAGGGCCTAGCAAAGGAGCAGTCACCCAACTGCCTTCCCTCCCAGAGGAGGCCGCGCTGGTGGCCATCACCGTGGGATGGAGACTGTGCCAGCTGCACAGATGTTGGGTTGTGGAAAGCTCCTGAGCTAGAAACGAGAGTGCAATAAGCCAGCATCAAGCAGCCAGGTCTTTAAAATCAATCTCTTGTGCTTGCCCTCGGGCGTCACGTAGAGAAACCCAGACGTTGCTCTGCTTCCTGCTGTCTCAAAGCACGGCAGAGGTGGGCTGAGAAGATCAGCCCGCGTTGAAACGTCTCCCTCCTCCTCCTGCGCTAGTAAGAGGAGAGCCCCCTGTAATCGTAGCCAGAGATAAATCCATTTGCGCTACTTTAAAAGTTTTATCTCCGCTTTCTGTGTGCTTTGGCACGCGGAGGACTTGTTTTCCTTGGAGACGGTGGGGTGCCGGCGCTGCCTGCTTGCTCCCGAAGCCGCAGTGGGGAGCATGCCGCTCTGGGCTGGGCTGGGAGCCAGGTCCGCCTGCCTGGCTTGGTATTCCTCATGCACGCAGCCAAGCGTCTTGCATTGCAGTGTCACGTAGCGTGTCCCGTCCAGTTGCCTTCTCTTAATTTCCCGAGTGCGCTGGGCAAAAGCGCAGGCTCTTGAGCAGCAAACGGACGCGGCAAAATAAGGCACATGAATAGCCTGGGCTTTGGAAATCTGGCTGTGCTCAGGGGTACAAGCTGAGAGGGGTTTCTGTCGTCAATCACCCTAATGTATTTCCTCAAACCCATTTTTCCCCCCCCCTTTTTCCCCTTTACTTTTTATTTTGCCGCAGATGCTCAGAAGTGTGAGCTGATCTGCCGGTCCGAGGGAACGGGGGACGTGGTGTTCATGAATCAGGTTGTTCACGACGGTACCCGGTGCAGCTACCGAGACCCCTACAGCATTTGCGTCCGAGGCGAGTGCGTGGTGAGGAGCTGACGGCTGCTGCCCGACTCTCCCTGTCCTTTGCCTGTCCAGGAGAGAGCTCGTGCATCCCCTTGACCCGCTGCCCCTTGGGGAACGCACGTTTTAGCCCGGGGACCAACCTTGTGTGCAGCAAAGAGCTATGGGGATGGCAGAGCGATGGGATGGGCTGCAGGGATGTAACCCCCTGCTTGTCTTCTCTTCCCCACGGGTGACAGCACGTCGGCTGTGACAAGGAGGTCGGCTCCCTGAAGCAGGATGACAAGTGCGGGGTCTGCGGGGGGGACAACTCACACTGCCGGACGGTGAAGGGCACGCTGGCCAAGACCCCCAAGCAGCCGGGTGAGCGGGCCGGATGGGTTTGGGAGCGGAGTCGGTCAGGGTCAGCTGGATTCACATGTGGGTGCGAGTGGGTGCGTGTCCGGTTGGAGCAAACCTGCTCTTTCTCTTCCCTCCATCCTTCCTCCCTCCCTTTCAGCCGGTGTTTTGAAGATGTTTGAGATTCCAGCTGGGGCGAGGCACCTTCAGATAGAAGAGATGGAGCCGGCATCCCACAGCATCGGTGTGTACGCTGTAGTTCACCTCTCCCTTCGCCCGCTACCTCTTTCTTGGCCCTATTCTGACAATTCCCACCCAAAGGGGCTCATTTGGGTCATTCCAGTCCTTCAAAGGCAGTGACCAGAGGAAAAGACGTTGAAATACCTCCTTTCTCCTCTAGCTGTTAAGAATCAAGCCACCGGTCACTTCATCCTTAACGCCAAGGACAAAGAAGCCAAAAGCCAAGTGTTCATTGAGATGGGCTTGGAGTGGGAATACACTGTTGAACACGGCAAGGAGAGCCTGAAAACCAGCGGTCCTCTGCATGAGGCCATCAGCGTTTTGGTAAGCCTGGCTGACACGTCCTCTGGGGGTGTTGGGGACGACCATCACCCAGCGGTACAGAGAGGGAAGGTGGTCTGAGATGGGATGTAGGAGGTGATGGAAGGACTTTGGTGGAGAAAGGATGTAGGGCACGTCATTAAAACCAGGGAAAGAGCTGGAACCATCGCCAGAAGCAAGGGGCGATGAGCTGTGTGCAAGAATGGCATAAGGACGCATTGCTTGGGTGCTTGCCTTTGAGTCCTACTGTATTTTGCTCTGTGCAGCAATTGCTTGTGACTCCACGTCTCATTTTAGTTATACTGGTATTTGGAAGAGTTAGGGATTGGGTTCCCTGGGCACCCAGGGAAGGGTAGGTCTGCGCTCCCATCCATCCTCGTGGCCGGCGCTGGCTTTGGGCGTAGACTGTGGTCCTGCAGGTCGGAGGAGAGGCCAGGGGCACGCAACCGAAGGCTGCAGTTGGGATGTTTGGGCAGTGTTTTTCTCCACAACTGGAGAGGGAGGTACGTTCCCGAAGGGTAGACTCTGTGTTCAGAGCCCACCTAATCACGTTGGAGGTAGTAACGGGGTTTATTTCTCCTACTCTTGTGCGTACCGTACCATGTGGTCATTGTTCACTTCTTTTTTCTTTGATGGCCTCCTCTTCCCTTCCCTCTCCCATGGCATCACTCCTTCCTCTCCTTCCCCCTCCCCGATTGTCCTCTCTCTGCCTGCAGGTCATCCCTCAGGAGGAGGAGGTGAGGAGCAGCCTGATGTACCGGTACATCATCCACGAAGACCTGCTGCCCATGATCGGAAACAACAACGTCCTGCTTGAGGAGATGGATTCCTACGAGTGGGCCCTCAAGAGCTGGTCGCAGTGCTCCAAGGCGTGTGGAGGAGGTAGCTTTCCCTTCGTAGCAGCCTACGTGCTTGGGAGGGTGCTTGGGTACGTTAGGCAGTGCGGGAGCCCTTTGGGGCACCTCTGGCTTGGAAACACGCAGGTGCTGTTTTAAAGTGTTTCTCCCCAAGATCACACATCGCAAGGCTTTAGACCTAGACCTGGTACTGCTTGGAGGCCTGGCTTTCTTCTCCGCACCCATACCCCTGTTCTTTGCACCGCTGTAATTGGGGGCATCTACCACAGGGGAATCTGTGTGTGTTAAAAACCATTACTGCAGAGCAGTTTAGGTCAGCATTTTAGCCAGATTCCTTATGAAAACAGGCTTACGTGATCGTGTGTGCATACCTTTGTCTGTCTATCCATGTACCTGCTATGATTTTTGAACTCCTTGGCTGTTTTTAACCAGATTTGAGCCAAGGAGTAGTGATCTTGCAGATGACTGCTCCTAAAGCTTGCATGGAAGTAGGTGCGGACACACCAGTAGGTGCTGTGGTGGAGGGCGGTAGCACACGTGAGCTCCTGGCAGAGTTACTGCTGGATTTTTCCCTCTGGGAGGAAGCATGTGTGCCCGCATGCTGGCGTTGGGGGGGTTTGCTGATGAAAGCTTTGCCTCCATACGACCAGTGGGATCTGACTTCGAAACTGGCCCCGCTCTGAGCAGGGGGTGGACCAGAGACCTCCAGAGGTCACTTCCAACCTGCCTGGCCCTCAAATGATGGAGAAGACCTCGCACTTCCACCTTGCGCCAGCCAGCTCGCGGCTGGAAGATTTTGGGACTTGCAGAGCTGGAAAGCGAGCTCTCGCTGGCTGCCCGGACCTTGCTGCGGCAGGCAGCTCATGGTTAAGCTTGGCTTAGCCCCGGTCTGGTCTGCTCCTAAGCAAGCGCAGCTTATTTGGCAAACTATAGCAGTGCTTTGGCTGGGCTTGCGATGTGCTGCTTTTTTCCCCCCCAATCCGGAGAAATAAAGCCAAATTTTTTAGCTTGCTAAACGCTCGTGGGGCTGTGGTGGCTGTGTCTCCACCAAGAAACTGGATGTTTTGACCTGGGTTTTTGGGAGAGCAGCTTGGGGGAGGGAGGGGGGGGAAGGCTGAGTCTGCTTTGCCCCGCTCTGTGTGTGCACCCCACGGCAGCCTGCATGACCCCAGGAGGCTGGGGGGTCCAGCACCCACACGAGCATCCTCTGCAAGGCTGGGTGAAGCACCGCTTGGGTCCCACCTGAGCGGTGACATCCGAGAGCACACGTCCCGGCAGGGATGCAGGAGAGGGACCGGGCGGGGAGCCGGTGGGACCCCCGCACCCATTGCCTCACCGCCCGTGCTCTGCCCCTCCAGGCATCCAGTACACCAAGTACGGCTGCCGGCGGAAAAGCGACAACCGGATGGTGCACAGAAACTTCTGCGACAATGGCAAGAAGCCGAAGCCGATCCGGCGGCGCTGTAACCTCCAGGAGTGCTCCCAGCCGGCGTAAGTCCTCCCCGGCCGGCCCGCGGTGCTCTCATCCCTTCTGTGCGGGTATCTGGGGCTGTCTTCGGAGCAGCCCGGCCGCTTCCCGGCGCGGGCATCGCCTCTAACAACGCCTTCGCCGTGTCCCTCTTTCCTCACCCTGGCAGCTGGGTGGCCGAGGAGTGGGGTGCCTGCAGCAGGTCCTGCGGCAAGCTGGGGGTGCAGGCGCGGGCGGTGCAGTGCGTGCAGCGCCTGCAGGACGGCACCAACCGCACCCTGCACACCAAGTACTGCCCCGGGCAGCGGCCCGAGACGCGCCGGCCCTGCAGCCGCCTGCCCTGCCCTGCCCAGTGGAGGACGGGCGCCTGGTCGGAGGTGAGCTGGTGGTGGGGTCGGGAGGAGGGGTGTAGAGGCTGGGTGTGAAGGCCAGGTGCTTATAGAGCGGGCTGGTCTCCTAGGGATGGAGATAAGGGTGCAAGAGTCGGCGATGTTTTCACCGAGGTTTGTGGTGGAACTCAAAATTAGACAGGGGATAGCATCCCTGGGCACCCCGGCGGAGAGCAGGGGGGGTTTGCTGGGGAGGGAAAGCCCTTATTAGAAAGCAATATCCACCTGAGGAGTCGTCGTCTGCAAATACCCCTCCGGGGTGGCTGCTGGGGCGTGCCAGCTCCCCCCACCCCATCCCTGACTGTCTGTCTGTCTGTCTGTCTGTCTGGGCGCAGTGCTCGGCGAGCTGCGGGGAAGGCGTCCAGCAGCGGCAGGTGGTGTGCAAAGGCAGCGAGAGCGGCGGGCGCTGTGAGGGCGACAAGCCGGAGGCCGTCCAGGGCTGCCACGTGGCCCTCTGCCCGGGTGAGAGGAGGAGGAGGAGGTGGCACTCGGAGGGGGCACGCGCCGGCAGGGCCCAACCTTCATGCATGCCTCCAGCTTCAGGGGGAATGCCAGCAAAGAAGGTTGGGTTGAACGTCCCTGATGCTGCTGGCAGAGAAAGGGTTAAACGCCAGCCAGAGCATTGCGCTTTTCTGTTCTGGGCCCTGATGTTTGCTGGAGATGGTTTTGGGTTTTCTGGCAGTTTGGGGATGCGATGAGCTGAGGGTACGATGGAGATGGGCACCCTGGAGTTCATCTTGGGGGTTTTTTGGGTGGCTTAAGTGCTGGGCCAGCCGGGTGCTCCCCGAGGGACCTCGTTTTTAAGGAGACGCCTTAAAACAAAAAAAATCCCCCACCAAAACACCCTCCTAAGGTATTTCAAGTGCCCCTGACCTCCCGTGGCACCTGGGCATCATGGTGCTCTCTCCGCAGGGAAGCTCTCCGGCATCACCGCCAGCGCCGACGCCGGTGACCACAGCACGCCCAAAGGGCAGCGGGTGCCCCAGGACGGGGCCAAAAACCCTGTTAGCAAGATCTCCTCCAGTAAGTGTCCCTGCTCGATGAAGGGCAACGCTTCCCGGGAGAACCCTCCTGGGGGCTTCTGCAGCTCTCTGTGGGAAACGGAGGCGGGTGGGAGGGAGGACGTACATCCAACAGTGGTTTTGGGGATGGTTTTACCCTCCGCTGCTGCATCCCTGATGCCTCTGCTTGCAAAGCCTGCCGCTCGGTTGCCATCTCGTGGAGTCTGGGATCTTGCAGTTTCCACTGCCTTTGGCTGGGCACCGTGTTGCACTCCCTTTGCCTCCCGGATTTTATGCCCTTTCCTTTTTACCTTGAACTTTTTTCAGCCTCCCGTGTTTACCCAAGGAGGGAGATGGCTTCTGACTTTTGCCCCTTGCTCCAAGCAAGGGGTTGCTTAGAGCGCTTCACGGCTGGGGCGAGGTGCATCACGATCTGATTTAAGATGCGGGTTTGGAGCATCCCTCGCTCTCTGTTTTTTCTCCCGTGCGCAGAAACCTCGAGCGCTTTGGCTTCGTTTTCCAACTCCCTCACCCCCCTTCCCACACAAGCATTGCCAAAGTCGCTGCCCTCGGGGCAGAGAGCAACAGTAGGTCTGGCAGCACCCTGCAAGGGTGGGGGGGCACCTCGTTGCCTTTGGGACGGTCGGAAAGGTGCAGGGGCGGGAGCCGAATGCCATCTTCATCTTTCGTGCTGTCTGACGCTGCTCTGTCCCTCTCCAGGGGAGCCTTGCCTCGGGGACAAGTCCATCTTCTGCCAGATGGAGGTCCTGGCTCGCTACTGCTCCATCCCCGGCTACAACAAGCTCTGCTGCGAATCCTGCGGCAAGAAAGCCTCCTCCGCCACCGGCTCGCCCCCCGCCACCGGCCCCAGCGCTCCCCCGGGAACCACCACCCCCAGCCTCGCTCCGCCGCTCTCCCCCCGCCTCACCGCCCCTGCCCGGCGGGGACCCGGTGGGGACCCCACTCCGGCACCTCGGGCCGGACCAGCCGCCAACGGAGGGATGCCTGGCAGCGGTGCTTTCCCCGGGGGGCTGCCAGCCCCGAGCGAGCCGGGCAGGGGCCAGGCAGCCAGGTAACCCGCTCGGGACCACCTCGCCGTGGGGCAGGGGAAGCCTTTCGCCTCCCTCCCTCTCTCTCCTCCTCCCCCTCTTTTTCCTCTTCTCCCCCCCCCCACTTCCCAGTGATGGTTTTCACGGCTGGCACTGCCAGGTTTCGAAATGACCCGGCTCACCCAGAAATTCCCAGGAAAACCACCTTTTTCTCATGATCCCCACCCCCCTCCGCCCTCCCAGCTGTGGCATGGGTTTTTTTTTTTTTGACAGCGCCACAGAAAAAAGGTGAAAAGGAGAAAAAAAAAAAAAACCGACAGCGGCTTGGCTGCGGGTAGACGGGCTGCTTCCTCCCAAGGTGCTAAAAAGCTTGGGGGCGGGAGGGGGCTTTAATGTTGCTTTTTCCTTCCCCCTGCCCCAAGCAGCAACACAAGATGTGCTGGAGAGGAGGATCCTGGCTCGGCGGTTCAGCCCCCGGTGCTTGGAGTTGGGGATAGCAATGGGAGGATGCTGGGAATGTGGCGGGGGGCAAGCAACCGGAGGGAGGTGGTGAGGTGGGGGGGGGAGAGATGTCAGGGGATATGCCCAAACTGCTGCCCTGGGCTGTCCCTGTCAGGGTAGAGAGTTTGGGAAACATGTCTGGGGGGAAGATGGAGCATGAAAACCGTAGACCAGCTTCTGTCCTGCATTGCAGGATAGGCAGGGGATGGTCCAGGCGACTCTAACGTGAGCAATAAGAACAAGGTCAAAGACCAAAAATCCATGTAAAAAATGCCTGTCACCTGGCGGTGACTTTTTAGCCAATACTGCCCTTGGCCAGCCTTGAGCCGATACCGATGCCCAGCCTCCCCAGGACCACCGGCCTGATCCCTGCACCCTTGTACCCAGTGCCTGGGGGGCATCAACACCTTTCGGAGGGAAATGGGGATGATTGGGAAGCTGGGAGTGGATTTTAGGGGCAGGTACAAAGAAAGGAGAGAGGAAGATTAATCTGCGTCCTTTTTGTCGCTTGGGAGGGGCTGAAAGGGAGGTGATTAACGCCGTTAAAAAATATTGTGCCAAGTACTAAACATATGCACAGCACTTTAGGAGCCTAGGGCTGCCTGCAGCTTGCTTGGTGTCGGGCCAGGGTCTGCCTGGAGAAGTTACAGTCCTCAAAACCTCCCCGGAGCGGGGTCAGGCAGCCTGCTGTGTCCCCGAGGGGTGTCCCCAAGGGGGCTGCCGTGGTTTCGGTGCTTAGGGGTGTGCAGGCTCCCCGGTGAAGGCATCCAGCAGCTCCAGGTGCAGTGGCAGGGGAAGGTGGGCTTCCGTGGGGAATGAGCGCTGGTAGGGAGAAGGTTTTGAGGACAGAGAGGTGGAGTCCGAGGAAGGCAAGGCTTGGCAGATAGACCAGTTTGGCACCGCAAAGTGGGATGTCTCTGGAGCACGGGCATGGCGTGGGTGCATCCGCTGGCCCTGACGATGCTGCTTCCCTGGCCATCCGATGAGCAGGACAGGGCGTCTCTAGGGGCAGTGTTTGGTAAGGTCTTCAGGTGTCCGGGGCTTGCTGGCAATGTGGCCCCGGGGTGGTCAGCACGTACTGGGAGCCTGCGGGTTTTAGGGCACGCTGCTGTTCGAGCGTGGTGCTTTCAGTGCCATCGGTGCCGGGGCAGAGCGCTGCATCGATAGCACTCGTGTGGCTGGAAGAAACTTGAGGTCAGGGCATCTCAGAGGAGCTCACATCAGCGTGCAAGCTCCCCTCAGCCTTTGCTGGTCTGGCGTGGATTGCAGCAGGGGAGAGGTTGAGGTACACGCTTTAATTGAAATGAATGGAGACCCCTGTGCATGCCTGATATTTTAAGCATTGGACTCCCTCTGCAGTGCTCCCCTGGAGCTACCCCACCGTACAAAAAGGGCTGAAGAGATGTTAAGAGGGCAGCTTGTGCACCCTCCTGCCCCCGGATCGCCTCCGAGTCAAGGCTGGACGAGCATTTATCTTAACTACTCTTAAAAGCACCTGAGGCTGGAGGTCCCCTGCCTCCTGGGTGCTGCCCTTTGGCATTAAGTGGGCTTCACGAAAGATGGAACAAAGCCACATGTCTGTCTGAGCCAAGCAACCAGCACACCTCGTGGGAGCGGACAGATGGAGGGATGCCTATGAAACGCTGCGGCGGGGTGCCCAGGTCCGAGGCGTGCGGGTATTGGTACCCACAGGATCGACGAGATACTGTGGGTGTACCAGGGTGGAATTCATCCCTCGGACTGCTGATGCCACCGCCGTGCCCCTTGCCAGCCTATCCGCCAGCACCGCCCTCCGCAGGAGTGCCAGCATTTATTTATTGTGCCAAAGATAATGCTTCGTTTACTCTTCAAGGAGCATCTCTCCCCGGCCGGTGCTGGGGCCGGTGCAGGCTGTGCCGCAGCCAGCTCCTGCTGCTGGGACAGCCCCGGGCTGGCTCGGGGCAGGACTGAACTTGCTTCGCCTTTCCCTGCCCGAAGCAAGGCTTTTTTCGAGCATTCAGCCCCCTGCCCTGTAGCCTTGGAGGCATTGAATAAAAACAAAACCTTCCCCCTTCAAAAATGGGCTGTAATGTCCCCAGGGCGCAGTATATGTGCGTGCATTCGTGCACGCTCACTCCTTCCTCCCAAATTCTCGGCTGCACCCCTCCCTTCAGTGCTGTCCTGGGCGTTAGTGCTTTATTGCATTAGGAATATTTGCAGTGGTTCCTTGCTATACCTCGGAGGAGAGCTGTGGCTCAGGACTGGCCCAGCCCCCTTGCACCCCGCAGCCAGGGTCCCCCCGGGGTGGGGGGGCTTGGGGGCAAGGGGGCTGCGCTGCAGGTGCTAACCCCTGCCTCTAGCCGAGAGAGGCGGGCGAGATTTAAAGCAGGGTGCGATTAAACTCCCCCCCCCCCCCTTTTCCCCCACCCCACCACACGTGGGTGCTCTGGGGCGGCGATGCTGCAGGGCTGGGACCCAGCACCGGGTATTTATTCCAGGCGAGCGCAAGAAGCGCCTCGGGCAGGCTGAGGTTGGGTCGCTTCTCACCGTACCGATGCTGCAGCGCATGGAAAGCTGCAGCGTGGGGATGTAGCGCGGCGCTGGCCCAGCTCCCGGCAGGGATTTGGCCCTGTCTGCAGGAGGGGAGGGTGCGTCTGGTCCCCCGCATCCTCCTGGGCCGGGTGGTCGCACCAAGTCATTCCTGTGATGTAACCTTGTCCAGTGTTACGATGATGTATAAAGTTTTGTACATACGAGATTCAGAGCTTTTTAACTTTTAATATTTATTAATTTTGTTGGGTTCTCTTTTTTTTTTTTTTTTTGAACTCTAACATAATGTAAAAAAAAAAAAAATCCACATCAAAATCTCTTTCTGCTGATTTATTTGGGGGATGGATGTGTGAGGGCGGTAAAATATGAGTGTGACCTCTGTGTGGTTGTTGAAATGGATTTCACACAGCGAGCCACCGCTTCTTTATTTTATTTCAACCCAGCCACTCCTCTTTATCAGCCAGAGTTTCACATAGCTGTTTTGAGATGATTTTTTCCCCCCCCTCCTTAAATAAGACAAAGACCCAGCAAAACTCACGTGTGTATAAATTACAAGCACCCTGCAATGGCTGTAGTAACATTTCATGGCACCCAGCTTCTTGCAAAGCTTGTTTCTAGCTGCGCTTGGCAGCGGCTTTATGGCACAACGTGCTTGTTCCCAGGGTGCAGGATAATGTCGGGATCACTGGACCGGCCATCCCTGCTGCTGCAAAGGGCTGTGGGCGTGGGGTGGCTGGCGATCTCCTGGAGATCCTCCTAGGACAAAACCCACCAGGGGTTTTATCATGCCGCAGGTCTGCAGTGACAAGGTCCCCTGGATGCCTGGTGCCGGAGGGCACGATGCTGTGTTACGGGGTGGTGGGGCTGAGTCCGACCCTGCTGCTGCCTGTCTCCGTTAGCTGCTGTCTCACTTGCCTTGCCACCCCCTCTCACGTTGCAGTACCCTAAGTTAATTGAACTGATGGTGAAAAGCAGATTTCTGACCCCCTGGGACGTGGCTTTAGTGCTATCCGCCTGCTCCGGCTGTGCCTGCTACTGTTGGCATAGCGGGAGAAAAACCTCTATGTATCTACATATATACACACACATAAATATATAGCTTAGGCATTGCAAAAATAAATAAAGATGTGTTACTGGTTCAAGCCAAAAAGAGCTTGCACTGACAACTGATACCACGGGTAGGTAATAAATAAACGATGAAACCGGGGCAGGGCTGAAGCCACAGAACGAACTGCACCGTGGGCAGTGATGCCCAGCGTCGGGGTGAGTTTCGGCAGCCACCCCTTTTCCCCGTGCGCGGCGGGAAGGAGCGATGCCGAGCACCAGCTACCATTGCTGCTCATGGGCGAGGTTCGGGCAAGGGTTTTTAGGCAACCCCTAAGGCAAGGCTCGGTGCTGCCTCAGTCGCCCCAGCTCGCAGATGCTCCGCTCCATCCCCGAAGCGGAAGCATGGTGCTGGGCGAAGGGTGTCCTCCGCGCTCGGGGTTGCTCGGTGGGTGCACCGTCTCGCCCCATCGCTGGCAGCCGCGGCTCCTCGGCCGCAGCGGCAATAAGCAGGGACCGGCTGTGGCCCCCGTGCTCGGGCAGAGCCCGTCTTCCCGCAGCTCAGGGGCACGTGGCGGCAGAGAGGTGCCGGCGGAGGTGCTTGATGAAGTCTGCTTGGGACTGCGGCAGGACGCGGTTAATGACAGACGCGGGGATCCAGCCCTTTGGGAGAGAAAACACCCCGAATTTGGTCTCACTAGGTCAAAGAGAGTTGGGGTGCCCATCCCGGGGAGCAGGGTGCATTTGCACACCGGGATGCGTACCCCTTGCTGTCTCACCCCGAGGAACATGGTGGCACTTGCCTTCAGGTCCATGCTGAGGAGCCAGGTGAAGCGGGTACGGCCGGGGTCCCCCGCCAGCGGCTGCAGGACGATGCAGCTCAGCCGGGACTCGGCCCTGCGGTGGGCAAGGGAGCAGGCAGTTAGGGTTCACCCCGGGGTGGGGGGAAAAAAAAACCGAGGGTGAGGAGATCCCAGAGCAAACGCAACAGGGAGGTAGCTCTTGGCGTGCCTCCCTTGCCGTGCCCGGTGCAAATGTTCATGGCTGCAGCGGTGGTCTCCTCCCTGCAGGGACACGATACCCCGTGACGGTCGCTTTGGGGGGGGGCTTTACCTGATGCACCCTTCCTGCAAGGGCAGCGGCTCGACGTGGGTGGCAGTGCCCACCAGGTAGACGGCCGTCTCCCTCCTCCCGCGGTGCCGCACGCTGACGAAGTCCCGCTGGCCCACCAGGTTGCCCGGGCTGGGAGCGGTGACTTCGTGCGTCACCAGCGTGTCCGTCCCGACGCGCTGCAGCACCTACCAGAGCAAGGAGCGCCCCGGGGATTAGGCTCCTTGTGGCTCCCCCTCCGAGGACATCCCCGCCACCCCCTTAGTCCTGCCCGGGGGATGTTAAGCCACCTTGGGGACAGCAGAGTGGGGTGGCAACCATGAGCAGAAGCAGCAGCAAGGCGGGGGCTTGGGGCTGGTACCTGGTGATAATTAAATCCCAACCCCCTGCAGGCTACTAAGGGGGAAAGCGGGTGATTTTTGCAGCCTTTTTTATCTGGGATGGGACTCCCTCTATGCTATTTCTTTTTCTGAAGGGATAGGGAAGTGGTAGCAATAAATAAGCAGAGGCTGGGTAGCATCTCAGCCAGCCCAGGTGAGCTAGGGCAGGCTTTCTGAGGCTGGCAGCTTGCTTAGGGATATGCTGTGATTTGGGAGCTGAGAAATAAGGCAAACACTCAAAAGAAGCCAAGGACAACACATAAACTTCCTGGGAGTGCCCCTGCAGCGTGAGATATTTGGTCTTGCCTCTTTTTTTGAGCTGTCTGATTCCCCTGAACAGCTTTTCCCCTGGCATTAAAGTCTGAGCAACATCAGAGCTCCCCAGCGCAGAAAAACCTCTGTGAACGGGCAGCGTGCGGAAAAGAGAGCTTGGAAACGACACGTTTCTCAATGCCACGCCAGTGAAGCACATCTTCTCTCCCCGGGGCGATATCCTCCTCTTGCAGGAGTGCGGAATTAGCTTTAACCCTTCAGCGATCTTAAAAACCTCGATAAATGGGATTTTTTGGATGCTAGCAACCCTGGCGATGCAAAGCCTCGAACCGTCTGCCCATGATGGCATCACTCGCCGCCCGCGGTGCATCCCTCCCCGCCTTACCTTCACTCGGCTGAGGGTCGGGTTCCACTGGGGCATTTGCTCGATCTTCTCGAACAGTTCCCGGTGCAGCCGCGCCACCGGCACGGCCAGGACCACTTCTGCCTGAAACACCTTGCCCAGCCCGGGGAGGGCGGCGCTGGACACGGCGGCCCCGGCGTCCTGGGAGAGCAGAGGGCCTGCATCAACCCCAAATGCCCCGAGAGGCATCGGCTACGCGCTGAAGTGCCTTGCTAATAAATCATCCCAGGCCTCTTTTTAATCACCGCTTGGTTTACAGGCGAAAGCTGTTGTATCTAAATCATGCCACTATGATTGCTTTTTTTTTTTTTTTGATTTTAAGCTCCTTTCTAGCTAAATTAAGCAATTCAGCAAACAGCTTAATGAACAAACACCGTAAATAACAACAAAGTCGCAATCTGTTGGGTTTTTCTGCAGAAATGCTCCTGGCTTTCTCCGGGAACACGATTATCTGAGTTCCCCGTTCCAAGCCTTTTCCTGCTGTCCATTTACTTTGCAGATTTGCTTGCGAACGTGCTTAACAAAGGCTTGCTTGGAAACCCTCTTTGCTAGGCATGCTTTTGCACGGCACATCTCCTGCTCCCGCGGTTTCCCTTCAAGCAGGAGGAATAAGAGAAGCAAATCTCCCCTCCCTAGACTCGTTTCTCCTCCCGAGAGCTTTTCTGGCATGCAACGGCAAAGGCAAGAGGCGGCCGGGCTTTACCAGCATCGTTTCTGCCTGCCAGCTGGTGTGCTGCTGCAGGATGCCCAGCGCTCGCTGCAGGGCCGTTTCTCCCTGGGTGATGTAGGAGAAGTCCACGCTGGAGAACCGGCTGGGGCTGACGTCTCCGTCAGGCTCTGGGCCCGTGGCTGCAGAAGCAAGGCAGAGCGATGTGAAAAGCCCCCCCCAGCTCTGCCTGCGCGCGTGGCTGCGGGTGCAGAAGTGCGAACGGAGCTGGAGCAGAGGGTTTTGCTGAGCCAAGGTCTCGGCTCTTGCCACGCAACTGGTCCCCTGTTGGGCTGGGGGAGGGCTTGGTGCACAAAACCTTGCTCTCAGGAGCATCCCTGGCGTTCATTCACTGTGTCTGTGCTGGCTGCTTGGAAAGCTTTTTGAAATTGCTTTCCAAATCAATTCCCAGGAACACTGTGGTACAAATTGCACGTTGCTTGGGTATTATTAACATTGCACAGGCAGCCTTTGGACCAAGCCACGCTTCAAAAAAACCAGATGAATTTGCCAATTTTCAAGTCTTTGGGTAACTGGTGGAACTAGAGACACAGCAGACGTGCAACAAAACACTGGTAAGTGCCTGTAACCTCCGCTAAAAGCTTTGGCTGCCTGTACGGTGAGCCAATGCAATTTACCTTCCCAGAATCTCAAGGTCTCCCCGCTAACCCAGCTTGCCATCGGTACAGGGAATGTTTTTAAGCTAACCAGAGAGCTGGAGACAAGCCCAGCAGTGAGAAGACAATTAACTCGGTCCCCCCAAAAATGGGTCAAATCATATGGAAAGGGGTGCATTTTAATACGCATCCCTCCATCATACGTTGCAAGGGGGTTGTGAGCAGGGCTAGGAAACGTGGTACCCAAGCGCCCGGGCTGAGCTTACCCGTCTTCTTCCCCATCAGCCTCTGAACACAATGAGGAATTCTGGAAGAGAGGCGACGGGATCCTCTTACCACCAGCCCTCTCACATCCTTCTGTATTGCCGCAAGGGCCGTTATCTTCAAACCTAGGGGAGAGACGCGCGCGCTTCGGTGAGCACGGAGCGTGGGAGGAAGATGCCGCCGCGCCCCGCGTCTCTGCTGGAAGTTCATTTGCAGCTAAGACCAAGACTATGCATGATAGGACGCGGGAGGAAAACAGACGCATAGACGTGACGTTTCCAAGGGAGATGCCCATCAGATGCAGACTTAGCATCTCCTTTAGGACCCTCTTTTCTGCCTGTTTTTCCCGAGGTCGGAGGAGGAGGCGAGCGGTGCTTACCGGGCAGGCGGCGGAGGTGGTCGTGGGCAATGCCGCAGCACAGCTTGACGGTGGCCCGCAGCATGGCGCAGGAGCGGGGCCGCCTCCGGGAGCACGCTGCATCCCGGCGCGCCTTTATAGCCGGCCTGAAGGACGGCACCTGATGATAGGACCAGGCTGCCAGATAGCAGCTGGGAATAAGGAGTACTCAAGGACAAGGCAAGTGAGAGGAGGGGCCGGAGGGAAAGGCCGTGCTTCCCTCTGAATGAGCCCTCCCTGCCTTTCCTCCTGCCCTGGGCGGGCGGCTGCGAATGAACGCGTCCCCAGGACACGGCTGAGATGGGACACCTTAGTGGTCCCCAGTGCCACTTGGTCGAGGAGTGTGGTGGCAAACCCAAGCTGGCAAAGGCAACCGGGGACACTTGCATGGAGGGAAGGATGGGGTGGGAGTCGAGAGCAACGTGGCTTTGCTCTCGGGGAGCGTGGAAGCTGCTGTTTAAAGCCACGCTCGCGGAAAATGCTGCTTCTTCCTATGGAAACTTCATAGAAGTTATGGTGGTAATTGCTGCTGTTGTAACTCCTCTTTCCTACTTTACTCCCTCCTAATCGTCCCCTGCAGACCTCTGTTGCTCACGGTGATGGTGGGACCACCGCATCTTTTGGCATGAAGTTATTCAGTCCTTCCCCTTTTGTTTTTAATGGCCCCTCTTAAAAGGTTAAACACCAAACCTACTAGGTTACTCCTTAAAATACAGCCGCGCTGTATTCCTCTGGCCCTTCGCAATACCTGCGTTTTCAAGTGCTTTGAAAACCCCACTTGATTTTTACCATGGAAAAGCTCCTCCACCTGTGTGTACCTAAGGGGTTGGATGCTTTTGTTTCCCTTAGCATCACTACGGCTCACTTCACCTTCAGTCTCCGAGGCTGCAACAGCCAAAATATTTGGGCAAGGAAGCCAGGAGGGCTTTTTGGCTTTAAAAGGGATAGGAGAGACTTCAAGGCTTGTCATCTGGGGTGGTTGTGGCCAGCGGGTTTCTTGCTTGGATGGGAACAGTCCTTCTGCGGCTGCTGTGCAAGCGCTGCAGGCAGCTGCCTGCGCACCCCTCTTCTCTGGCAGCTCTGGGGCTGTCACAGCAGTGAAGGGGACAGTCTGGTGAATCTATACAGTACTGCATGTTGATTTAATAAGTGTATTATTAGGAGTGGAGTAGCAAGAGAGCTGCCTGTGGATGGCTTTTGGGCACGACAGAATAACTGTGGTGGAGGGTAATTGAGTAAGTAGGAAAACCAGTGGTAGGAAATGACTGTTTTCACCCAAAGCTGACGGAGTTAAATATGGTTATTTGCTCTCTCTGTCTCACTGGTGCTGGGTCCCTTCGAGCGAGTGCTTGCTCCCAGGAGCAGCCACTCACCGATGGGGTGACCCTTGCAGCCCGCCCGGCACCCCGGCACCTGAGGAAGGCAGCAGCCCCTGCCCGTGCGGGGAGATGGGCCAGAGCCGGGGCTTGTCCCCCTGTCACCCTTCACAGCCTTGTCCCACACAGGAGCTGCGGGCTCCAGCTGTTTCTCCAAACACCTTCCGCGCTGCTAATATCTTTTTTTCCTACAGCAAGCATCGCATCCCTTCAATACTCCCGCTATTGGCAGGGGTGGAGCGGGGGGAACAGTTTCTGAGGAAAACTTCAGCTTTTTTTCCCATGGGTTTTGGCCCTGCTGTGCCGGAGGGTTTTACCCCAGCCCTGGGGACTTGTTAGCTCCGCTCAGCCAGTTCCCAGGCTCCCCACCTCACTCACCAGCCTCGGCCCTGAGCTTCCCCCCCCCGGCTTTTCCTGCAGGGATAACTTCATGGCACAGCCGCTGTGGCTTGCACAGCTGTGTCCCCTTGCAGCTTCACAGCTTTCTCCCTCCATTCCTGATTGCTGGGCAGGTTATAACACCAACCCCCTGCCAGCTGCTGGTCTTTGGATGCTCCGCTTTTGCAGTCTGCTCCAGGGTGACTTCATATGCGGTGGCACCCAGATAAGTGCCTGATGTCCCACGCCTGCAGGAAAGCCTTGCGGATAAGCCTGCGTGATGTGCATGGCCCAAAGCAGCTGCAAGCTTTGCAGCAGGGGGCTTGGGAGGTGCCCTGTAGCCCAACTGCAGCTCTACGGGAGATTTGCTGTCGCCAGAGCTCTCTGTTCAGTGCTGGGATTTACACTGCTGCTTTGGTGAGTTGCAAACCACTTTTTCTGGATTTTTCATGGGGTCTGGGGGAGTCACTGGGGCCCAGCAGTTAGGAAATACAACACTTTTTTTGCTAGCTGCCTAGGAAGGAGAGATCAGTGGCCGAGAAGAGATCTGCCCCAGCGCTTTAAACCTGCACCTCCACTAGCTCCCAGCGAGAGCTGGTCCCTGCCGATGGTCTATCCTCTCACACACATTCTCCTCGCTCTTGCGCACGCTTTCTCATGTTAGTTTTGTCTCTGCAGGAAGCTGTAATAGACAGGCAGATAATGTTTTATCGCCCCATTTGGTGAGCGGTGTCCATACGCTCTCCTGAGGGCTGTACGACACGTCCTGGGAATAGAGTGACTTACAGGGGAAAAGAAAATATCTGAAATTGCCTGTGATGGCAAGCCTGGAGGCCAGGAGAAGATGGCATTATTGCACCAGACCCCAGCTCAGAGTGGTGAGGGGCTGCCATGGGTCAGCCCTGGTCCGTCGCCTGCTGAGGCAAAGGTCCCACGACCTTGGGTGCTGGGTTGATGGGACACCCCTGGGTGCAGGGTGCGTGGCTGCAGCGGAGGAGCAGTTTTGGCCTGACATCTCCACCAGGTTTGGCTGCAGCCACTGGAGGTCACTGCTGATCTGCAGCTCCACACGCAAAGCCACTTTTGGAGGGGTGAGTAGGAGCCCCGCTCCCAGGTGCTGGCTCTGGGCTGCTCTGCCTCTAACCCCCTGCAAAAGCCCTGGGAGCTGGGTGGTTGCTGGCATGTAGGACCTCCAATAAAAAGATCTGGCACCCCCAGCCCTCCCCGATTATCCCCGTCCCCTGCTCCTGGATGCAAGGACCCTTGGGGACCTGTCATTTCCAATTGCACAGCTCAGTGCAGGACCTCCTGGGAGGGATGCTGGCTCAGGGAACGTCCTACAGCTCCCGAGCAAACAGCACTGCCAAATGCGAAATGCAAAGCCTGTAACCCGTGCTTCGGGAGGCAAAGGTAGAATTTCAGCAGCTAATTCTTCCCTCGTTGCTCTTGGTCAAATAGTCTGTAATGAAGTTCGCTAGTAGGAATACTGTACCTTTGAAGGAGGATGCTCTTACTTGTTTCTCCTCTTCGTGGCCAAGACCCTTTCTGCCCGCTTTGGCCGAGGTGGCTCGGTGTCCCACATGGCATTGCACTCCAGCTCTGTGGGTGCAATACAGTCAGCGCTGGGGGTTTGGGGCTGAAAGGTCCCATCTAGGAGGGTTTGGAGCCATTGCCAAAGAAATGGGTGATTTTACAGAAATGCCCGTGTCCCTTCACTGTCTTTTGCTGTTTGAGCACCCAACCAGAACTGGAAAAAAAAAAAAAATCTCCAGAAGGGACCTAGGAAACTTTAGGGTTTGCTGGCTCAGCAGGAGACCAAAACTTCCAGCAGCGATGCAAACTGGTAAAATCCTCATGGAAATGCCCTCACCTTTTCCAAGGGGGCTCGAAACACATTTCCAGCTCCAATCTCAGCTATAGCACCTGGCCCCTCTGGCAGGACAAGTATCGTCCTTCAGGACTGGAAGTTCAACTGATTTCGGGTAACGCTGTTGCTCAGCATTTAAGTAAAACCTGGACTAAAATCTTTTGGGCTTTCCACCTCCCCTGAACACTGATGTCTCCTCGTCTGCAGGTAGTGAGCAAACCTCACTGATTTGTTTAGGGCAAAACTGATCTGCTATCTGCTGTAAGAGCTCACCCATCGGCAATATTATCCTCTCCCCACCCCAAGGGGTAAGGGTGGCATTTTCTGATTTGGACTGTGCAGTGCAAACCTCAGCTGAATGACAAATGTGCCTCTCTAAATCTCCTTTAGAGAAGGAGAAGGGGAAAGAGAGCAATGGAAAAGGTCCTAAATGGCAGGTGGGTGCCTCCTGGCTTTGGCTGAGGAGCAAACACTGAGACTGAGAGGTTTCAGGTCCAAATAGTCCTCGCCAAACACCTGGTAGAGCAGCGTGGTTTGGGATGGGGATTAAGGCTTGTGCAGGTCCATAGGTGGTCACAGAGGTGATGCACGCCAGCAGAGGTTATAGCAACCCATCAGCATGTAAAACATAGTCTGAGTCAGCCCAAATCCTGACTGTGGGACAAGAGGAGTGGGAAATAATGGGATGCTCCCAGTGAAAGGGTGAAGATGGGGGGCAAGTAGGACTCAGAGCTGCTATCAGCAGCTCGGCGGAAAGCTGAGCAATGCAACAAGGGCGATACGGGCTCCCTCCTCCCACGGTCACGCAGGGATCCTCCTGTTCAGACCCGAGGGCAAGTCCCAGGGCAATTATTCTCTGTGTCCTTGAGGCCCGCTCTGAGCGAGACTGCTCTGTAATCAGCAGAGCCTTGATGCAGGGGAAGCCCTGATTTTAAGCGAAGTCTTGGATGGCCTCCAATACCTTTGCAGAAGTTGGCAGGAGAGGATAAGGCAGTGTTTTTGGCCCCATGGGAACCCTCTTGCAGGGCCACTGTCATCCCTAATGGCGCTCTGGGGGTTTCTAGGAGCAGAGGTAGCCCTCATGTCCCTGTCTTGCAGCCCTGATGGGGCATTTAGCTGCGCATCTCTGGAGCGCCCTGAATACGGACCTAGAAAGCAGGTCCCTGGGGAGCTTCGGCCATGCTGTTCTTGCTGGAAGTGCCCGTGCTATGGGAGCTGCTCTTTGCCTCTCTCTTCTTCCCAGCTGTGTGTCCAGAAAAGTTGAGAGTCGAACAGAGAAAATATAAAAATTCATGGCATTTATTTCTGTACATAACCAAAGCGCTTGTAATTAGTGTCTCCAGATCGAAAACCAGACAAATTTCCTTCCCCCAAACCAGGAGACTCAGTGCTACATTGTCAGGCTCATAATTTAAAAAAAAAAATGCTCAATGTCCCTCTTTTTTCCTAAAAAGCACATTTTATAATACAAAAAAAGGGCTAAAAATATTTCAAAGGCACATTCTTATCAGGAAGGAATGAAGAAATACTGCTTTTTCCTTGCGAGCCTCCCTCCAGTGCTGGAGAGGTGTTTGGTGGTTGTGGCTGATAACAATCCAACTTGAGAGGAGAATGCAAAACAGAAGAACAATATTTACTTGAAGCTAATTGTAATTTTCACAAATGGTCACCAAAAGAGCCCAAATATCAGCAGAAAAGGGAAGCTGCTGTATCTCTTTGTTGCTGGAACGCTGCCTTCCCGCATGTAGGGTTGAGGCAATCTTATCTCCATCTGCTGCCTCGATTAAAAGAGAAGGGGAACTGCTGTTCAGGCGATAAGAGAGGCCAGAGGCTTCTCCATTAATATGTAAACTTTGGATCAAAAAGGAAGACTTTGGACCAAAAAGAGGCTCTAGGCAGAAGCCACCTTGCAATAGATGCGTTTTGAATCTGCATGCACCAGCAAAAGGCACATCCAGTATGAGCTGGCTCCTGTAAAAAGGAGGAAGGGGAGGGGATGGAGGTGTGACGCCACTACTTAACTTTTCCAGTTTGGACTGACTAATGTCCACCCTGGAGGATGTTTATCTGAAGTAACAGCTTTGTAATGTTTGTCCAAGCTCTCTGTGACAGATTCTCAAATCCAGAAAGGACCACGTCAGTCAAACATCATCTCTTGCCCTCCATGGCAACCAGCAGCTGTATTTGCCCTATGGGATGGACTGAACTGCCAATAGCTCATTAAAAAAAAATAATACCCAAAGGACAGAGAACTTTCCAAACACCTTGGCAGCTTGTGCCCATGATTTGAAATCCTCTGGTTCCCCAGCTTGGCATTGCTGACTTCAGATCCAGCTCTGTGTGCCCCCACCATTAGAGTAGTAATTTCTCTACTTCCAGTGTCTTCGCCCCATGCTGGGAGTCCTGGTAATCTCAAAACACTTTTTTAATCCACTCTTTGCAAACACTAAAATGCTTCTGCTCTTGTGGTTTTTAATTACGAGGTGTTTTTTTATGACCTCGGATGATTCTTGCAGCCCTGCCTGTCTTAGAAGGAAAAACATGCGGAAAAATGCAAGTGTAGACACTAGAGCAGGAAGCAGTTGCTGCGGATCAGCATCACGAGGGGGTATGCAGAGCTGCGACAGATGCTTTAATGCCTTGGAGACACCAATGTCTCTTCCCTCTTTCCTTCAGGCAGTCCCTGCTCGAGTCCCCCCATCTCCTTCCAGCCTCCCCCAGCAGCCGGTGGTTCTCCAGCATTTTTTTCCACATTTTTAAACTCCATCTTCAAGACAATCCTCCCTGTTTCAAGATGAGAATTGAGCCTGCTGGTCTATGCTCTTTA
Organism: Gymnogyps californianus; assembly: GCF_018139145.2. Lineage (NCBI taxonomy): Eukaryota > Metazoa > Chordata > Aves > Accipitriformes > Cathartidae > Gymnogyps > Gymnogyps californianus. Next base: position 38,193,455 of record NC_059476.1, on the reverse strand, counting down.
GAAGGGTCTCTTGCAATTTACTCCACTCTCCCCTGCTCTGTTTTAACTTTGCCTTCATTTCCCTGATTTTTGGGAAAGCTCTGTGGGCCGCATTCCTCTGCCTTGCTCCTTTTTCTTTTTTTTTTTTTTTTTTTTTCCCTCCGAGTGTGACTCTGAGCCCCGCTGAAATACAAGCTGTTCCCCTCCTGGCCTCAGCCTTGCTGCCTGATGTGGCACCAGCCACATCCCTGGCAACAGCCGTGCAAATTCCCCCCCAGGAGTAAGAGGATGGCACCAAGTTGTGAGGGAGCCGAGTTGCCTTCGTATGCAAATAAATGCAAACAAACACCTTCAATTAATCTGGAAAGAACATACAATAATTGGCAACAGGTTACGAAGCATTTTGTCTTGCTTCTCTGCCTTTCTCCCTGAGGATTATTCTAGGGCGAAGGTCACCGCATGAAAAAAAAATAATTTAAAACCCCCACACCTCCTCCAGAAATATGTTTTTCCATGTTTCTGGACAAGTTGGCAGCCGCAAAACTGTACATTAAATAAGGGTCATTCACTCCTTCTGTGGGGAACCTCCTCCCTGCTGGCTGCTAGATGTGCTCCCTCCTGACCACTTTGATAAATGGGGAGAAAACATGGCATTTTTGGGTATAGGCTTGCAGAAGGGTTTCTTGGGCTCCGAGAAACTCATTCATTTGCAAAAGAAGGCTGTTTTTCACAAGGACCAGTTTGGCTCCCAGCAAGCCCTTCCCCATGAAGGGGAAGAGTTCAGGCGGGGGAAATCTCAGCCTTTGGGGTGGGGAGGGCAGGTTTGGCTCCTCCAGCCCCAAGCAAGGGGTGCCTCTGGCTGTCCTGCAGCAGTTCCTCGTGTGGTCTCTTCTGATGCCCTTAGCGCAGCATTTTTCTTATTAAAAGATGGTTGTGGAGGAGTTGGGCAGAGCCCTTGCCACCTCATGTCGGGTTCACAGAGAACTGGGGTGTGTGGCAGGAGAAGGGGCAGTTACCCAGTCCCAAAGCGCTCCGACTCCGCTATTCTTCTTCCGCCGTCAGCAGGAGGTTGCAGACCTTGGAGTTGGCCCGGTGCAAGGCAAACTCCCGCCCGGGCACGGTGCCCTGCCTGCCTTTTCGAGCGGTGCTGCTCTGGCTCCCGGCAGACTTGGAAACTGTGAAGATTTCTCTGTGGGACAAGGTGACAGCAAGATGGTCAGGATGCTGTGGCGGACCCCATCCTCCTCCCAGGCCAGCGTATTCACCATCTCCTGATGGTCTAGGCATGGTGCTTCCACCCATGTCATCGTGAACTTGCGGTGTCCTTCCCCCATCCCTAGCAGTTTCGACCCACCCTGCTCAATAAGTGTACAACCATTAATTCCCTCCTCTCCCCAAGAAGTCCTCCTTTATCTCAGGCACGTCATGATGTTTCTACAGTATCTGGCCATATCCAGAGACTACCTGTACGGGACCTGCTCCTCTCTCAGCTGCAGGCACATGAGCACTGGGCTGCCGGAAAACCTCAGCATGGTGTCAAAGTGGATTGAGGTCTCCACCTCCGTCTGGCTTCTCAGGGTGGCTTGGAGGAAAGGGGCATCTAGTTCTGCCTGGAAATCAATGGCAAGGTTTCCCCTGCGAGAGAGAAGCACATGGGTCTGGTCACCGAGCGATGGCCCTGCGCTGGGCACCATGCACTGGCACCAAACAACCTCATAAGCATCTTAATTTTAGGTCTGGCCATGGAAAAGGAGTGTGTAACCAGCGTTCACCAGACCCCTACCCAATGTGTCCACCAGGAAGGGCTGGACCTAGCGGGAGAAGAGCAGGGGGCTGTGGAAAGCCAGCCTAAGGTGGAGCATCCCTCGTGCTGGGTGCTGAGCCCCCCGGGTACCCTCCATCCCCAGAGCCAAGCAGTTTCCCACCCGCTGACCTCGCGTTGATGCTGGTTTTCAGATCCTGCTCCCAGATGCTCACGTCCATGTCAGCTGAAATGTCAAGCCCCAGCCCGCCCTGGAGTTTGACGGCCACTTGGAGGCCAGACTGCAGAGGAATGACCTGGAAGATGGAGAAGGCAGACGTTGCTGTGACCGGGCACCGCTCTTGGCTGAGCGGCGGATACCGGCAGCGACTTGTGGCTGCTGGGACTGCCTATCCCAACCCCGCAGCTGGGCTTGCATGGGAGGAACTCGAGCCATGTATGTCCCATGGCAGAGCCAGCCGTCCCGCTGTTTTACCAACCCCAAGAGACATCCGGCAGTGCCACCTCGCTTTTAGATCTGTATCCGCAGTGAGTAACATACCTAAAATGCACTGGCTCATGCTGTGGGATTCACTAGGATTTGGTGTGGAGGCAGGTCGTCCCCCCCCCATCCAGTACCTGGTGATGGTCCGTCAGCAGGAGGTTCCCTTTGACCATGCTTGTGGGTTCTCCGCTGCTTAACAGGACCTTGGCCATTAAGTCTGTATATCCCTGGAAGAAGACGATCGGCCGCAACTGAACATCGAAGAAGATGGCAGACATCCCGGCCATGAGCTCTGGCTCCTCTTCCCCTTCCGAGACGTTTTCTCCCAGCATCGACTCCATCCCTTGTGCTTCAATAGTGACCTAAAACACAGAAGCGGAGACATGCAAGCTGCATGGAGCAAGGCTGGAGAGTCTGTTTCGTGCCCTGCAATGCTATTTGAGTTGCTATACTTGTCCAACCCTTGGGCAGGCACCCTTTGAAGCAGGAGGATAGCGATGGGGTGGGTCGGATGGAGCATCCAAGCTATCCCTGCGCACCGCACAGCAGCGGTGTCGCATCCCCTGTTTTTTGGGGAGGCGGTGGACTCCCTTCCCTGGAGCAGGTCTGTCTGGCTTCACATCGGTGATGGGGGGGGTATGCATTTATGTATTTCTGATACGGGGCACACTGGGTGCAGAGGTGAGGTCAAGCACCATAAGGAGGTTAAGAAGGGACACAGGCAGGGCAGCGGCACCACTGGGTTGGTGCTGTCACCCCCCTCCACCTATGTGCCCCCCAGCCGCTCTCCCGGCAGCACACCTGAGCTGCGCGAAGCCGCCGGCCGCGGCTGAACAGCGAGAAGTCAGAGACGCTCTTCCTCAGGAATCCACCCTCCAGAAACAGCAGGTCCAGCTCGAAGGTGGAAAGCAGGTCCTGGGTGACTGAAAGGCAGAGAGACACCCATAAGCATCGCCGGGCAGCGCCTCGCACATCTCTTTTTTGCAAATGAGTCGCTGAATGGTGGTGAACCATAAGTGCTCGGAGAGCAGCAGCAGGGGATGAAGGCTGACAAGAAAATACAGAGCCTGTAGGCGGGATGTGCAAGGCTGGGATCCCGGCAAGCACGTCCCCTGCGCCCGGTGCCGCCAAGTCAGCGCTCAGCAGGACGGGGTGGTTTCTTAAAAGAGCTCGTCCAGATTGATTGCAGGAATTGGGAGGTCACTGGGTATGTCTAAAAGCAGGATCCTGAGAGCTCATTGGTAATTTGTAAGCCTCCTCAATAGATTGTATGGCTAGTCCTGTAGAGCTGTCCTATCTATGGCCAGTGCGGCTGACCTGCACAGATCTCGTATGTTAGCCATTAAATATCTGATAAAGCTAAACAATTCAGAGGGGAAACCTTCTCTGCACCATCTCCTTCCGTTCTTGCAATCATCAAAGGATTTAGCATTGCAATGTTTTTCTTCCAAGTGTTGTTTTCTTCCAAGCGTTCGCTATTTTGCCTCCACCTACCCCCTCCAAGGCTAGACTGAGCTCATTTGAAGAGGAACAGAAATGAGAGCTCAGGGGCGAAGATTTAAGCAGATATTTAGCAGCGCCGATTGTTGCAGTCTCTGAAGTTTGATGATTTTTATCTCAGCACAAGGATTCTCCTCTTTGAAGAGCTTATTAAAAATACCTAAGGAACTGAGGAATGGAGCTAAATATCTTGACTTATCAGGAAAAGCACAGAAACTCCCACCCTCAATCTACCATGGGTTTCATCTCCAGCCGAAGTTCCTCTTTCAAATTAGCAGGATTTGGGGAAAGTAATGTGGCACAGCCCAGCCCTCCTGCTGTAGGAGTGTCAGAGAAAGGTATATGTATCTCAGGTGATGGCAACCAGCCAGCCTCAGCTGGTGCTGGGGGACATGCTCAGAAACCTCATACCGAGATTTTGGGGCATTTCTGTAAAGCCGAGGCCTCTTCTGAAAGCTGCCTTTCCCTACCAGCCCCTCCTTCAGCCGTTTGAGGGGGCCATGGGATCAGTGTCCTCCGTGGTGTCACCTGTCAGAGGTCCTGAGAAAGAAGAGGAGATGCCGGCTTTCGAGAAGAAGTTGTAATTATTTATCCGTGGGTCTCCCATGATGTCTTTCATTATCTTCCTGGAAGCAAGAGGGAAAGGGTATGTCAGCACTGGGAGGGAGGGAAGGGAAAATGTCAGCGGTCATTACAGAAGGCTGTACAAAGAAGGAGATATAAATTTCCAAAGTATTTCTCTTGGTTGCTGACTGCCCGGAGAAGTGTGAGCAAAAAAGGAAACGAGCAGACATAGGCTACCCTGGAATTTCCTTCTCCTCCGCTTTATTAGGATAAACCCATCAGATATTTTTGTGCAGCTTTTGCTTAGCTCTGAAAAACGTTAGTGCTCGGTTCTTTTTGTGCAGATAGGAAGATTAATGCAGTTACAAATTGTGCGCTGCCCTGCGAGCCAGAGCTTTGGCCTCCAAGGACCCTGCCAAAGCCACGAGCCTGGGTCCCGCTGCCATGGGGCAGGACAAGGAGGGACGCCAGGTCTCGGCTGGCTGGCTGTCATCTGCATTAGCAGCCCTGCCGTTTTCTTCCTCCTGAAGCTAGGAATTTCCAGGCAGCCCCAATGCCGGCTCCAAGAAGCGATGCTAGCACGCTTTCAAGGCACGCTGGGTCAAAAGCCGCAGCTGGAGTGTGGAGGAGGAGGAAAAAAATTGATGTAGAGCTAGGGGGGAAAAAATGCAACCTTGCCCCCAGACCCACCTTGCCGGGTGGTGGTGGTCAGCACGCAGGCTGTTCTGGACCTTCAGCAGCAGAAACGTTGCCGTCTCCGTCTCCAGCTCGCTGGCGGCCAGCAGGATGTTGATGACATCCATGGGCGAGGGCTCGTTATCTAGGAGGATTTCTGCAGCGGCCAGGCGACATGTTTTTTCGTAGCTCTTCCTCTTCTCGTGGAAAATCCTCCTCATTGCTCGTTTCACCTGATGCGAGAGGGCAATTAAAATGGTGCTGTGAGGGTGGTGATGTGCAAATGGTGGCTCCGTTTGCACCCTGATGGCTTGGCTTTGAATGGGAAGAGGAGCACCAAGCCTTGGCAGCTTCGTTTCGTACCTTGCTGGAGATGTGCCGAGCAGGGAATCGCCGCAGGGCAGAGATGGCCGCGGTGGCGACGGCGGCGGGACCCTCCTCGGCGTGGTCCAGGAGAGTGGGGATGGTTTCGGGGAGCACCGCGTTCCCCAGGGCCAGCAGGTAAATGACCGCCTCGGACTCCTCCTCGGCGCCTCTTAGCCCTGCGAGGATGGTTTCCACCCCACGTGCCACCTCCTGCTCGGGGTTTGCAGGAGGGCAGAAGAGAAGGAGAATGAGGGGAGGTGACATTTTGGGCACTCCTGGAGGAGGAGAGAGTCCGAAAAAGCCAAGCATGGAGGTTTGCAGAGGACCCACCTGCAGCCCACACAGCTTCTGCTGGCACAGCTTGCCAACCAGAGAGCCCAGGGCAACTATCCCTGTCTCCCGGACCTCGGGGGCCAGCTGCTTCCCATCCAGCTTGTCCTGGGCACCGGGAGAGGGGTATTAGGAAATAGGGGGGAAAAAAAAAAAAAAAAAGAAGAGAAAAAGACAGAGAAGGAGTATGTTTTACCTATTATCTCAAAGCGTTTACCAAAAAAGTAAGGAAAAACTAGTTCTTACCTGCCTTGAAGGAGGCAATGCATGGTTTAATTGGATAAAATGCTGATTTTTCACAGTGGCTTTTAATTAAGCTTTTATTATCTGTAATGCACTGACATAAAGCACTTTCTGCTGAACACTTTTCCTCTGAGGAGCATCTTACTCCCATCGCCAGTGTCCCATTAAAAGCACATAAAATAATCCCATAAGCAGGAAGATATATTTCTAAAGAAACATATTTTCCTTTTTCAGGAAAATACGCTTGCTGTTCCCTCCTGGCTGAAATGGGGTGAGGATCCATCCCGGACTCAGGGAGGGAGAGGAATGTCCGTACTTACTAACACCAGGCGGAGAAGCTCTCCTGAAGGCCGGGGAGAGAAAGCTGCTGCGTAGAGAAACTTCTCCAGCAGGGATTTGGGCTCCTTGCCGAAATCCAGAAAGTCTGAGAGAGCCGCCAAGGATGCCACTGACTGTGCGGCCACAGCCGTCTCCACAACGAAGGGGCTGGAGCAAGAAGAGGGAGGTCATCAGTGGCACGACCCACTGATAGAGATGGAGAAGAAACAAGGTACCCTGCGCAGCTCCTCATCCCCCTTTCTCTTCTCCATGCTTTCCTCTTGCTTTAAAACTCACGGGAGCTTTAGTTCATGGGTTAAAAAGACCTAAAAGGTTGGCTCTTGCTCTGAACTCACCCACGTCTAGGCATTTCATGGCAGAGGGGAGCCCGGCCCCAGCGCCCACGCTGATAAGGGACGGATGCTACGGCCATGGGTGGATGGTCTGTAAATAACAGACCTCCAACGATATTTGCAGAAAGCCTTGCTGGAGCATTTGCTCTGCTCCAAAGCCAGCAAAAAAAAAAAAAAAAAAAAGCAAGCCATGCAGTGTTTGTACAGATCGGGCATTAAGAAGAAACAGAACACGTTTGCATTAGTCAGGACAGCTGCCTGGAGCAGATATGGTGTATGGACCAGCACCAAATGACCGTAGGTGCCAGGGCCAGGAATGACCCTACGTGCCAGGGCTCTACATGCACAGAAAGCCGGTTTTGGCAAGATAGCTCCCGGGAATCTCACAGCATCTCCTCGGGCGCTCTCCTCAGCAGCTCCAGAACGTCTCTCTTCTTGGCGCTGCGCAGCATCTGGATGAACCTCTGGAACTGCCACGTGGTCGCGGCCTTCGAGGTGTCCATTTTGACTCTCTGGCCGTCAAAAGCCTTCAGGTAGGCTCTCAGCTGCAAAGATGAGGTTTGTTAGGTGGAATTTAGCCTCTTTTACCCCTCATCCTGAATCATGGGATAATGTTTATACTCGGGAAATATTTAGGAGTGGGAGGGGCCCATGGGGGTCGTGCAATTACCTACAGGCATCTACTGCAGCCTCCCACCCCCACCGCTGAGGACTTGTGCTGAAGCCCAAGCGCCCCAATTTCTTGTATGTGCCAGGAAAAGAGCAGGAGAAACTGCGAGCATCACCGGTGCCTGAAAGTCATTGCAATTCCAGATTTCCTAGGTGAAAAGCCTGGAAGGACTTGAGGAGGCAGAAATAACCCCTCCTTTGTCCTTGCTAGCCTGACCTGCGGTGGAAATGTTCCCTGACCTCAGACCTGTGATGAGTTTAACCCAACTGGATGTGCCAGCCGTGCACCAGGTTACTTCTCCCATCACAGAAACGCAGCTATGTCTGGGGGGACAGAGGGGTCCTTCCACCACGGGTGGCAACATTAGACACTATTTAGGAGAGGTAACAAGTCGGGCTGCCGCTCTACAGCGCTCCCAGGGCCGCATCCTGCCTCGACAGCGGTAACCAGCCCCTCCAAATGCACCACTGTGGTTTAACCCCAAATCCTAGAGCCTTCTCCTGCCCGCCCAGGTTGCCCAGCTTGGGGGAGAGCACGTGGCGAGTTTTGGGGGTGAGTAGCGTCACCGACCGATGGGCAGCGGGTGCAGACCCTCTTGAAGGGCAGGCTGGCCATGCCTAGGGGCTGGTGCCGTCCCTCCGTGCCAGCCAGCGCGTCCTCAAGGCTTCGTCCGGCCACCTCTGTCGGACCGGGCATCGGAGGAGACACCAGCTGGAGCTGCTGCCTGTGGAGGGAGAAGAAACCATCGGGAAGCGCTTTGTCATTTACACCCTCCGTGGCTCAGAGGCTGGTTGGGTGCATGCAGGTTCGGAGGAGATGCGGAGGGAAGCTGTCAAAAGGTGTCTGGTGTTCCCTCCGTGCCATGCCCAGCTGCTGCACCCTGTCCTCCTCGCTGCCTGCACCAGGCTGTGCCAGCCGAGCTGGCAGGAGAGCAGCGAACACTTTGAACTCCAACAGATCCACCTTCATCGCATGCCAGGCTGCCGGATTCGGGCAGTGGTATGGGGGGGGACATCACTCACCTTGAACTGATTTTGATGCCGGTGGTGGACCTCAGGGCTGGAGACACCACGTGGCTTTCCTCTGACAGCACCGACTGGAGGAGGTTGTCTTTCACCACGTACTGGCTTTTGCTGGTGGGCTGCCACTCGACTCCAAAAATCTTGAAAAAGGCAAAGCAAGGAGAAAAAGTGCAACCTCTTCTCTCTTCCCCTCTCCCCAGGAGATTTCTCTCCTCTCCATTAGCAGCAAAAGAGCTTTCCAGTCCACAAAGTCACCCGCTTCGCTTGCAAAATGTAGGGAAGGCAAATCCAGAAGAGCCCAACCTCTTCCCAGATGTTGGGAGAAGGCAGCACCAGGTGAGGACCACGGCGAGAGGATGCTCTCGCCCGTGGCTGATGTGGGGAGACGGACTGGTGACACCATGCGGGCTTTCTCTTTCGTTACAAGGTGGTGTCACCCTGGCTGAGCCACAGAAGAAAAGGGCAGCAGAGGGAGGAGGGGATGCTCCTGCCTGGCGTGGGAGATGCCTGCAGACTGCAAAGTGGAAAATAAAAGCCTCCCAAGGCATTGCCCTTCCCTCAGGTCCATTCGAAAGCGCTACCTCCATAGCTGCCCCAACGCAGCTGCACAGTGTGGGAAGAGGTACGGCCCTCAATGCCAAAACCCGCATCATCCTGACGAGCATCAGCAAGGACATTCTCCAAGCGAAAGAGAAAGCTAAGCAACAGCAATTTCCACCCAGCTCATGCCAAAAAATGCTCGGCTTCCTCGCTGTGCTGCGTGGTGACCTTGGGGAAGCTCTCTGGATTTTTTTTTTTTCCTTCCAAAAGAAATGACGCACTTGCTGGACTTCACCTCTGCCTCGTCTCCCAGCCCCGGCGAGGGGAGCGCCAGTCGCACCGGGAGATGTTATCGGAGCAGCTGGGTGTGCACGTGGCAGGTCTTGGGGAAGGGGAAGAGCTGAACCGTGTGCAAACGGTTTGACAGCAAATGGCATTAGCAATAATAATATCACTGTTTTAACAGAGAGTTTTTTATCCATAGGTTTTGCCTTTTACAGAGCTGGGCAGCATCGTTCTTTTGCTGTCACGGCTACAGATACAGGCAAGGTCCAGAGAGCTGCCGCAATCCAGACGGCAGGCTGGTGGGAAAACCTTATTGCCAAAAACGTGCTGTGCAGGGTTTGTTACTTTCTTGGGTAAGTTTGCCATCATTCATACCCCAGAAAGCTTTTATTATACGAACACTCAGAGTTTGACTGCCAGGTGTCGAACCCCTGCCAAAGCCCGGGGGCTCTCTGTGCGGTGATGTCCATGTTTATATTGAATTCAGTACAATACATATTCTTAAAAACCCCATCAATTTTCATCATGGCAGGTATAACTGCATTAAGACCCACAGAGTTTCATCTATTTACGTCAGGGCTGAACGCAGGCTACTGCTTTAAATGAAACAAGCAGCGGTGTTTGGTCCTGTCCCCTGTCAACCTGATCCCCAATCCGATGAGTCTAAGGTCCAGAAAACATTTCTGTCTCTCCACCTTCCCAAGCAGGATTAGCTGACGAGGTCAGAAGCAATAACAAGGATGGGGATGGGAAGACCCAGGACATCTTTTCTGCTCCTGCCCACCTCGAAACTATACGCTCCTCCTGAGGTATGTTGGTGCCTCCCACTTTGGGTATGGGTCTGAGAGCTAGAGTCCCATCCCAGGCTGGTGCAGAAGGCTGAAGCCATCTGGGAGTGGGACTCAAAGCCCACCTGCAGGAAGATTTTGGGGACAGCCCTGATGTACTTGACCTAAGTTGAGCCCACCACCGCGAGAGCAATGGACTTGCTTTGTTTACGGAGGTGAATCCAGGGTTCGGCTTTGCGCAGCTGAGGAGATCTTTCGTCTTCGTGATGGAATGGTTGGACACAGCATACGTGACTTGGCAGCTCCCGGAGACGTCCTCCTGAAACACAAACGTAAGTCACCATGGGTAAGCGTGATCGGCTTTGATTGAGCCTGAATAAAATGATCTGTGTAGAGGACAGATACAAAGGACAAACTAATAAATAGAAAAATCATCAAAAAGCTAGAAAGTGGGCCGTATTTGGCAGTATTGGATAGCTCCAAGTCCATCTGGGCAGGAAATTTGCTTTTGCAAATTCAGGCTAACACCAGCAGCAGCGTCTTTGTGCCTGCATTTTGGGTTTTGCGGTTATTTCATGTTGTTCGCAGGTCACTACAGCATCAGTTGAGCTCTGGAGGGAAGGATTTCCCTGCCATTTGCCAGCTGCTAGCTGGGCTGGGCAAAGCAAATCCTGCTTGGCAGAAATTCTTGTAGAGTTTTTTTTTCTCCACTTTTCCTACTGTCTGGGGAAAGACGATGATTTTGTAAGTGTGCCCATTCCTGAAAATCATCTACAGATTATTTTATTTTAAATCTTCTGTCTTTCCAATAGCCATCCTTGCTCACAGCCCAGGGGGCAGCCGGATCAGCAAAGCCCATGATGTTTATCCTGAATTTTGGCTCTGCTGAAGCACCTGGGCTGGCTGTGCTTTAGGGCTGGCTCTCCTGCTGTGGCATGGTCCCTGGCTTTCGGGCAGGATCTGGCCTCGGCTCTGCACCTACCTCCACTGCGGTGCCGGCGTGGGGCTGGAGCTGGAGCAGACTGACGACGCCTCGCTTCAGGTTCGAGATCAGGATGCTTTCTGCTTCGTCCCCGTAGAAGGCTTTGACCTGGGGGGGCAAGAGGTGGTGTCCGCCTGCAGGGATGGCTCTGGGGGTCCTGCGGGCTCTCTGCTGCCTTCCCTGCTGAAAGGCATCTCCCCTGCAACCTAAGCAACACCCTGTAAACACCTGAAGAGTTCTCTCAAGGAGACCCTATCCCTCAATAGCACGGGCTTTGTGGATGCATGCCCACAAATTTTCCCTTTCTTTCCCCCCTGATGGTTTTCCCAAGCCTTAGAGGAGAAGGTGAGAAAGGAGCTCACATCCCACAGTTAGGACCGAGGCCCTTTTCACATGGGATGCTGCAGCTCCAGCCGAGCCTGCGCCCCTTTGGAGAATGGGTCTGCATCTAGGGTCACACTGGACCCTGCGGGAGACCTGCATTTGCCACCTTGTCCGGTTCCTTGTGCTCTGATATGAAATCAGAGGTGGAGCAGGAGTTCGTACGGGCTTTGTAGCCAGGAAAATTTGGGATGCGGGCAGGAGCGCCCTGCGGAGGGAATGAGCAAGCCCAGGAGGTGTCCAGCTGACCTTCCCGCTGCTCCAGGAGATGAACACCGGCTGCTGGAGCTCTGCCCGTGCCTTCTGGCTCAGTGCAATCTCTGCAGGGGGACCTCCAGTGCCGTCCTGGCTCCTCTCCTCTTCCAGCTCGTGTTGGGCTTTCAGGTCGCGGATCTATGACAGCAGAAGATGGCAGAAAGCAGTGACCAAGCACGTCTGCTCTAAGGGGGCTGTGCATTTTACCTGCAGGCGATGGCCTCTTGGTCACAGAGGTCATTTTTCAGGTGGCTTAGGCTAGAAAGGGAAGGGGCTAAGGAAAGACAGCATCACCCCTCCCAGGAGGAGTACCTGGCTGCAATGGATTTACCACCTCACGCACCTGCACCTGGAGCAGCTCTTCCCTGCCTCGGTCCCTCCAGAGCCGGTGCAGCTGGACCAACGCCTCAGCCCGCAGCCAGGCTCCCCGCGGGGACGGTGTGGACACGTGGTCCAGCTGGACATCCAGGGAATAGCGGTACTGATACAGGGTCCCGGGCTGGAAAGAAAGCGGCTGCGGATTCCCTAAGGAAAGACGCAAATGTTGAAGGTACGTGGACGCAGACCTCGGTCCCTCTGCTTGCCGCAGCCAGCGTCCTCTGTCCTAGAGAGGACCTGGACTCGCAGGGATGCTTGTGACCTGCATCACTTTGCCTCCTGGAAGTGACATTTTTATGCCAAGCAGTAGATATAGGTGACATGTTTGGGGGGGGGGGGGGAAACATGGGAAGGTTTTCATGGGAAATTATTTGTGCCTGCGGTTTGGATATTTGGGTGTTCTCGGGGTGACAGCTGATTCCTGCTTGCATTTCCAGTCCTGCCTTAGAAAAGAGTGGGGGCCCTCCTTGGGAACTTCAGGACTTTCCGAAACTGCCAGAGAAACACACTTTAATCCTGAGGCAAAGTTTCTTGAGCACGCCCATGGACAGGAGGGATGTCTTGAAATGTCTTTTCAGCATTGTGCATTAACTGGGGCAACGCTAGCATTTTTATTGAGGGGAGAAGAGAGGCTATATTCTTCATATCGTGTGTTTCCCATCAGAACTGCCAATTCTTAATTAAATCACTGACTTTGTGATGGGGCAAAATGAAGTTGATGGTGCAGCTTTTGCTTTAATCTTATTTATCTGGAATTATTTGGAGTCCCTTCTCTTGTTCGTATACAAATATGATTGTAGAGGGGAGGGTTGCCTTTGCCATGACATAACCAGTCTAATCTATCTTCTAAAGTAATTTGAAATTCTCCTGCAAATCTGATGCACTTGCTGGGCTTCTGAAATGTTTTATAGTTTTGCTACTTTTGTTATAATGACAAATGAAAGGAATCGATGGAAATCTATCTCGCTCCCTGGGGCTTTCCTCCGTGAGTCAGACGGAAGAGTTTCTATATTTCTGCACTGTGTGCAGTTTAAAAAGCTCCAGCTCTCTGGTTTTCCTCACCCCCCAGGGAAGACTTCCACAGTCCCCCAAAATTTCCCCGCCTCGGGAGATGCTCAGACCGTTTGCAGTTGTGGCAATAACTCTTCCCTCCCGGCTGGAGACTGGTGAGATGTTGCATTATGGCGAGCTCCGGGGGAGGCTCTTTGTGCACCGGGATGAGCATCCTGCCTCTCGGGGCATCCGAACCCCATCGTGTCCCTGGACCCAAAGCAGCCCAAAGTCTCTTACCTTTTGCTGCGCTCACGAAGGAAAAGCAAAGCAGGCAAACGTATCCCAAAACCGCCTGGGGATTCATGGTGGGCTCTGGGAGCTGGGCGGGAGTCGGGGAAGGAAGGGGGGTGGGAGAGGGACTATGCAACAAAAGGCAAGATTTGCAGCGTCAGGCGATGGGGCCCGGCCGTCTCCCTATCCCTGCCTTACACACCCAAGGAAAAGCAAATAATTAAACTTTTGCACCAACCCCCAGCAGCCACGGAGGGTTTGGAAATCAGCTGAGGTTTGCCAAAGACCAGCGGGAGGGGAGGAAAGCTGCAAAAAAGAGCTGCCAGAAGCGTCGCGGGGTGGAGAAATTGCCAGTTTGCCTTGATACGGGAGGGGGATGCTCAGAAAGCCCTCCCTTGGTGAACCCTCCCTTCCCACCAGAAGGGAAAGGGGGAGAAATGGTTGCTTTTAAAAGAAAAGACCCGAAGGGGGAAGGGGAAAAACTGCTTTTCCATCCTTTTAGTTAGAGACTGGGATTTGCAGCCTGGAGGCTCAAGTTACTTAAAGGGCCAGGCTGGAGGGGGATGGGGAAGAGCCTGCCCACGGGTCGGACCATGAACAGCGTTACCCCCCCCAAAACAGCGTGGGAAGGGGTTTAGGAGATGGGTCCTTTGCTGGTTGTGCTCCACGCAGCCTGCTAACCGTGCTATTTTTTTTTTTTCCATGCACAAACTTTCTGATTGCTGAGTTTGATTGGTTCCTAAAGACACTATAGACTGCAAAGGGCAAAAGTCCCTACGAGGTGGTGACGGAGCGGCTTAGGGTCCTGGGAAGTCTTTTTGCCAAAAAGAGTGGGCAAGTGGGAGAGAGCGTGGGGCACGTCGCACCCTTCTTGTACAGGGATCTGAGAGGCGGTAATGTCATTACAGAAGCGATCTGCGTATTGCAGTGGGACCAAAACCCAACGGGTTTGGTGTTATGGCATTTTCAAGGGCACGTCTTCCAGCTTTGCATCACCACTGGGCTTTCAGGCCACTACTGTGAGCCGAAAAGCGGGGCAGATCCAGCTATGAGCTACCTGGGGAAAGTCCAGCTATAAGTCCTCCAGTCCGTTTCCCATACGTGGTGTCTCCACTCGGTCCTCTGATGGTCTTTATGGGCAAATATCCCATATTTAGACTGATGCATTTTCTTCTCTTTATTATTGTCTTTCTTGCTGGTCTGTCAGCTTTTTATTCAACAGTTTCTTTTTGAGTGACGACCATTAGGGCTATCCTTGAGTCGGCTGCTCAAGATGTACCTGCAGGGTGTGACATCATTAGTTGGGAGAGTCTGCCTGCATCAGCTTCTCCTCCTGGGATGCATGGATCTGGGGGACTTCGGCTCTGCCAGTGTGCACTGAGAGAGCAAAGCCCACCGGGGACGGATGGAAGTCCTGCTGAACACAGAAAGCTTTAGCCTGGGTGGGGGAAAATGAAATATTTCAAAGAGCAAAGTGGCTGTTGAGGGTCTAAGTCCCGAAAATAAGGTCCCAGAGTGTTTGCTGGTTGCAGCTGAACACACTACCTGGAGAGGGAAGGCAAACAGAAATAGCTTGTGAAAAAGACCCTGCTGATAAGGAGGCCTCAAACTGGAACTGAACTTTGGCAGGTTTGCTTATTTAGATCTGGCTGCTGAGTACTTCCAGGACTGGGGTGTGGGAAGCCGACAAGCTGCAACCTGCTTTCCCGTAGGCAGCTCTGGACTGCCGATTGCTACCCGCCGGGAAGTCTGAGAGGTGCAAGCGTGTGATAGTCACTCGGCAGAGTTTTCCCAGCGGTCCCAAGGAAGGGAGTTTATCCACTGCCTGTGCTACCGGCGATGAGCTGCTGAGCTCCCACTCAAAATCTGCATGGGAGGTGTCTTGCTGTCATTTCGTGATCTCCTCTGTTATAATCTCATCCTCGTGACAAGATAGAAATGGGCAGGGAAAGTAGGCACGTAGCTGGAAAGTCACCAGGGATGGGATTTATCTCCAGGTTCCTAAATCAGGTCTCTAAACTAAACCAGCCGTCCCGGATCCTTCTAAAGGCAGCGGAAAGGGAGAGGTGTCTTTGGAGGATGCCACGTGCTAGTTATCTTGGGCGCTGCCTTACTGTGACATTAATCTCCCTCTGATGGTATTTATTTAACTCCATCAATTATGTAGGAAATTTAATACCTAGCTCAGACTTTGATGTGTAACTTTGAAACGAATCCTGCCCTCTGATGTGTGGCTTTGCCAGTCACTGCGACAATTCCTCTGCCCAGAGAGAAAACTCCCCCAGGTTTGTCAGTGCGGGAGGGGAAGCCAGGATGCACAGTGAGTTTCAGTGCCTGTTTCCACCTGGTTTCTCTTCCTCCAGACCCAGTTCTTGCTTCTGTCTCTGGGAGAATCTGTGAAAGGGTAAAGCAGAAGAAATCAGATGTTTTGTATTCCTGGCGCTGGTCGTGAAAGCGAAGGGCAGATGGCTTCGCCTGTTGCTCAGTGTTACTGTGTTTGTCCACTCCGTAGTGACTATAGGACACCATGGCTGTGGGTCTAGGCAAAGGCAGTGCTGCCCAGCATCACTGCACGGTTACCCATACCCCATGCTTTCATCCACGTACTGCTCAAGTGACGGGATAAACGTCAGTGAGCTTTGAATCCATCCCGCAGCTGAGCCAAAAGAAGGGGAAATAATAAAATATTTGTGCAAGATTAATGTCACCAGCATCCCCTGACACATCTCTTTCCACATGCTGGTCCTTTCTCCATACATGGGGGAGCCCCGGAGCGTAGTCTCCCCAGGCCCCTGCTCGGCTCCCTGGACCTGCTCGGCAGGTACCTGCTGGGCTGGTCGGTGCTCCTGTGCCGATCCCCGGGAGGCCGGACCCCCTGTGCTCCCTGCTCTCTGCCCCTCGCTGCCTGCGGCTCAGGCTGGAGGTTGGCAGCTGCAGTCTCCAACAACCCCAGAATGATGCTCTTTTCAGTAAGAAGAGGGCAAAGAGTGCGCTTCCACTGTTGTGTTAAAAGCTTTGATGGTAGTGTCACAAGCTGATCCTCTTTTTCTGGACCTTCACTTTTAATTTCCACTCACTTCAAATTTAAGCAACTTTTATGAGGCCTCCAATTTGCTAAGCGTTCTTCCCAAACCCATCTGGGGCTGTCGTGCTCTTGGAAAGATGCCTTATGAAACTCTGCAGACCTACGGACAGATGCATGGTCCTAAAACCAATGCTGCTGAAATCTTGGGTGCTCCTCCAGCCCCTTGCGTATCAGCCAAGGGAAACGTGATTTCCCGCTTCCATCCGGGCACAACCTGACAGTGCAAATCCCCTTCTAATAAATTAGTGTGCTCAAGGACGTGTCTTCATCATTTCACTTTCTTATTTGGACACTGTGCTGCTAATTCCCTTGGAAATTACATGGTGGCAAGCTTTACAGACAGAATTGGGATGCTGAAGGCCCCCCCCCAGCCTTGGTCCCCAACCCTGATGCTCCAGGTGGTCCTCACCCCGCTGGCTGCCTGCCGAATCACCGTGGGGGAGTCCGGCTGCAGGACCTGACATGGCAACTCCGAAATCCATTGGCAGAGCCGAGCAGGGACGGTCAGTGTAACCGGGTCACCGTGCCCGGGGTCAGAGAGGTACGAGGGGACCTTGCCACCGAGGTGTGACGTCAGGGTGGACTTTGGCAAAGGGTGGTCAGCCTGCCCAGAGGCTGAACTCGACAGATAAAGCAGGATGGAGGCAATGGGGGCTGTTGCATCAAAGCCCATCGACTTCAAGCCTCAACCCGTGGGTGTTTTCAGGGGATTTTCAGGTGCAGATTCTCATCAAAAATGTCTAGTGGAAATAATGAGACCCAAACACTCCTTACCCAGGGGAATACCAGTACCAGTGGCCAGTCTCTAGGCTTGGAGGCTACTGTACTGGGGTCTAAACTGGGGAGGCCGCTGCACCGTCTCAGGGTTTTCCCAGCACAGCTGTTGGCTAGCTAGGGAGTTTCCAGCTCTGTTTCCAGTATCTGATCACCCTGGGAGGGTGGAAGGAAAGACTCCCTAAGGGCTCTGTTCCTTTTCCATTTTTTGCATGTGATCTTTAGTTACGCACCCACTCCAGCCTCTTATTATTCAGGAGTTTTTAGGAAAGACCTGGAAGCAAGTAGAAAAAAACCCCGCTGATAAATTATGCAGATAGCCCAGAAGGGGAAGCAGGAGATAACAAAGAGTACATAACAGGCCCTGGGGGTAAATCTTTACAGGGTGACTCAGTGGAAAAGAGCAAAGGCAAAGAGCAAAGGATGCAGGCTGCACCTCCACAGCAGGGGAAGAGTCATTCTCCCAAGGGACACCGCGGCTGCTGCTAACCAGGACATCCCGCAGCGGGTCCCCTTAGCAGCGAGGATGATTCACCGCGGAGCAAACAGCCAAGGGAATCAGGGGATGCTCCATCTCTTGGTAACCTCAAAGCCAAAAGGACGGCTTTGCTGGAAGACATTCAGCAAGGCAAGAACAACCAGGTGAAATTCTTCAGCTCTGCTAAACACAGCAGATGATGTGTTATAATAGCCTAGAGTGGCTTTACATCCCATTCAGGTGCCATTCATCTTTTCTACTATGGACCAGAAGCCTGTGAAAGGTCTTGCTGCCTGCCTGTCTGTCTGTCACAGCCACCTCAGCTCCAGCTCTTTTCCAGCCACTCCAATCTCTTTTCCTTACCACGAGCTCTTGCTGCTGGAAGAGGAGGACAGCTAGCCCTCTGCCGAGCACTGCGTAGTGCTCTGCTCCTCATTTTCAGAGGCCTCCCCTTCCAGCTTCTGCTCGACTCCCTTCACTCCTGCCCCATACCAGCTTTTCCATGCTCTGTGGTCATCTGTGGTCCTCCGTGGTTTTCTCCTGTGGTCCTCCTTGCCTTTCATCTGCAGCCGCTGATAAATCCTGGTGCACTCTCCGGGGTGTCGGAGTCGGGACCGTGTCAGCTCAGCAGGACTGGGCTCGTGATTCAGGAAGGGGAAAATGGCTGCGTCAAACCAGTTCTCGGTTTGGCTCGAGCCCCTTCGTTTTCATTGCTGGAGGCATTGGCTTTGAGCAGTGAGGGCAGGTTTCCAGCGCCGCAGGGAAGGGGTTCGCAGGGCTCCAGAGACTACGAGTTTGTACATGATAAAGGGATGCACATTGCACTGGGCTCAAGATTTTGGATGGGAAAGCTCAAAGCTTGGGCTGGGGAGCAGGATTCCTCCGGCTGTACCTCTCACCCTGAGTGAGGTGCTCTTTTAAACTTCCCTTGTCCCAGGGAGATTCCCAACAACCCTTGAAGTCCTGAAACCACTTATAAAAGTGATGGAGCAACTTCCGACTAAATTTAATGCAGTTTTCTCTCCTTGTTGCATCCCCTATTTCTTTCTTCCCTTCTAAATGACCTTCAGGCGCAAAGCCCCCATCATGCCCCCCCAGCACCTTTTCCTGCCTTGCCCACCTCCCTTTTTGCCGCTGCAGCGGTAGAGAAAGCACTGACGCTGCCAACAAGCTCCCTCAGTTCTTCCCTCTAAGAGAAAAGAGAAAAACTGAAGGTGCGTGAGCAGTTCCCACATAATTGTACTGGTGGCACTCAAAAGTCTCCAAAAGCCCCGAGCAGAGAGATCTCCTCTCGTTTTTCACCCTCCCGTCTTTGCATGCTGTCACACCTCCGAGCTGGTGCCACACCAGCGTTGGGGATGGGGGGAGAAGCTCTGTCCAATGCCCTCCCATGGATGGGTGAAACCAAACCCTCGCCTTGCTAGAGAAACTGCCGGGCAGAGAGCCGGGCTTGCAACAAAATGGTCTGGTGTGGGGAGCGAGGCAGCGGGCAGGCAGGAGAGAACCTTCTCTGACTGATGGTCCACCTTGCTCCACTTAATTGGGGTGCTTCTAATCAGGTTGCTTGCAGCAAACCAAGCTAAAGGCATGATGAAATTTAATGGTGGTGTACCTAGTTTAATTGCCACGGTAATTACCTTTGATTGGGAAACCTGCAGGTGACGCAGCGGGTCTTGACCGGACTACGTGGCCTCTGCTGCCAGCAGAAGGTGATGGACCTTCACCTGTCACCAGAAGAGCCCTTCCCAAGATGCTCTCCCTGCCACGCAGCGGGAGACAAGTGACACCTCCGAAATCTGACAATGTCTTTCTGTGGTTCAGAGCCATTTCAGCTCAAACAGGCAGGAAAAGTTACCAAGTGGAGAAAGGGAGCCGCTAGCCCCTGATTTTGCCTTTACAGCCACGTGTTTCAAATGCAAAGTCCGTGCTCTCCCGCAGGGTGACCATTGATGGGTTGTTTGCTTATGCAGCAGCTGAGCTGCCGCCCTGCAAAGGTCACCAACAACTCTTTAAAGGCTGATGCTCAAGTATTAGGTGGAGAAGCCGAACTGTCCATTCCCCACCTAAGCTATTGCCCCTCTAAGCTAGGACCATGCATTGCCTCTCTCCTCTAGGCTGGAGGTGACTCCTTCATGGGAAATCATGGACATAATGGAGAAAGCTTGAAGAAGTGTCTTTTGCAGCCTCTTGGAGCTCCTTGGGAAGCAGATGATGATGCTCTCCTCCAAAAGTGTGCAGCACTTTATTAGAGTGATTAGAGGTAAATACAGCCATGCAACAGTTTCTAAACACTCGTTCAGGTGTGCCTGACGGGTGCTTCCTTAGTGCTTTTCTAATTCTTGCACTTACCAACCTGTGCAGGCTCTCTTCCTGCTAAAAGCTGTGCTTTAACACAGAAGGAGCCTTCCCTGCAGTGTCTGTTAGATGGGGAGGAGCAGGTATGGTCCAGGTGCCCTGGGGTTGTATGGGACGTACTGGTCAGGAGGACCCATGGGGCCAAGTGTGCCCAGTGTAAGCTGAGGGCACTAATGGGCCTTAATGGCCCTAAGGAGCCTCACCTGGGGCCTTCACCCACACCCGTGGGCCCAGGAGCATATTTAAGCTCAGCCTCCAGGTTAGATGAGTTTCTCAGTCTGTGCTGTAGCCTTGGTACCTGCTCTGTCTGCCCCATATCTGCTGTTCCTGGATGGACCTGAAGCTGCTTCGTGCCCTTGTTGTGCTGGGGAGCGCTGATGGAGCCTTTCATGAGGACCCAGCCTCGGATGCTTCCAGACAGACCCTGTTGGTGAGGATGCTGCCTGTACTGGGTCACCCTAGCTCATCCCCCTGCATCGTGTGGGGCCATGGATTCCCCAGGGAGCTGTTATCATTCCCAAAATGTGTACCTCTTCTTCCTGCTTCCCCTTGGATGAGTCTCTGAGGTAGGTGGGACGTATCCTGTGACTCTTTGCTGTGCAATAGTTTTTTTTTTTTGTTGGGCCAGGTATATTGAGCACCTGAGGTCTGACTCTGCCACTAGAGTTCATCATACAAATGCAATGAGATAATAGGAGCAATACTGTGCAAACTTCTTTTTTTCTACAAGACAAACAGCTTAGGGGACGATATATGTTCCTGCGAAGCAGCCCATCGCCTGCCCTGTGAGCAAGGGCAAGGAAAGTATCTGACTGGTGCTGGTGTTACCTGCTTAAAAAAGCAAACAATGTTCAAAAGCAAGTGAAAAAACTCAAACATGCTCAGGTGGCAACAGTAAATACTGGGCTTTGAAAGGTTTTGAGCGATTGTATTTGTGAATCTGTCTTATTTTTTTATACAGCTCTTGTCTTGGACCAGCCCTTTTTAAGATAGTTCACAGAAGTTGGGTCTAGCAGCCAGAAGTGCTCTCTTCCCAGCCTGTTTTTTTTAGGCAACTGCTTCCCAGGAGAAAACTTAGATTGTGCTACCTGGGTGGAGGAAAGCAGTCAACACCAGTGATGAGTCTGTTACGAGACACGTAAAAAGAGCTACTCCCCACCAACCCTGCGGAGAGGCTTGCAGCCCCCCCATTCGCAAGGCACTGTCTGTGTGTGCGCTTTGTGCTTTATTGTGTGGAGGTTGCTAGGCTGCGTTTCTGAGGGCAGCAGCAAAGCCTGCCTCCTTTTTGTCTTCCTTGTTTCTCCTTCCCGCTGCCTGAAACGGGCTGTGAAATAACCCCTGGGCTTGGCTCCTTAGGAGTTGTTGGTTGCTCAGCATAGCTACGTCTCAGCATGGGGGGGGAGAGCCTGACACAGCAAAGTGGTAGGAGTTGAGTTTACATCTCAATCTGAGGTCTCCCAAGGCCTGATAAGCTGAAGAAAAGATTTTGCTGTGTTAATGCACAATGACGTTTTGTGCAATTGCGGGGAAATAGGGCTGGGATCGACTTCAAGCGGTTGCCTGGCCCCTTTCCCTGTGGCCGGCTTTACCATGATGAATGAATGTCTGACCTCCTTGTAAAGAGCCTCTGCTGATAGAGATTTCTCTGTTTCCATAGTGAATTTATCCCAGCGCTTTACTGCTATAAAGATGTCTCCTCTTGCTGCAATTTTACCTTATTACTTCTAACCCTAGGCCCAGTTGTCATGGAAAGTTGTTTCTTGTCGTCTTTACGAGAGGAATTTGAAGATACCTCAGCTGCAACCCTATTGCCTTCCTCTCTCACCTCGCACGTCCTGTTTTCCAGACCCCTGCTCTTTCCCTGTAAACCCTTGGTAACCAGCTGAACTAGAGGGTCCAGTTCCCCAGTTAAGGCTCTGGTGTATGCTTGCTTTTCTACCTTCTGGGAGCTGTGGATGAAGGTCTGGCTTTGAGGAGCCCATCCTGCTCCCTTTGCTGAAGCAACCAACCTTGCAGTTATTTTAGTCTCCCTCTGCTGTTCTTGTTTTGGACTTTGGCACTGATGAGGGCTTCCTTAGGCTACTGCAAAGCACTTGCTGAAATGAAAAATATTCAGGAAACTTTTCCTTTTTTAAGGTCATAATGCTTTCTACAAGTCCTTGAGATGTGACCATATTTGTTAAAAACCAACAGCGCAAACGCATGTACGCTTCCTCCTCCCGGCCCCCCCGTGCTCCATCTTCTTTCTGCATGGTTCATTAGTTTGTAATCTCAACAATTGCTAGGGAAACCTTTCTGATCTTGT
This sequence comes from Gymnogyps californianus, assembly GCF_018139145.2. Classification (NCBI taxonomy): domain Eukaryota; kingdom Metazoa; phylum Chordata; class Aves; order Accipitriformes; family Cathartidae; genus Gymnogyps; species Gymnogyps californianus. The sequence continues at coordinate 38,171,299 of NC_059476.1, read as the reverse complement.
CAATTGGCAATGCAACTGCTTTTTAATTTAGTTTTAAAATAGGTTTTTAAGTCAGGCTATGCCTATGCTATTGATTTGAATTCTTGATTTAGTAAGTTGCTGCTTAATGAGATCTTTGCTATGCTGCTTTAATGCCTTTCTCCAAGGGTCAAAGAATAACATTTACAGGGAGGGAAGAAGTGCTGCCCAGTAGCTGTTTATAAATGTAGTGTATTAAGCTAGCTTGCTTTAAAAGCCATTTTGTGTAACTTGCATTCAGTGAAATTATGGCACTTGAATTACTTTGGAAAATGGTCCTTTTAGGATAGAGCCGCACTGTAAAGCGTGGACAGAAGCTGTCCACCGATGTGGATGGCCAGTGTGTCCTTTGATCAATGTAGGGCAAGTCCCCTCAAGAAATGTGTCTGGTTTGAGCTAAACCCGGCAATGTAGAGGAAAAGGCACAAGTTGAGCTTAGTGTGCTGTACACATGAAATCCCACTGATGCGCCTGAAGCGTGGTCCTCCCCAGCAGCTTTTCTTGTAGATAAATTAAAAAAAGCTAATAGCTGATGCTCAGTACTTTGGGATCTAGCCGCATAACTGCAGAGGGGATGAGCTCCCTTATTACATCCTTGCAGGTTGGGTGGTGAAGTATCACCAGCATGCAGCCAGAGCGCTTCTGGTTCTGCTTAAATTCAATGTAAAAAAAAAAAAAAAAAGGATTCTTAGAGATGCTCCAAGTGAAAGAGAACAGAAATAGACTGGAGCATCACTGGTGTAGTAATTGATATTTTACTGTTCCTCTTTTTCTTTTAAAAAAACTACACACAACATTAACTTTTTAACACAGCGTTTTGGGAGAAACACTATAGAAAAAAACCGACAATCTGACTGCTGCTTCCTCTGTTCAATTTTAGTGGCTAGTTTTCTTCATTCGCATGCTTTATTCTTGCTTGTCATCAGATGGTTTCCTGAACCAAGGTCCCTTGAAGTGATCAAGCTTTCAGAAAGTCAAGAGCCTTGTTCTGTCTGAGAGAAATTGGGTTTTTTTGATGACACAGTGATATGTTTTAGAAAATCTTTAGAACATTGTGCACTTCTCCAGCTCTGGGAGCGAGTGGTCACTTCTTACTCTGATGTCAGGGGAGCGGGTTGCTCTCGAGTGAGATCTGCCGGGAGCTCCTCCGCTCTGTGGGTGCCTTTCTACAAATGCTGGGAGTCATTTCGTAGTGTCTAGTCCCCGAGACCTCACGAGGAGATGCTGACAGTGGGCTTGCAGAAGTAGGGGTATCCAGAGGACGTGAAAAGCTTCATGTCAGTATGCATTCAAGTCCTACTTGGCCATTAATTTTTCAACGTACATGGTACCGTCAGCAATGTCTTTGTTTACATGCTGGGGTGGAACTACCAGGCTCCCCTTTGTGCTGGGTATCAGATTACTTTGCTGAGCATCCCGATGCCGAAAGCAAGATATTCTGTTTACCAGGGTAATCGAAGCTGGCTGGATACGAGAGCAGGCTTCATTAACAAACACCAAAGTGGCCAGAAAAGCCAATGCCGGGATCATTTTCCAGTTGCTCTTAATCTCTGCTGCCACCAAGAGCATCACTGTCTTGCATAGTGAGGCTAGAGAACGAAGTCATGGGTGGTCCCAGGAGGTCTCACTCTTTAACTGGTATTTAAACCGATATTCCACAGACATAAGGAAATCATGGAGGCTTTCCTGACTCTGACATGTATATCTTGTTACCCATCAAACCACTGCTGTGCTCTGGTGTTGGATGTGGCTTAGAGAGCCAGAACTTGCTTAGAATTAAAATGATGCTTGACAAGCCTCAAGTGCAGAACCTCGTTTCTCTCTTTGGAAGAGATATGCGAGTCGTGAGGCATTAGGCCAATGCTCGCTGTATTTTATTTACATTTTTATAATTAAACAAGGGGTCGATAAGATTGACAAGGGAGATACGACTTAGGAGCTTGTTAGACAGCAACCTCTAAACTCTTTGGGTGATTTAAAGAACAGTAGGGTATGAAGACTGTTTTCTGGTGTGAGATTAGAGTAATCAATAATAACATGCTCACTGACGTAAAAGTCACTTCGTAAAAGCAATTTATCATTCATTGAAATGCAGGAGCTATAGTGTTTGACAAAGCCCCAGCAGAACGATGGAGAATATTCCTGTCTGATTTCTTTCTCTTGCTGTGCCAGCAAGAGCAATCAATCATATTTAAGGGAGTGTTTTTTCCTTTGTGATCCCCTGTAGTTTGGGGGGAAACAGTATCCAGGAGCATTAATTATTTAATCCGCATTGCCTTCTTCCTCTACGTGTGAGGTCTGGGTATTGTGCTGGGGAGTGAGGCCACTATAATTTCTGGGCTGTATATTGGGACTTGGAGCTCGAGTGCTTTCTCCTTTCTGTTTTTAAAGAGGTTAACACTGGAGACTCAGCTCCCTCTATGGTCAAAAGAGGGAGAGACACCTTCCTTCAGGGGGTCTTTCCAGATTATGCTCTTCCAGAGTTGGGTATTCTCTGTTTTAGTAACTGAAGTCTTGCCTCTTCTTAAAATTGTGGTGTAAATCCCACTCAAGGTGGTAAATCTCTCAAGTGTATGAGTTGTGAATTGAATCGTGCTCTTGGGCCAATACGCCTACTACGGTGTGACTAGAGGTGCAAACGCATTTGCAAATGAGTAAAGAATAATCAGGACTGGTATGGAAAGACTGTTCTGCATTAAAAGACAATAGACCTTGAAATGCTTTTGTATTGCACTGAAAATCTGGCAAGAAATGGAGGTGCTTGCCGTCTTAGGCGCTCTTGCCTACAGTCTGCCTAGGGGCTGCTGGAGGTGGGATTGAGGCTAATGCAGAGGAACTGCAAGTACATTTTTTTTTCACCCAGGAGCCTGCATGGATTTGCTGTAGTTATGAGGTGTTGCGGTTTATCAGACTGGAGGAACCCCTTAAAGGATTGCAGGGGGATGTGGAAATGGGATTTTTGGGTTTGCATGCCCAGCTGCCGAGCACACATGGTTTTGGATGCCTCTTAGCAGAGCTGTAAGGCATAATGCGGGCAGCAGTTCCTCCTCCGCTGCTTTGGGGGCTCAAATTAAAATGCTCAGGAGCTTGATCACCTCTGAGCTGCTTCGTTGTGAGCAGGAGAGGAAGGGACGCCTCTGAAGGCAATGCAGCCCATTCGTGGTCGGGAAGATTCTCCTGCTGAATCTTCTCCATCAGCTGCAGAGAATACTGCTCCTATTCCAGGCACTTCACTGAAGTGGGATAAATCCAGGCTGTGGTTTCTGTGCCACACAGATAGCGAGGAGCAATTATAGCCTTCTCAGGCTAATTCCCACCATGGGGCTGTTGAGAGTAGTTTGCTGTCATTAGACTTTGGAAGGGGACCATAAGTGTTATTACATGTCTATGCACCGAATATAGCGGTTGCAGCTGTGGCTGTGTTAGAGGAACAGGTCCCTTGTGAGGCTTGGAGATGATAAACTGATATGCACGAGCACGTGCAGATGATGATAGAATACAGTTTTCCAAGATGGGGCTTACTGTTATAACCAGGGGGCTGTTAGCCAATTTCCAGGTACCTATCTTGCAATCAGCTTTCTGGGGGGTTCACCATGCTGAGGCTCAATTTGCTGTGCGATATGGGATAGTCAGTATTTTCTTTCCCGGTTACTGAATATGTTTGGTGTCAGCATGTGAGAGCAGAGAAACAAATATGGAAATTCTTTGGCATATACATAACATTTGAAAGAATTCTGGCCCCGTTTGGTAAAAAGCATGGCTTTTAATTTCTGCTCACTTGCCTTGCAAAATGCTGGGTTTTCTGTATTGAAGGGGAGAGGTTATTGCTTCTTTCTCCTCTGCCTCCAGGGTGAAGCTAGAAAGTTTTTCGCTGACAACAAGCTCTGAAGAAATCAGTGGGAAACCAATTGCAATGCCGAAAGAGCGAGTTGAAATTGCAAATATTACTACAGCCACTCTGAAGCCAGGACCACGAGGTACTTGGTGCAGTAATCCAAAGCCGGTTGGAAATGTGCCTCTGGCAGGGAGCAGTGCCTCTACCTACTCCTTGGCAAGCAGGATTTTCTCTGAATTCAAACAGCTGCTGCTGGAAAGGTGTTAGAAGCTGCCTCGGTTGTGGTCTAATTGTCTGGTAACAGCTTGCATTGCTTTCCAGCCTGGACTGAACTTATCCTACCAATGGAGTGGTAAGAAGTTTGTATCCAAGTATTTTAATATTTATCAGGCTAATTCAGTCCAATGGTAAAGCTATTGCCATTACACTGGGAATTGTAGTCATCTTGATTTTACAAGTCTGGGTTATTTTTAAAGTTTATTTTGCAACTCCCAAGCGCATCACCTGATGTAACACTGGGGAAGGGACCCCAAAATTTTCTGGAGTGATGCTAGTATGCTGCTTGGATGGCTGACTAAAGCCAGCGTGCAGCAGGATTTGGTAATTCATGGAACTGCTCCAAACTGGTCTGGATCGTGGTGCTCAGGGTGGTGAAACATTGTCAAAGTGCTTGTGCAAGCACCAACTGTTAAAAGACGGCTGAAAGTGAGAGGATTTCATCTAAACCTTATCTGGTGTGCCTTTGCATGTAGCCTGTGCTATGCAATTAAACCGGAATGCGATATAGTGATTCCCTAAGCTGTTTTAAGGGCATAGTGCTGGAAAGCATCTCACAGAGGACTTAACCCAGACTTCTGAACTCTTGCAGCAGTGGAAGAAAGTCCAAGGTCAAAATCTGAGCTCTGCCAGCTCCTGGGTGCCTATAACCTGCTCCGCACTGAGACCTGAGGACCAGCAGTGAGCCATGGGAGGAGAGGAGGGGATTTGTTAGGTGAAGTTCCCAGGTGACTTTTTGGTTCTGTGGATGATGTTTCAGGCCCCGTTGCTGCCTTGAAAGGGTGACACTAATAAAGTAGATACGCAAACAAACAACCCCCCTGCTTTGGGTGAGGACTCTCTGTTTCCTGCACCCAGAGCATCCTCAATAGACAGGGCAGCAATGTGGTACCAAAGGGCACCTGAAAATGCCAGGGCCTGCCTCCTAGCAGCAATATGACCTTTAATTTTTTTGGTACCTCTCAGTGCATGTCTAGAGGCTTTCTTGGGGCAGTAGGGATGGGGCTTGATCGTAAAATCCCATGCATGCAAATGCACTAGGAAGACAGTGCTTACACTGATGCCGTTTGCTCTGTCTTGTCCTTTTATGCCACTGGTCTTTAAGAAATCCAGTGCCTTTGGAAAGAAACGTGTGTCTTGAGCAGGGTGATTGTCAGACCTATAGAGATCAGAGGGACATGAAACAAGGGCAGAGTCCTAGAGCAATAGTGGCAACAGGAGAGACAGGCTGGGGAGAGGACCAGAGGGTGGCACTAGGACATGTCTGGAGTGCTGCAATGAGGAGTCACCTTCCAACTGACCCTTAAACAACACCTCTGTGGGTGCTAACTGGGGCAGGAGGGGGCTTGGGGGCTTGGTGTCCTTCGAGCAAGACTTTCCTCTGGAAAGGAAAGCCTAAAGTGTTCTTGCCATAAACATTGTCAGAAATGTCTGGTTTTGGGAGTGCTGGGGTCAGCACTTGCAAGAAACCCTCAGGCAGGCCAGAAAACGTAGATATTGCAATCTGCTACTCAGCAGCTTGGATTATTCAATGAGTTAAACGCTTCCTGTTTTCAGCTTGTGGTAGATGGTGTCTAACGCTAATGGCTCTGTACTTGATAGGCTTTTCTCTTTTTTTGGAAAGGCAACAAAAATTTCTTTTGGGGAGCTACATGTGGGCCTGTAAAACTGGACAGGAAAGAGGGGGGGAATCCCCTGTATCTGTTTTTCTTCTAGAGATCTGCTGCTCTTTGACTGATTTGCCATTTCTCAATCTTGTGCTGCAGTCATTAAGCTAAGTCATTTCCTAAGTTTCTAGGGGGAAAATGTTGAAAATGTATTACACTGTGTTCTTTAACTTCTGTAGAGTTTATATAAAACCAGAGCTTTGTATTTCTTTCTTTATATACACAAAATGCATAACATAAATATTTATTTCCAAGTGCTCATATTTCAGCACTTTGAGTAGCTTCTGTCCTGAACAACTTGGAACAAGAAAAGAAATAAGATTCCTTTTAATTCCACTGGTTCCAGTGTAATTTTCTATAAGATGAGAACCTATGCTGCCTGCCAAATAGGAATACGGTACAGTTGTTTCAGGAACTGAGCCCATACATGCACAATATAAGGTTGCATCAATGAAGATTACAGGAAAGAACTTTGCTAGTGTAGAAAAGAGCTACCGTTCTTGATCTGTTTAGTTATAAATCAATCAACTCAAATTCTAGGTTAACCAGACATAATGTTTTATGTAAACCCATGTTAGGCTTTCATTGTGAGGGCCCTTTGAGCTCATTTATTTTTTATATTGCTTTTTAAAAGTCTCTTCCTCCAATTGGTATGAGTTTTCTTCTAGTCCTTGTCCCTCAAAGGTGTATTCATGTGTTTAATTTTACGCACTGTAAATTTTGATTAAATTTGTGCTGTACTTTGAGGCTTAGAGCATCTTCTCAAGACCAGACTTGCCTCTGTAGGTCTTCAGGGTAAGCTGGGGGAAGAAAGCTCCTGTTGACGAAAGTCTAAATAACCATGTTTTCACGGAGCAGTCAGGCTGGATGTACCGTACCTGGCTCAGCCTCTGCAACACATCGCACCCATGTGTGTATTGACATCGCACGCAACACGGCAAACAAATCTTACAAGGGCACCGATGCAGTTTTCCCTGAGGCAATCCAGGGTCGTAAGCAGCCTAAATCTGGGCTGTCCCTATGACAGCATCTCGCAGCTGAGTTACAAGTGTCCTGTGTAACAGGGATGTGAGCAGTCAGATCAGAGCACGCCATGCTGAAATACATCACGCTCGGTCTTTGCCAAATCAGGATTACGTTTGTTTGTAAAAGCTGATCAGTGGGTGCATGAATTGGGATCCTACGTGATGGGTTGCACCCCAGCAGCCACTTGGCTGATCTCTATGGGCTTGCACATGCTGTGGCCATCTGCCTGATGTGAGCCATGGAGTGGTGGAAGGGAAAGGGGGAGAAAAATGTTCCTCTTTACCATCAAATCTCTCTTGTCCTCTGCTCCCCCAAGACTTGCATAGAACCACACTAATAAAACAGACTAAATGACAGGAGAAGTGTCATTTGGGCTGTGCTAGGGATGTTTCAATGGAAATAGGGGTCTTGATCCTCACAAGCCACTTGTGGGGAACACTAAATTGACATAGTTTTGCTGCTTCTACTTTCTGTTCCTAAATAGCAGTCATTCTTTTCTTAAAATGATTCAATTAACTATATCACCAGGTTTTTGAGATTACCTGCTTAGCTGATGAATTGTTTACAGATTGCATCTGCTCTGTACTAGTTATGGACACTTCTGTGCATGTTCAGTATGATATTGCCCCTGTTCTTTGATCAGGCAGGGGGAAGGATGGGGGAAGCCAGTATGGATGGTATCTCCTCCTTGGGCCTTTCACATCCTCCAAACAAGCAAGTGAAACCGGTCAGTGGACTATTTCTATCCCAGCTCAAGCCTCAGCTAAAATGACATTAGCAGGCAACGCATGCGACTTTAATTTTATTGACCCTGCTTTTATACTTCAGCAGCGTGTCGTCTTGAAATCAAACAAAACAGCAGCTCCACGCTCCTGCTGCGCAGCTGTGAACTTCAGATCCTCATGTGAACTTGGTTACGACCCTTTCCGGCAGGCTTGGGTCCAGGGGTTGTGTGGGCTCCTCGGTTGCGTGCTCTGGGTTCCCAGCTGTGCAGCACAGAGGGTTTAGCCAGTGCAGTGAGGTGGAGGAACACTTGGAGGTCCAGATCTGCTGACTTGACAGCTTCTCTGGTGTGGCTGGCAGCTGCTACCAGCTTCCCAGCACCGCAAACTGCGGTCTTTAATCAATCAGCAGGGAATGCATGGAAAGGAAATGAGTCTGGGGCGAGACACAACGCATACATCGTGATCTAGTCTAGGAAGCCAATGTGTTTCTCATTTCCATCTCCTACAAGCCATGGCTGGCTGGAGCAGAGACTGTAATTCCTGCCTGTTGCTGAAGCGGGGAGCAATGTTTCTTGTAGGAGCACAGGCTTCTTGCACCTTCCTTTATGTCTGAAATTATGGCTGGAGGTTTGCTGATGGCTTACCTATTGATTTGTTTCTTAATGTGGTGTTGGTGATATGCTTAGCTAGGCAACATTAAACTGCTTGTAGATGGCAAATATGAATGATTCTAAGTCCTATGGAATCAGAGAAAGTAATTCAGTCTCTAAAAGAAGCCCTCTGATTGGATGTAGATCAAGAACCTTAAATCTACATTAAATCCCATTACTTTTCTCTGTCTTTTAAAGGTTAGCCCATACCTTCTCTTCAGGACTGCCAGATCCTAAGCAAAATGGAGTTGAATAGGTGGAGCTGTTACTACCTTAAACTACATTAAGAATGCATTATCCCTTTAAAAATCATCACCAAAAATATTTAAGTCTACGCTTTCCTCTCTGCCTTGTGTGGGTGTCTCACCAATGCAGGTTGAAGCCAGGGTGCTGCTGGCACCCAAACCGAGAGGTGCTTGCTTGCACTGCTTGATTGCAGCTGCTTTTGCTCCCCCCCAGCCAACTGCGTTGCTGTTTGCTTGCAGGAGTGAGCAGGCAGAGCTGGGGCCGAGGGAAGAAAGAGGGGTTTGTTCCATTCAGAAAGTTATTATAATCCCCTCTTCTCATGACTTTGTGGAAAGAGGAAAAAGCACTCCTGTTTTTCATACTTGACTGCTTTCAGACTTGACTTTTGCATCAGCCCTTCAACCGATTAGTCCTGCTGGATTGGTCTCAATGACATTTTTTTCCCACTCATAAATATGTAACCTGTAATACCTACACACAGTGTAATGCGAACAGCCCTGCTGGCACAGAGGGTCTTGGAGCATTGCAAAACCAGGACTCATTTGTTTTCTTTCTCTCTCCAGCCCCTTTTTCCAAGACAGCCTTTAAAGGAGGGTGCGAGAGCTCTGTTTTAGCATGGGCAATGCTGGCAGGCGTCTTGGTTGGCAGAGTGGAGGTGTCCAGACCACAGCTCTGTGGGAGAGGTCCTCTTGGCGTTGCTAGGAGGCTGCAAGTCCTAAGAGCGATCATCCTCCAGCAAACCTACCCTCTTGGCCTTATTCTGCAACAGGCTCTAGGTCAGCTCAGGCCATGCAAGCAGCCTGGCTGTCCTGCTCCTCAGCCCCAGGCTCCCCTTCCCAAGCCCTTCTTGGGCAGCAGCAGCAGCAGAGATGGATGGAGAGCAGGGCCAGGAGCTCAGGCGATGGCCGGCTGCTCCTGGGAAAGGCAACTCTCTTCTCTGTGCGAGAGCAGCTGCTTTGGCACAGCCACACCACTGATCCTGCCACCTGCAAGGAGAAGCCAAGGTACTTTCTTTTTTTTTTTCCTTCATCTGAATAGTGGCAAAAGCCATTTCTGCCTGGGCTGTGGAGGAGCTGAGCTGTGTGATGACCAGAGAAAAATGGAAACACAGGTTTAAATGAGTATGGAAAACCTAATCTCCATGGAGTAAGTCTCCCAGTTTCAAGACAGGTTCTTAAACTCGATGTAAAGCTGTGAAGAAGCCATGGTCCTTTGTTGTAACCTGCTTTGGAGAAGTGGCTCTGGCTTTTGAGGCTTGTAAGTTGTTATTAAGCTAATGGAAAGGCTGTTGCAGAACCTCAGCGCTCTCATGGCTACAAACCCTCTTGCAGTTCTCGAGCCTAAATGGGTTCAGGGCCAACCTGCCTCCATTTGTTCTTGTGCCACCATTGTTCTCTCACTCAAATGGCTCCTCTCCCTCCCTGGTGTGTCTCTTCCTCCCCCACCCACATATTTATAGTGAGATGCAGTATTCCCTTCTACCTGTGCTTTTAGCCATATTAAACAAACCAAGCTCTTGGTTTCCTGGTATTATGTGAAGGTGTGTGTAAAGATTAGCAAGGCTTGCAATGATGCATCCCAAGAGGCTTTTTTTCAGGGTTGAAGGAACAAATAAGATTTCCTCTTGCCCCCTTGAGAGCAAGATGTTACTTGGACATAAATGTTTTTTTAAGGATATTTTCCAAATAGCAACATTTTTCTGGAAGTTTGGGGGCCTTGGTGCTTGTTGCAGAGGTTGTTTCAATCAGAAAACACAGCTCTTTTGGGGTTGACTCAAATAGATGCTTTCTTGCCTGGCAAGAACATGGGAAGAAGACCTACTTTGTGAGACTGATAGTGGGTTAGTAACAGATCTGTTTGTTCCCTTTTCTGCTAGAAAGAACATCTGATATCTAGGAATACTTCTAAAAACAATCCCACGAGGGCAGTTTTCTTGAGATAACAGTACTGCCTGGTGACTTATGTAAGATGCTGTCCTCTGTGAGGAGACAGCTTGGATGGTGTGGTGACAGCTGACGAAAACAGTTACCACTTGTAATGCAGCACAGAGTTAAATATTTGTGCAAACTACAAATGTCAAGAGCTGATACTTGTATATGAATTTCAAAATGTTGTAAAAACAAAAGCATGGGAGGTTAAGTGCAAACATTTGAAAAGCCACTCCTGAATCTGTGCAAGAGAAGGTACAGATTTATACATTTTAAAACCAAGATGTGTTCTGGAGTGACTAACCAGAAATCTTCAGTTTTAGTTTTAATGAACTTAATGCCTGAATAGGTTTGGAAGCTTGCAACAAAAGGTACATCTCGAACACTTTATTATGGATACAAGGGGCATCAAATAACTGCTGGTTTTGATTAAACTCTGGCAAAGACACCAATGATTATTTAATAACTGGTTTGAGTGTGGGCTTCAGACTCTGCTCTCCAAGAGCTCCTGTGTAGGCCAGGTGAAGATGGGCACTTGCTCCTGCTGCCATCTCCAAGAAGAGGGCAGTTGCTCAAGGTAATGCACCAGGCCGGCGGCAGAGGCAGCACCCTGTGACACACTGAACTGCGGTTGCTCCATGCGTTAATTTTTGGGCTGGAAACAAGCCAAATGCTTCTGTGGTATTTGTCCAATTCACACCACTTGCTGGCAACCAGAGCATCCGCTTCTCTGCTTGCCCTCAAAACACAACCCTACCTGAAGCTAGGCTGCTCTGCTGTCACTGCACAAGGAGCTACTTATTTGAGATGGTTCCCTTTCTTTTTGCCGTTGCCCATCTCTCCCTCCTTCCAGGTTGCTTTTGGTTCCCCAGAGGCAGCCTCCCACCTCCACGCTGCTGTTCCACCCTTGGGGCGTGCTCCCTAGAGCTGTGAAACATCGCATGGCTCCCTCCCTCTTTGTAAACTGCATGCTACGTAACTGGAAGCATCTTGTGAGGAGTGACTAAGGACTCTGGGTTTGTCTAGTTTGGAGAAAAGGAGGCTGAGGGGTGACCTCATTGCTCTCTGCAGCTTCCTAATGAGGGGAGTGGAGGTGCTGATTTCTTCTTCCTGGTATCCAGTGATATGACATGAGGTGTGGGAATGGTTCAAGGCTGCATTGGGGGGGGTTCAGCCTTGATGTTGGGGAATATTTCTTTACTGAGAGGGTGGCCAAACAGTGGAACAGGTTTCCTAGAGAGGTGGTCGATGCCCTAAGAGTGTCAGTGTTTGAGGCATTTGGACAATGCCCTTAATAACATGCTTTAACTTTTGGTCAGCCCTGAAGCGGTCAGGCAGTTGGACTAGATGATTGTGTAGGTTCCCTTCTAGCTGGAACTATTCTGTAACACGATTTCTTCTAAATATTGCTTCCCACAACTTTGTTTTGCCCTGGATGCCTAAAAATTGCTGTGCTTGTAGGAGGCTGGTCCCAACAAATATTCTGCTGCTTGTGTTTGAAACCCAGCACCCACCTTTGTCTCATGGGGTCACACCTGGTCCACCCAGAACAGAGCTTAATGCTATATTGACCAGTAGCTCTGCCTTATGTTTTGTGCAGAACAAAAACTTTCTTCCAAAAAAGGGCAGGAATGCTGTGCATCTGACAAATGTGTCGTAAAACCAGTGATAGGGGTTAAGAGCACCTGGATGCTGGAATAACCTCTGAATGAAATGTTTCATCAGCTTCAGCTGATCTTGTGCTAACCAAGTATTCTTCCTGCACAAAGATGACTTGCGTGTCACTGCAGAACTCTTGAAGCAAGGGGGTCTCCTTGCCTTTTTGCAGCAGCTCGTTAGGACTCCACCTCTGAGAACTGCTTGCTCGTTAATCCTCCAAATTGCCATTATCAGCAGCTCCTCTCTCTGTGGAAGTTTCCCTGGTTGTGGTGTGAGGAAGCAGTTCCTCAGACCCCAGGGTGTCAACACCAGGCAGGGATCAGGCCGGGCTTATAAACCGCTTTTGTTGGTTTTTTTTTTTTTTTTGCTTCAGGCTTTTGACCAAAAGACGGCGTTTTCCCGCGCTGCAGCACTGATTTCTTTTTTTTTTTTTTCTTTTTTTCAAATTGAGGGAGCGGCCTCCGCTCAGGCCTCCCAGGTCTGCCGGGCCTCCCGCCCGCTCCTCCCTTTCGGCGGGAGCGCGCACTGCCCGCGGCGCGCCCAGCAGGGGGCGCTGTCGTGAGGGCGCAGCGGGGAGCGGCGGGGGGGGAGGAGGTGCCGGACAATCTCGGTGCCGGAACGGAGCCGCGCCGGGACCTTGCGAGGCCGAGGAGGAGGAAGGAGGAGGCGGCAGCAGCAGCAGCAGCGATGGTGAGCGGGGAGTGTTGGGTGGTGGGTCCCTAACTCGGCCGCCGCACGGAGAGGGTAAAAGAGAGGAGGGGGGATGTCCCCGCGCGGCCTGCGCTGTCCCGGCCCTGAGGCAGCGAGGCCGGGGCCTTGTCCTGGGGGGGGTGTGGGGTGGGCCGGGGGCTCTCGGTTGCCTCTCAGGGGTCGCTTGGCCTCGCCCGGCCGCCGGCGGGGGTCCGGGGAGGGGGGGGCTCCGGCGGGAGGGGGCCCTCGGCCCCCTCCCGCCGGAGCCCCCCCTCCCCGGACCCCCGCCGGCGGCCGGGCGAGGCCCGTGCCGTGCCCCTAAACGGGGGTGTGTGTGTGTGCCACTCTTGCAGGCCTGCTAGCTGTGCAGTGCTTTCCTTGTCTCCCACAGGTGTCTACTTTCAGGACAGGGAGGGTTAGACATAGTATTGTCGGCTGGCCCTGTGGGTTTATTTCAGTGGGGTGGGGTAGAAATTGTATTTTTCCGCTTGCTCTGGGTTTTGGTGAAGGTGTGTGAGCTCTGCTAAAAGTTGTCTGGCTGATAGAGACCCTGCTTACTTTTTTGGTTTGTTTTTTTTTTTTTGGCTAGAAGTAGTAGAGAAGCAAACTCTTCGCTCGCAACTGAGATTGCTTGAAATATAGCTGGCTCTGGCATGCAGTGGTATGGCATGCATTTTCTGAGTCCTCAAACCTGGAAGGGATACTGGCTTCCCCCCCCCCGCCCCAGGATGGTACCTTGAAATTGTGGCTGCTACTGGGTGGTAGATGAAATGGCATCATCTCTGGCTGCCTGCCTCTTCCCACTCGGTCACGGGGAGCGGCTGTCAGTGCCCAAACACTCAAGTGCCTCTTCCTCTTCTCACTCTGGCATGGACCTGTGCCCAGCCAGTGTGTCACCACCTCTATGTGGGGGACAGATGTCAGGGCCCATGGCACGCCTTGCGTCTGTCGGCACGTGTAGCCTGGGACAGTATCAAGAGCTTGCACGGCTTGTGTTCCGGTTGCTTTCAGCTGCCAAAAGTTAGCTCTTCTGGAACCGAGTAAATACTGCGCACCTTGTGCACGGTGTGGTCTAGACTGGCCTGGGGTTGCTGGAAGCATGCTGTGTGGTCAGGCTGTTCTCACCTTAGTCTCTCTGTGCCAAGGCTTTGTGGAGAAAATGGCTACTTACTGTGTCTGGAAGACCTGTGCGGGTCTGCTATTTTATTGTTAGACTAGACAGTAGCTATGGCACAGGGTTCCTGGCTTCTAGAAAGCTAACAAAGTTGGCTGTATACCCAGGGCCTGAAGCTTTCTCTGGAGAAACACTGATACATAGCATTTTTCCTAAATTGTGGTTTTACTCTGCGATCCTTCCTGTGACCTTAGCAAAAGGGATTGCAAGGGACTGGAAATTTTCTTACCTAGATGAAGGAAAACCTTGCTTCTCCCATGTACTGTGCACTTCCAGCCTACTAAGAGTTTTCCACCCTCTTGCTACCCTTAAAAGTCATAGGTGAATTGCTAACCTGGGCAGGGGAGGGTCTGCTGAGATGATGCCTTGCTCCTTGCCTTTGATTTCTCCAGTGCATGTTTCCACTGTTTGGTGGTGTTCAAAGAAACCTAATCACAGTATTTATTGTGTGCATGTGGTTTGACTGGTGTGGCAGTGATGGAAACCTTGCTGTGACTCTCTTGGCAAAAGGGATTCAGTAGAACCCATTTCTGTGAGTAAGGATTTTGAGGTGCTGCTTGTCTCTTCTGCCAAACACACGGTTCTGGCTATAAAAAGGTGTAGTTTCAATCTGATCTCCTCTTGCACCAGCTGCCTCCCACCACAGACCCCAGCGTGCAGCGAGGATTGTTTCAGAAGGCCTGATGTGTTCACGTGCTTCCGTTTTTGGAATGGAGTGATGCATTTTTGACCTAGAATTAGTGCTGTCATTCTCTGCATCCCAGGTGATCAAAGACTTTCCCTTTCAAGTGTTAGCAGGCCTTCCTTCTGGAGTATTTAGTACTGAAATCTCTTTGTGTAGTGGCCAAATGGCTATGGCCCTTTACTGGTCAGTGTAGTGGTAGGGGCTTTGAAGTACGTTTTAGTACTGTCCTTAGAGTGTGATGTGTAACTGAGATTTGGATTCTGTCGATTGATGTTGTAGTAGCAGGTGCATTAGTCTCTTTGCAGTGGGCTGTGGTGATTGTGATATGATTTTGTTTATTCTTTTTTAGGAAAAATTTGTGTATCCTAGAAATTTGCAGGTAAAAGTCACTTGGAAGCCCTTGTGTTCTGAGTGTTTCAGTTTCCTTTGCCCCTCCTAGCTCATCGAGATCCATCCGTGCCATGTATCGGGAAGGGCGTGTGACTAGGTGTCACAGGGGCCGAAGGGTTTTGTGCGTTGGTGTTGATAAGATAGTCTTTGAGGATCCTGCACTGTGGTGCAAGTTGCCCAAGAACAAGGCCCTTAATGTATAATAGCGGCATTCAGTTTGTGCTGATACTAGGGGCTTTGTTGGAGGCTTGCATAACCCTGCTAGGAAGCTGTGCCAGGTCTTGGTGCTGCCTTTGTTCGCGGATGCTCATTCCCAGAACAATTGCCATGCTATCGTCTGCTTTCAGACAGCTCCTGCCAGGACTTTATCTTTTAATGCTGCGTGTACCTCTGCATGGCACTGAGCTACTTGCAAAATGTTTCAAATAAATACCCATTTTGTTCTCCAGAAGGCATGCAGAAAGGACCGCGTGATCCGCATCTGAGAGGATGCCGAGTGGAGGAACGAACAAATGTGTCCAGATGAGTCCCAGCACACAGGGAACTGAGCGCTGCTTTTATCCTAATTATTGCGGATGCTGGGAGAGGATGTTTCCTTGCAGAAACTGCACCTTCTTGGAGCCGGTGACCCACAAAGAGATCCGTAATGGGTTCACGTAGGGCATCTATCGAGTGAAACTTGTCTCTTACGAGATTTGAGATCTGTGCTACCTGGAGTGTGCCTAGATGTTTGCAGAAACTTTGCTTTTATAAATTGGTTTGTTGTAGTGAGCAAAGTGAACAATAGGTAACAACATCTTGTGCGTGTTTTGGGTTGAATGAAATTTGAAATCATACCTGATTTTGGAGTCCTTTGGGCTATTGTAAAACTGAACATTTGTTGAGCCTCGAATCAGCCTTTCTCCATCTTGTTTTGATAGTTTTACGTTCCTTCTCTGCAGTGGAAGCTGGGATGCTGCTGCTCTTACTCTGAGTTGCTGCCTTGTTTGTTTTTGTGCTGAAGCTATAATTAACCATTGTCTAGCCACTCCCCTTGAACTCTCAGGGCTGGTAGGATAGTATGTATACATTCATTTTGCAGACACTGTATGTGGCCAAAAAAAAGCCATCACTGGAAGAAGGAAGAAAAAGGTTTCAGTATGGCAGTGGTGGAAATAAATGCAACACAGAAGAAACAGGTCGTACCAGGGAGCGGTGGTAAGAAGAGCATGACGTGAATGTGTTTTTCTTTCACGTAGTTCAGCCCATACATCTGAAGGTTCATGATTCTTGATTTCTGAGAGATCCTTTGTCTGGTGTCGCTCTGTGTGCCCACATCCTTTGGTGAGGGGGCCAGCACACAGTCTGAACCTCAAGCTATAATTAGGAGCTGACTAACAAATATTCTCTGCCGGGTGCTTATGTAAAGATATTTGTCACGCTGGGGTTGGCGGGGAGGGACGGAGGAGCAGATTCATTACTGGGGTGCGAATCAAAACACTGCAGGCACATGCAGCAACTAGCACCCTCTGAGGCTGAGGTGGTGTTGCTCAATCCCATTCCCTGGCTCTCCGGTAGGAAGCTGGCTGGCTGAAGGCTCCAAGTCCAGTACTTACCTGTGGCTAGGCCAGTCATGCCGCGTAGTTACGCTGGTCAGATGTGCCTTTTGTGGCCAGAGCTTGTACAGGCAACAAGGTGTTAGCTAAGGCTAATTGAAGTCTTCCTTCTTCTTAGGAGCGGAATAAATAAACGAAGCTGCCGTGTCGTTCCTGGTTTTGTGCAGTTTATTTTCAGTCAGGAAGCCTTCTCCTGGGAAAAACTTGTTGCATAGGAGCACAGGCCTTAATTACAGTGGCAATACCTGTATTCCGTGTGTTACCATAATCAGAGTTGACCTAGCTCGTGCAGTTGCTATGAGCAATCTCCCTCTGCCTTGATCTACTGTGTACCGAGTTGTGTGACACGCCGCCTCGTTCATCGGCTCTGTTGAAGTGAGGGAAGACAAATGGCAAACGTGAACCTTAAGGTTCGGGCATGGGGAGGTGGTCAGAGGGTCCCTGGTTTGGGAAAATGTGTGGATTCAGGTGAAAGCTGAGGATGTGGTTTGATCTTAGCAGTTCTTACTTGCACAGTGAGCCTAAGACTCATGCTACTGCTTAGAATAAACTTGCCTTTAAAAGCTACTTTTATTCTGTGGCCCGCTTTATATGCTCTCCTGGGGAAGGTGGGATTCTGCTGATAAAACCTTTTTTTCTACTCTTCCCACAGGTAAACTTTAACGGTGCTTCCACTTTACAGTGTCGGAAACAGGAGGCACTTGTAACAGAAGTGTGAGGTCCTCCAGTTTATTGCCTTTTTGTTTCTCTCTCTCTTTTTTTTTTTTTTTAAAGGCTTACTTGAGTCCTAAAACTTGCAGCCAAGGAAATGCTGTTCTGGCAAAACTACAAAATGTGCTCTCATTAGCTTTGGCATTTTTCCCCCCCCTCTTTTCTATCATCTGGGACAGAAGAGCATTACTGCAGTTAATTTGTCCTCTTTTGTAGTGGTATAAGTGCTATCCCTGGAACCAGCTCAGCTAGCTAATGGCTTTTAGAAATAAGGTACTAAGGATGTATTCCTAATCTGTGGAGCTAAAAATTCAATATGTAAACTGCTTGGGTTGCTGAGTGCATTAATATCGGTACAAATGAATACTGCAAGTCCTAATGATAGTAATTAGTATTTTATCTGATACCTGTGTCTGTCTTAATGCTCTGAGAATTAAAAACAAATCCTCCAGTGGAGATTTTTCCCCCAAGCTTTTTAGCGTGCTCATAAGTCAGCCTTTTAAACTGCTTCTAAAATAATACTGTGTCTTGTGAAGCTTTTGTGGGGGGAAGGTTCTCTTAAGGAAATAAAACCAGCTTATCTACACTCCTATAATGGGAAGGGAAACCTTTATTTTTTTTGATGCCTTCACAAATAAGCAGGTTATTGCCTTACATGAAATTCTGTCCTGTAGATAGGCTTAAAATCAGGCCAGCTTGTTGTCTTTAGCCCAGCTGGGGAAGCGGTAATAGCAGGGGTGAATAAATGCTATAATCCTGCAAAGCTGGAAGTGCATCCCTTCTTGTTGCATGTGATGAACATTTCTTTTGGCTGAGGTTGATTAGGGAAAAAAAAAAATCCACCTGTTTTTTAACTCTGTTATGAGCAGCTCCTCCAGGGCTGCAGGGGAAGGGATTCAAATGGCTTGGCTGAGCATAGGCTATTTATTACCCCTGCCTCCTCCCTGTAAAATAAGGAAGCAGTGTAGGGCTGCAGCAGTGAGGCTGCAATCATGTGTTGTTGGTTATAATAAAAACAGAGTGCCTTCAAATGCAAGCTTCTAAATGCTCTCTAGTTTCTCTAGGATTTAGTTAGTAATTCAGAAAGTAGAGGTCTCTCATATCTTGCTGGATACTTTGAGGCAAAAAGGCGCTTTAAAAACACTGAGTGCGTAGTTAGCCAGGGAGCTGAGAAATTGTATTTCATTGTGAACTCGTCTTCCGTGCCAATTTCCACTGCTTTTTTTAATCCCTCTTTTTAGTATCCTCCTAAATTGATCGGTCTCATCCTTCAAACTCCTGTAAGTATGAAACAACTGAAGAAGGAGAAAGTGAGAAATACAGAAAAGCTTTACCCTGTCAAATTGTATTCTTTGTGGAGTGATCTCAGATTATTTTTTAAAGCAAGAAAGGGAAAGAAATTCTTCAATGGCTTAAAAATAACATCATGAAAATCTTCTTTTATTTGTTCAAAACTTGGACATACCATTGAGTTACCATATGTCAGTGCTGGTGTGCATGCTTCTAGCTTGGGGTAAACTTAAAGTAAAATATTTTGTCTTGCATCTGAGTAACGGAAAAGTCAGCGGAGGCACAGTGCCTTGTGTATGCGGTAGGCTAAGAGCAGAAAGGTGTGGATGTTGCTCATTCATCCGTGATGTCTTTGTTGTGCACCTGAGCCTTTTTTGCCGGTAATGTGGCTGAGAATGTACTTTCATGCAGCAGCATGCTGGGGTTACTGTGGTGTCATGCATCGCAGACGTCCCGTCTGGACTTTGCTTGGGATCACTTGAAGTTCAGAGTCGAGCAGCCTGAATTTGCAGACCAGAGCACTGGTTTGATGGGCTCTTGGAAAAGAAAGGACAGGAGGGCCTCTCCGGTGGGTTTGCTTATTCCTGTGATACGATGCAAGATTTGCCACTGGTATTGGTTGAGTCTAGAAAAACTGACTCATTTTTTTTCCTTCCGTCCCAGTGGAGAGGAGATGTGCTGCAGAACGCAGTGGTTTCAGTGGGGAGTGTGTGATTTGACAACAAAATGTGCAGTCGGCTAGGGTCTTCTGTCCAGAGCTTTCTCCAAGAGTGATATCAATCTCTTGCCAGTTTTATTTATTTTATTTTAACTTGGCCATCGACTTAAGTGACTTCTGTCTAGAAGGTCATGTTCCATTTTGATTCCGGGCTTATAGCTTACAGTATCCTCCATCTTCAGGGAAAAAAAGCACAACCCACTTTATACTTGATGCTGCAGCATTTTCTTGCCATCAGTTGAGAACAGCTATTGAGACACCAGCACATTAGTGGCTCCGTTTCCATCCTTTAAGTGCAGTTCCAAAACTGAATGACATCCTGGCACTAGCTCCTAGGCAAGGAACCAAAGTCGTCGTTGTTGGTTAAACACTCCTTTCCAGGGATTTTTCGGAGAAGATTGTGCAAACTCGATGAAACTTAAGTACCACCTCTGGTTAGTTGAAAAAGGTAGCTCTTCCCTTAAATTCTAGGGTTAAACCAGCTTTGTGGTGACTGGATTGGAGGACTGGGCATTAGCTAGGACATTGCCTAATTGCGGCGGTTTATGTGGCTGCCTTGTTTTCATGCCTGAAGTAGCTGGTGTATTTTTAAATTGCCCTTTGCCAAGCGGATGGGTGCTAATTTGACTTCTCATAGCTGAGTGCTGCTCCTTATGAGGAGACCTGGTTTTGCCCAGTTCAGTCTGTGTCCCTTCAGCCTGTGCTGGGACATGGGTGATATTAGGCCTATGCGATGGGTTGACACTGTTTTGCTGGAATTTTTTAGCTTTATGTTTGGGTTGCTTAAATATTTTTAAACTCTCTCACATTGTATGCATTTTGCTGCTTTTCCAAGGTAGTGAATATTCATTAGTGTTGGTTTTTTTGTAAGGAATCCTGCCTTCTTCCATTGATTATTTGGAAGAACTTGGCTTTTTTTAGGCTGTTTGTAGGCTCTCCAGTTGTATTGGAATGACACGTTATTCCTAATGCTGACCTAAAAAAAAAAAAAAAAATGCTGTTTCTGTTGTTGGCTTGACCCAGAAGTGAGATCTGTAAAGGGTCCTGAGAAGGAAAGTTTTAGCAGCTTTTAATTTAGTGGTTTGTTTATATCTGTCTTTGCAAGTCGCTCTAACCCAACCAAGAGTATGATGGTGTAGGTATCAAGGATGTATTCCTTCCAAGGTTTATTAACAAATCTTTTGAAAGGTGCCGTGTACTTTCTCTGTCATTTGGAAGGTGAAGCTTTGTAGTGCTGGAGATCCCCTCAGAAAGCTCCCCAGCAGAACTGGGCAAAACTAGGCTTGACGGTAGGTTAAAAGGGAAGATGGGTTTGGAAGAGTACTCTGGGGGCGGCTGAAGAAGCTTTAAAAAAAGTGGAGTAAAATGCACAAGCTTTTGTCTGTAACATGCAACAACCCCCCCAAATACTTATTTTTGGTCATAGCTCCAAACCAGGTGTGGTTACCTGGATTCTTCTTATCTCTAGAAACCGTTTTCCAGAGAATTGTACTGAAGACCCCTGTTTTGGGGGAAATGGCCTTTTTCCCTTGTGCACATCCAGTTTTCTCTGCCCTGTTCTTCTGAGACTCTTGAAGAGAGTGTGCTTTGAAGCTATTGATTAAGTACTTGGGCTCTGTCCTGACAACAATTACTAGTTTGACATTGTAATTGTTATTGCATCACAGTTTTCTGGTTTTTATTTTGGCAGCACCAGTGTTTGTCTCTTCCGTCTTCCTTTTGTATGGAACGTACTAATTAGATCTTAAACGGAAGGAGTTGCTGAGTGCTTGCATCTTCTTTAAAAATCCGGCCCTAGGTACTTAACAGACCTGTTTTGGTGGTACCTGATGAATGGTGGCTCCTTTCTGACGCGTGTATTGTAGTAGTTCAGTCTTCACTTGCCACCTGATAATTCCTTGGAAAAAAATACTGACACAGTTGGTTCTCTTGGGCCGTGGTAAGATCTGGTGATGTGTCTTGGGACTGTGAAGCTTGTGTATCTTGCTCGTCTGCCCTTGGCACTGATCTCTGAATATTTGAAGTCTCTCAAGATGTGTATTTTTATCAGTGGCTCTTGACTAGAAGTGAATGACAGCTATGTCCTACCTGTTCTGTTTACAGGAATTAGGAAAGCATGGGGTCTGCATACTGAAAAGCACCTTTTTAATAGACAGTAGACTCATAGACTTTTTGATGCCCTATTTGTGTGCATTTGAACTTTTCTCAATATCATTCTCGTTTTACTTTGTGCAGGATGCCATTATTCCCTACAAGGAAATCCTCCAGATGTATTGGGAGAAAGCAACGAGCTTTGTGAATGCCCAGTGCGATGGACTTGAACCCTGGCAGCTGGTTGGGTTGACGTTTTCTTCTACGCTTGTAAGTGTATGGCTGCATGGCTTCCTCTTCCAGTCCGAGAGTAAGTATTTGAAATGGGGGATTTTCTTATGTTTGGGGGGAAGGGAGAGGGGACAGAGTTGTTCCCAAGTAGCGGAAGGAAAGAGGACGAAACAAGGCCAAACACTTGTTAAAACAGAATTTCTGCTGTCAACTAGTATTAAAAAAAAAACCCCTCTTCCAAATTAAGGTCAAGGACTGTCTGATCAATGAAACACTCCCATTCCTTCAGAGGGTGCGGTAGGCCAGCCTGGAATGCGCCTGCATCTCCTTCCCTTCCTCTTGTCTCCCTTTTGCTTTTGGCTAAACCATTTACTTGTCTCAACACACTCTTCTTGCTCAAAACCTGGGGAAATTTATCTGAGAGCTGGGTTCTTGTGAACTTAGTCACTGGAGCAAAGTGTCTGGATAACTCTTGCTCTTGATTGTTTCCCTTCCTGCTGGGGGAGGAGATGTGGTTTTGATTTGGTGTTGGAGGCATGTTTCATCCTCAGGATGTTCAAGTTAATTGCATGTGGTGGTGTTGTGTGGATTTTTTTTTCTTTTCCGGAGCATCTTCCTGTTTTGAGTAGTTCCTGATATTGACAGCTCTTCAGTGGGATCTCTTTTGATGAACCTGCGGTTTTCTCTCTGATGGTCAGAGATAACTACCTTGCCCTCAGAGGAGAACATGGTGCTCTTCAGTTCCCGCAGGCCTTAGGGTTACACTCCAGTGGCAGTTTGTTAAAAATAGCCAAGTTTTAAACTTGATGTTTACTTCTGTGCCTCTCTGTTCCTCAACCAGGCTTTTTTCTTTTTAAAGATGGGAGTAGCTGGTTAGTGGGAATATCTATGGAAGGAACAAAACGGTGTGAAGCTTTTGCTCAGTACAGGGTTATGTTAGCTTCTTGGCTAGTATTTGTACTGTTTGCACAGTATTAAGTACTGTCTAGCTGTTACAAGATCTGATTAGATTGTCTGAATTTTTCAGGAGTTTGCAGTCTTCTCTTGCTGTGGAAGTTATTAATGAAACAGTGTGCACACTGAAATGTACCATAGAAATGTTATTGTCAGAGTGTTAACGAGTATTTGCTACGGAATGTGCCAAACTGCAATTACTGTCCTTATGTAGCTTTTCAAAATATATATGAAGTGGAGGCGAAAATGTAGATAAAATTGCAAAGTCCTCAAATGGTTGATTTTTAAAGTTTGTTTAGTTATTTCTTGGTGTAAGTGTCCTGTAACTGCTGGCGCTCAGTTGAAATGCCCGTAGGACTCAAAAGGCATTTTTGGTGGCTATAAAGCATCTGTGTCATCCTGCTTTCATTCCTGCCTTTAGAGTTACCCCAGGAGTTTTCCAGTGTTTGTCATCAGTGGCTTCTCTCCTTTCAGTATTTGGGCTGTGGTGGAATTTCTGCTCTTCCCTCTGTCAGCCCCCTTCCCCTGAGTCGCCTCCCGTTGCATCACACGTTTCCTGTATCAGATGGCCAGACAGCAAGCGAATCCTTGTCATGTTATGGCTGAAATACTATTTCCTCCTTTGGTCTGGGAGCCTGTTTCACGTTGCTGTGTGTGTGTTTGTGTTACAGTACTATTCTGGTTTGAAGAGGCAGAAAGTTTCAAAAAGTATTTTCCCTTTTTGCTGGAGACTTTAACTTTAGCAAATCCTAAAATCTCTCTCTTCTGTAAAATTCCACATGTGGGTGCAAATTCCCTTGTAAGAAAGAAAACGAGTCAAATTGATTCCCATAGATGGCTACTGTTCTGCAAGCCAGATGTTTCTGTAGTGTGGTCCACTTCTGAACCTTGCTCTTTGATACGCTCGTCTGTCTCGCCATGTTCCCTTGGTCACAGTGTTATTTTAGCTTGGATCAGAAATACTGAGCCTGTATCGTGGGCTTTATCAGAAGTACTGTGCTCTGAGTCCGGGTTTTTTTTTTGTTTGTTTCTTGAGTCATCTTAAGTTAATTTCTGACTTTTGTCTTTCAGGTTTAACATCCCGAACTAAAAAACAGTTCTTTAAACTACTGAGAAAAATGCCGTTTGTCGGGGCTATAGTAAGTATTTGGACAACTTTTCTTAATATTATCCCAGGTCCTTGTTTCAGCCTGCATAGCGCTCTCGGAGAACTTAGTTCTGTGCATCTTTGTTGTCATGTTACTGTGATCATAATGACCCAAGGATATAGATCTGGAAGGCCTTCTGCTGCCACCTGCTTTAACAAAAGATGTAATTTCTACCTAGTCTTTTTGTCATAGTATCACTCTCATAAAACGGGGGTGCCACCTTTTTTTTAACTAAGAATCAGTGAGTGTGGTTACAGAATTTTCCAGTAACGTTTTCTCGTTGTTAGATTTTAAGAAGATAATTTTATTTACGGAAGAAGGAGACAGGATTGAACTTGAGTTGTTCTTCTGAAACAATGTCTTATTCTTGAGCAAGTGTGAGATAGCGAGATGGTTGTTGTGCAACATGGAAGGATAACTTTTTTAATCAGATGACTGGCCATGATTAGTTTAGAGCTCAGATACCTATTAGCAGTAGTTAGCATTATAGCACAAAGATATCGTAAGTTTGTGTAATCATTAAAATGAGACAAGCTCTAGTGTTTGGGAGATGTTGAGGTTTTTTCGCATAAAAACTTGAAACTGCAAATGTCAGCATGTTTTAGCATGTTAACGACTTAATGATCGAGAAATGCACAGCTTGGTTTATTTTACCTAGGAAACTATGGTATCACACTTGATTGTGCTTCTTTCTGCTTGATGAGTTGGCATATTTACACACTGATTCGGGGGGTCAGGTCTGTTATAGGCAATTTTATCAAATGAGAGTAGCAAAGAGGAACTTCTTCCTTTTGCTGTGGACACGGAAGTGGTTCTCCGGTTTCTCCCCCAGCCCTATGGAAGGGACTAGCATCCCCCCTTTATGTCATGTTAAGCACCCCAGCTTTCACCTTCTGACTTGAGTCGCCTTTGGTCGGATGAATTAATGACTTGTTCTCTTCTGCTTATTTTTTGTCTGCCTGTTAGAAAAGGACACCTTCTGGGCCTCTTGTATACAGCCCCTATTTTGTCCAGACTTATCTTCTCAGGGCTAGCACTGTTAAGCTCTCCTGTGCCAGAGGACTCCTGGTGTGTCCTATCTGTGTACTCTTTCTGCTCTTTGGTAGGCTGATACCTGATAACCTATCAGTTGCTTACAGGAGGCCTTGACTTTGAGGCATTCCAATGTCCAAAAGTCTTTAAAGCTGATGATATCCCAACACCTGTGTTCCCTGGAAGAAGAGTCTCTACTTTGGAATGTGTTGTGAGAAGAAGTCTGGGCTTCCTGAATGTAAGGTGTAGGTGGGAAGAAAGAAATCTTCTAACTGTGTCTGTAGTGGAGATTTCTTTACTGTTTCTCTCTATTTTCATGAGTTTCTAAACTGTGTGTATGGTGGCAGAGGAGACAAGGTACAAAATAGAATGCATCTGAAGACTTTTACAAATTAAAAACTGTGACTTAAAAAGGTTCAGTGGATAAAAATGCAGTATTTTTGCCTTGAGCTTTGCTTTCTCAAGCACTAAGGGGCTCAAAGCTCCCACTGCTCATCGATACCCAGTAAAGAACATACTCTGTCTGAACGTTGTGGTGGTTGTGTCTGTGCTGTTAAATGAAACGCAGCCGAGCAGTGGCCCAAGTCCCACTCTGCAATCGCCCATACTGGTTACTTGGCACAGTTCTGGGCTGCGCCAGCTACCATTCCCACAGGCAATTCCCTGTGTCGTTTAGAGACTAATGGATGCCAGTTCCCTATTCCAGGCAGCTTGTTTTTGGAGGGAGAGGTTGGTAGGAAGGAGGGGTTGAACTGTGTGGCTGTGAACTCTGCTATGCTTTTTGATCACAGAGCTGGAACAGTTCCTATCTGTTCTGCTCAATTGTATGGATGTAGCTAGTGAGTTCAATCTTGCATGTACTCAGCAATTATTTATAATATGGCCAGCGCCATTGTTGATAGGGTTTTCCTTTCTTTTTAGATTCAAAAGAAGATTGATGAAGCCTTGAATGATGTCACTTCCAGTTTATCCTTCCTGAAAGATGAAAAGGATTATATCAAAGCGCTGCCGGAACAAGGCATGAGCCAGCCTGAAGTACTAGAGAAGATGAAAGAGTACAGCTCAAAAGGTACGAGTGTGAGTCTGTACTGCAGCAGAGGTGGGTCTGTTTCATAGACCTAACATTAGACTTACTCTCTTAAATGAATTCTAATGACTCCTGCTCATGGTTTCATCTTAAATATTTCCTCCCTGATGTTCTTTGCTTGCAAATTTTTGTCTGTTTTCCTTCTGGAAGTGACTAAGATCAGTATTTATGGCTTCTAATGCTGTATTTGGGTATTTACATTGAAAATTCCGTTCCTTCCCCGAGAATTCTAGATTGATGATGGGAGAGCCGAGGAAAAGAGAAATATGGATGAAGTTATATGAATGCATTTTTGATTACATTTCTGAGCAGTTGCCTTGATGTTCGACTTTTACCAGAAATGTGTTTTCTGTGAAACTCCAGGGAATACTCATAATAAAAAAAAAAAAAACAACAACCCACTTCCAAGCAGGATTTTTAGGGAATTTCCAAGACTGTCTCTCTTAATCAAAGTCGTAATGGTTAGCACCTTGAAAATGCCATTTAAGAAAGGCAAGGTCATGATGATGTTCTCCTGGCTTAAGTCCACATAAGCAGTGTCTGAAACTTAATTTGAGTTGCCTCACTCATATAAATGTCTCCACGCTGATTTGTGTACCTATTACTCCTAATGAGCAAATTGGGGTGACTTACTATCCAGAGGAGAAGATATGACTGCCCTGCTCCTATTTCAAATTTGAGAAATGCCTTGAATTTTCTGCTAGAACAGTGCATCTACTCCAAATTCAGAAACAGTTTTGCAGTCGAGTGTCCTATAACAACTTCCTTCTTTTCTACTTTTATGTATTGTGTATTCGGCTTCTGTCTGTGTTTTCCCTCATGATTATTTCCTTCCTTCACTGGGTTCTTCTTTCCTTTTTTCTTTTCCTATGGCCCCCTCCTTCCCACACATGTGCACTCCCCTTTGAAAGTTGCTTGAAAATGAGGGTTACATTGTGACTATGTTCACCTTATATATGCTTGTGAAGCTGATGCCATTGAGGTTTATGAAGGAGGTGAACAGTTAGGAGAAGGGAGCAAATAACCAAACAAGTGGAAATACACTGCTGGGGTGTTTGGAGGCAGAAAGTTACTGGGTTTAAGTACCATCACATTGGATAGTGGATTGAAACACTTTTCAACAGCGTGCTCCTGATGCTGTTCCATCCACCTGCTCTCATTTGTTAAAGCTCCAGCGGCGTATCGTTTTGGTGAAATTTAATTGAGGCACCCGGCACTCTAGGTTTTAGCAATACAAGGCTGGCCTTTCCATCTCTTCTCAGCTTACAGTGGTGATGGGTGCTCTTTGAAAGTGGCTTTAACTTTAGCCACTTTAGAGTTCAGTTGGTTGGACAGCAGCTGGGGAGACTGAATGGGGATTAAGTGGATTACATATTAATATAACTGCTTGCTGCAGCTAGGTGTTGTTTATGTGCTGACTCTTTAGTCATCATTTACTTGCAGTTTGCTAAGTTCATGGGATACACAATGCCAGAGGCTTAGCATCACACACAGCTATCTCTGTGGCACGAAAATCATACTTGTTCCTCATCGGTGAAATCTCAAAAGCTGAATCCTCATCTGCGGAACTGGTGAGGGGACTTCTCCGTGCACTTCTACATGCTTTCTGAGAATGGCTGTGTTAGCAAGCAGTGTGCTCTTCCTTCTCTTTCAGGAGATGTACGTTGGCAGGACGGAAAAGTTTCTGGGACTGTGTACAGTGGTGAAGAGAAACTCACCCATCTGCTAGTGAAGGTAAAGTACAAGCAGTCTAACTTTGCATCTTTGCAGATATCCTTAGCATCTTCAGGGTGACCAGAAACCCCTCAACACTGTTCAAGCATCTTTCAAAATAAACAGGGAAGATCTGAAACTAAGACTGCCCAACGATGAAGACAGAGCCCTAGGGTAAATGTAGGTGGAAGGGGAATTATTAGCAAAGCATATGGGTGGTGTAAAGCTGGCCAAGTGACTGTCCCTATGAAAATGCCATGTAGAGATAACTAGGATCCAGTCAGATGAGATGATGTTTTGAGTAAGAAAGTAAGAAGCTGGTTACAAGTGAACTGGAAACTGGTACTGACCTTCTAATTCAGGGAATGGTAGGAAGCATGAAATCGCTATAGATAAGCTTCAGCAAGGCCCCCCGACAGATGTGCCTTTGCTGCATGCTGGAGTGAAAGCATCCTTGGCTGTCCTGTTACTGGAGGCTGTGGGACCTGCAGACTGGAACAGCTTCACTGACCCAAACGGAATTCCTCTTGGTTTAAGCAAAACAGAAGTTTGTAAAATGTTTTTTGGCGTTACTGTGTGGTCCAAGTCTTACAACAATGGAGCACTGGCAAGCTTCAGTGGTGTCTTTGTTAGGTCTGTTTACCTACTGAGGAACTTTTCCCTTTGAGAAGGTCGGAAAATAACCTGAACAGCCCAAAGGTCTGTTTTCAAATATATCTACTTCAAGAGGGTTTTTGCTAAAAAGGGAAGTCTAGCCTTCTTGCTCCTGGGAACAGCTTTTATAACAGCTGTAATGAGCTCTGTTTGGTGGTTGCTATTGCTGTTTTCTTCTGCGTGTTGACATTTTCTTTGCCACTCTGGGGAAACATAAAGCTCAGAGCAGCCTTTCTAGAGGGACCTCAGCTTGGATTGAGTGTTGTGGAAACATTCCCTCTGTTTGTGCTGATTATTCGCTGGTTTATTCTTCCGTATTTCTTTTAACATCCCTGCAGTTGCTTTTTGATCTCGACTGCAGGAGGTCGGAACTGGCCTGTTCCAGCCTTATCCTGTGAGCCCACAGTTGCAGAACGAGCATGAAATACTGGTTTCCACGGCCACTTTTGTTGCGATGTGGGTGGGCATTTGTGCTTTTCTAGCTGTTTCAGAATTCCCCTTAATGGTAAACTTGAAAACTAGTTCTGCAAAGTAAGTTTTTTGGCCTGCTTTGTGTAAAGCAATCATAGGGTACACATTGTGTTCTTTTTTAAAAATAGCTAAATGATTAAACCTGTCTTTACAACAATAAATATTGCCGTGTTATAGAATCACTCCAGAGGCCAGAATGCCCTAGAAAAACAAATGACTTTTTTTTTTTTACCCCTCAGCCGTAGCTTCCCAGCTTGTGGTATTTACTTGCAGTAGGAGTTAAGTTCAAAGAGTTCTGCAGTATTGTTACGGCTAAATGCAGCTAATTTGCTTATACAGTGCATATGGTGAGTTCTCAAATCTGCATTGGTAATCCAGTGCTTCATCTGCAAGGCTAACTTTCTGTCTTTGTTTTCTGAAGGTATATGAAGAGTTTGCCTGGAGTAATCCTCTCCATCCGGATATATTCCCTGGTTTGAGGAAGATGGAAGCGGAAGTAGTGAGGATTGCCTGTACGCTCTTCAACGGGGGCCCCAACTCTTGTGGTGCTGTAAGTAGCCTGTCTTCAAGTGTCCCCCGAACATTTTGGATATTTCTGACTTTGATTTAAGTGCACATGCACCTTCTGCTATCCAGCGGAGACTGAGGTCAAGCTCATTCTGGTATGTGCCATGCCAACATAGCTGTACGGAAGATGGTTGCTAATTGCTTTTCTTGGTGAAGCTTTATGATAGACAATTTAACTCGGGGGAGTAGTTCTCTAGACAAGACCATTTGCTTCAGCTTTTTTTCCATACTCTGAAGTGATACAGGCTTGATGGCAGTTGGAAAAGAGAACCAGTGTAATGTCGCCTGGCTGGTTGTCAGTGGGGGATGGCGAACAGAGCAGTGTCACTTTGAGTAGCTCCCCTCAGTTTTAATCTCTGAACTGGAAATCTGTGAGCCTGCCAGAATGCTAAGATTGAGGACAAGGCCAGCTGGCTGGCTAGTCACCAACAAGCAGCTTGAAGTGTTGGTGATCAAGCAGGCATGGCATGTATTGTCATCTGTCCAGCTGGAAAGCTATCTTTCCAGGCTTATGTGGCCTTCCAGTGTACTACGGTGGAAACCAGTTCTAAAGCCTCGATAGAGTTCCTAGCAAGAGTCTGGATGTGTGTACTTAAACTGATGCTTTCAGAGTTGGTCAAAGAGCAAAAGATGTGAAGTTGCACAGTGAATTATTGTTATAAAAATAAGCCATGGCTTCTTAGGCTCCTCTCTCTTGCTTTACCTTTTTGGTAAGGAACCTGAATTCCTTAGGCCAAATTCTCTCCCTGTTTACATGGTACATGGGACAGCGAGGTCTCATCTCCTAGCATGGTGGTCAGGTGCAGCTGGGATACAAAGAGGCTGCTTAATAACTTGCGAAGAAGTAGTTCCATTTGTGAGAAGAATCCAGATGAGATTTTTCAGAGACTGAGCATGAGGTGATTGCTGTTTGTAAATATGCTAGGGAGGGAGAAGGCCAGCAGTGGCTGAAGATCAGTTTGGGAAGGCAGTGTTGACATGAGCTCATGAGGTGAACTGGCCTTGAATGGGCTTAATCTGACAGTTGGAGGCTTGGTTCTGTTAAGGAGGTAAGTACTGGAGTAACCTTATAGTAGGTGTAGTTGGGACCAAACTCCAACTGGATTGAAGATGAAGCTTGACTGTGCAGTGTCTGGGAGTATAAGACGTGATTGCCTTTTGATAGCAGGAGGTTGCACCCTGTGACCTGACTTGTCTTCTTGGGGCTGTATTCCTTGTGCCACCTTCAAGTTCAGAGAAGGAACGTGCCTCTCTGCTTATAAAAAGCATTTAACCTCCCCTCATCTCCTTCCTGGTTTGCAGTGCTGACAACACCAATGAGATTATCCCTGGAGTGGGGAAGAGGCTGGGTCTAAAGCTGTTGAAACTCATCTTTATCACAGTTGAGATGTCAATTGATACAACAGTCAGATAGCTCTGTGACACTTACTGTATCCTTGGAGAACTTTGCTTGCTGAAGCCTGCAATGCGTGTGTTCACTTTGTTACGTACAGCATATGTTGTAAAAGTGTCAGCCTTGGCCCTGTGTGCTCTTTCACTGAAATTTAAAAGTAGAATTGCCTAAGAGAAGTTCAGAATGGGTAAA
The DNA here is from genome assembly GCF_018139145.2 of Gymnogyps californianus. NCBI lineage: Eukaryota > Metazoa > Chordata > Aves > Accipitriformes > Cathartidae > Gymnogyps > Gymnogyps californianus. The sequence goes on along the minus strand of NC_059476.1, from coordinate 38,140,483 downwards.
AAAATGCTCCAAAACAATAAGATGGTGATCATGGCCAATGTAAGACCTCCACAGGTGCTCTGTGGGGAATCCCGCTTTTCCCTCTCTCTTCCCCTCCCTTCCGAGGATGGTGCCGCAAAGCCATAGCTAAGATTCAAACAGAAGCAAAGCAAACGGGGAAGCGTGCAGCCTGCTGTGGAGTTATGCTCTAGCTGGTTGAACAGTGAGATTTGCAGGGTGAGAGGGAGGGTTGAAAAGTTGATTGGCCGGAAACAGAAGATTAATTGCATCCCTGTAATTGTCTTGTCCAAACGAGTCTCTCCAGTGGACTTTTTGTCTTCCTTCCACATTGCCCTTCCTGACTGTGAAGTGTCCAGAGTTGCTAATCATTGATGGAGAGATGTGGGTGGATATATGGAGGTCACATGCTCTTTAAGTAGCTGGGCTCAAAGACTTCTCTTATTTTCTTCTCCCTCAAACAGAATTAACATTTCAGAATTATTTCTGGAGGCTTGGACAGTTAGTAATTTAAAAAGAGCGTTTTTTCAAACTGATGCTATGCTTTCTGTCTCTGGAAGGCCCTGCTGTAGCTGGTCGCTCAGACTGCCACAGTTATGCTTCAGTAACCGGTGAGGCTGTAAAACAGAGAGGTGGCTAAACCAGGGAGGGTGCAATGCTGTGAATTACCTTTATCTTTAAATTGATCTGTTCAGGAGGTGCTGCTGGCTATTTCTACTGAGAAGGCTTCTGGTTTACTCAATTCAACTTTTGCAGTGTTGAAAACTAAAACAAATGCTTTTTTTTTCCTGAATTTCATCACTGCCATCTCTGAGAAGTGGTGTGTCTTAGGGCCAGGTCCCTGTCCACTGGATTTACTAACCTGATTTAAGCAGCTGGGGCTGCTTGTCCAATTTTGTTGGTGCCTGGTGATGGTCCCTGAAGGCAGATGGAGCTTGTTGGTGTTTCTGGAGAGCGTATCTGTGGCCATGCTATGTGGAAAACACCGAAAGTTTCTGTCTGTGCTTCTCAGTGAGGCAATTTCACTTCCTTTTGTGCTCTGATTTCGTGACACATTGCAGAACAGTGCTTTTTGGGGCTAATACTCTGCTGCTCTGTCTGGGAAAAGCCGCACAGTGACACATTTGTGCTGTTCCCAGGGCTTTCAGCAGCCTGGGGATCCCTGCGCAGTCCTGTCCTGTGTCATGTGGACATCTTCCTAAGCAGGATATCTGGAGAGCAGTCCCCTGCTTCCTCTTTGAAGGTTTTTTGGTGTGTTTAATAAAAATAAAAATGAAACATGTCTTTTCAGATTTCTGAATGTTAAATCAGATGAGCAGCTTGCATTATTTACAGGAGTTGCCTTTATTTGAGACACGGGGGCTATAATTCTCCTTGGTTTAAACGTGGGCATAAAATCACTCACAATGCCCTTGTGGTGGGGGGGTGTGCAGGCATGCCTTGTGCCCTAAATTGCACTGAGAGATGTGCCAGGTTTTTAAGCAGTTTTTAAAAGTAATCATTTTCAGCAGCGGATGGATGCTTCCTATTTCTCACTAATTACTACTTTTAATTGTGTTACGCAAGAGCAAAGAGACAGGAATTGGTGAGTTTTGGCTCCCAGGAAATTCTAATCGCATTCTTGCAATGATTTGGAAGGACTAATTAAGCTCAGCACATAGAGGAGGAATGGGGGAGTTTGTTCTTGTCTGATGAGTGCATGTGTTCCTGTTCACAAGGTGCTTTGTTTTGCAGTGCTGGCTCTGTGGATTTCCCCTCTAATTTGGGGAGAAATCACCACTTTTATGCGTGCTTCAATGATGGTTTTTTTAGTAGTTTTTTGAACTTTAAAAAGAAAGGGCAGCTTTGAAGTGCAGGGGAAAATTGCGTGGAGGGGTGCATGCTTCTGTGTTTGTCAATCTCTCTAGGAATTCTTCTTTGCGCTTACTGTGCAGCTGAGGACAGGAGAAAGGAGGCAAAATCAACAAATGCAAACCTAAGCCTCCTGTAGAAACTATCTTGTCTCTTCCCCCAAAATTCTGGGGCTTCCAAACTTTGTCGTAGTGCTGGCTACACATTTGAAGTAGGACTTGAACACTGAAATGTGAGTAATGTGTCTTGGGGGGGTTTAAACTCTGCAGATCTGTCAGGTTTTATCTGTAGTAGTGAGTGGGTCACCTCGAGAGACACAACTAGTGGAATTTACAACCTGCAGGTTTACAGGGGTTTTATGTGAGCCTGCCACTATGTTACGACCATGCAGTGGATTGTGGTATATTTTTACTGTAATGCTACCTTAGAAATAGATTGTAGTTTGCTTTCTTATTCATGGGGTAGTTCAGCTCAGTGAAACTTTTGGTCAGCTTTGTCTCCAGGGTCTGAATGGATGTGTTTCCTAAGGTGAAAATGCAAGCAAAACTTTGGAGACCACGAACCAAAGTGGTTCTTTTATGTCTGACAGTTTGACAGTGACATGCAAGTGGCATGGCCAAAGAAATCTTAGAATAGGGACCGTACCTCTTATTGCTGTTTTAATGTTGAGGTTCCAGAGCACTGGGATTTGGAGGGAGGGAGCAACGGAAGGGATATACTGAGTTTAGAAAGCAGGAGGGATATTTTTTCCCTGTGCTTTCTCCTCTCCCCTCCCATTTGGAAAATAATAAATAAATCAAGAACAGAAAAGTCTGTGTGCTTGCCTTTTTCCACACACTTTGCCTGGCTTTTGAAGATAGCGCAGGGTTGGAAAGCTGCTTAAAACAATGCCTGTTTCCAGCCCCTTTTCCCCATGGCATCGCTTGAGCCTGTGGACTTTCATGTAGAGGAGAGAAAAAAATATTTGTGCGAGCCATTGGTGAGTGCTGAATCACTGCGTGTTGGCCAGCTGCCGGTGTGCCACAGGCTGTGGGGAAGTTGTATCCTGTGACAGTGATTCAAGCCCTGGCTATAGCAGAATGAGTTTGCTGTTGATAGCTAAGCTGACAAAGCCTCCTGTAGAGGAGCAGAGTCCCTCTGCAGGTATAAACTGTGTTGGACCAAAAGGGTTTTTGCTGTTGTAGCTGCCCTGTGCTAAAGGTGCTGCTGTAGATCAAGCTGCTCTGGCACATCTCCGTGGTGGAGACTCATGTTGGTACTGATGGTGCTGACGGTGGGCCAATTTAGGAAGCTAATCTGGCTGAAATTCAGCTTTTTGGGTGGATTTTCAGCTGCCTGAACAAGCTTTCTGTGTGGTCATCTGCATGCCAGTCTTGGTACCTGGGAGGAGGATCAGTCCTGGATGCTGTTCCTTAACCTGCATCTGACCAACTGTTGAGAAGTGTTGACCCTGATCTGCCAAAAACTGTGTGTGGCTCAGCGTTTTCGTGCAGGGGATAAGCCAGACTTTGAAGAAAGGTTTGTCATATATAAGGGCAAGATGTTGTTGTTTTGGTGGAAAGATCGAAATGGGAATAAGACTGTAGAGAGGCTGCTCTTTGAAGGGCAGATTAGCTAGACGAGAGTTAGAGGTAAGGACTGCTTGCTCAACAGCGAGCAGGCCTGGTGGTATGAAGTGTCTGGTGTTCAGTAACGTGAATCCCAAGATCCCCCAATCATGCCTAGCAAAGTTTTCACAATCATTGCAATATTGTAAGCAATGTTGCAAGCAGTGTTACAAGTCTGCAATAATCCCATTCCTCTTCTCCCGCCCCGTGGTAGGAAGGCCATCCATGTTATACCAGCTGGTTTTTTTTTCCCAAAGGTAGTGGCTGACAACTTCACAGATCTCTTCATAAGAAGGGTTGAGAAGTGAATGACACAGCCCATAAAACGCTTAGGACATTGCATTCCTGCTACCATCTATTTGCTTCACAATAAATGCAGTGATTTCTTTATCCAGTGTGAGGCCCTGTTAGGGTTTATCTGCGACAGCTGTTGCTTTTAAACTACCAAAAAAGCAGAAAATGGCTGTGGTGTGACAGTCACTCCCACACTGCCTGTGGTGGCAGCTGCTGCTAGCTTGGATCATGTTAGGAACAAATGTGGCAGGCTGTTTTATGCGCTTGTGAACTTTGTTCCTTATCTCTGTACTTAATGTTTAGTCATTGTCACACAGTCACACTTCTTCTTTGCACTTTGGGGTTTGCAGCTGTGTCAGCTGGAAAAAAACAAAGGAAAACCCAGACCAGCAGATGTCATAAGGCATGCAAATGTGATTGTATCCTTTTTATGTTTATTTTTTGGGGGAAAGAGGTTAAAAGGGGAAATTGCAGTTGGTTCAGCAGATCTGAGGATCAAAATTAGTCCTCTGTAAGCGCTAGAAGTAGCTTTTGATTCCTCTTTCACCTGCACTTCTGTATACCTGTCCCAGGTACCCCCCATCCTCGTGTTATGGCTCACCCAGCATAGCAGTCAGTCAGTCCTGCAGGCTGCTTGAAAAACCAACCTCGTGTTTTACTAGGTTAAAATTTTACTTTGGAAGGTTTGTGCGCTCATGCTTTTCTGTCCCCTGCGTGTCAGAACTCATAAAGGCTGGCTGACAAGAGACAGTCCTCCCACTCGACGAATTTCTTCCTGTAAGAAGTTTCACTTCTTTATTTGCAACAGCTCTTGAGTTCTAGTATGCACTAGTAAACTTGATCGAACAGTTTGTGTGTGCACCTTCCTGTCTTCCACCTCCTGATGCAAACCCCTTGTTCTTCTGTGGCCAGGGTAAAGAGGGCTGGGACAGCATGGGTAGTGGGGGGTGTGGATACCGAGGGACTTGTTGGGGGGAGTAATGCAGAAATTCCTCCTGGTGTAAAATGTCTTGGGTCCTTAAGGACTTACAAGCTCTGGCCTGGTGTTGACCAAACCTAGGCTGGCCTCTGCAGAGAGAGGGTGGGAGAGAGCTCTGCACGCCGCAGTGCTCTGGGTTCTGGGAAGGTTTTGTAGCTCAGGAGCGGTGCCAACCTTGAGCTGGCTCCATTGCTCAGCGTGGCACTGCTCCAGACCTAATAAATCCTGCTGGACTTCAGTTGACTTAATACAGAATCAACTTTGTTTTTTCCGTATACGTGGCATAATTAACCTGTAATCCAGATAAACAATCCCCAGGTAATCAAGAGCTAAGTATGTACTAGCAGTTTCATGAGGTGCGGTCATGTTTGCCAGCTAGTGACTGTGTGGTATGGTCCCTCTTGTTAGGCTTTTGAGTTGAATGGGGTTTTTTGTTTTCCCTTTTCCCCCTCCCCCTTTAAATAAAGGAGTCAACATTTACTTAAATGTGCACTTTCAAGCTGAATGTCAGAAAGCGACCTTGAGCTGTTCAGTGGCTTCTGCTGCCCTTGAAAACCTGAGTTGTCCTGTGCATCTCTTGCCTCTGAAGCATCTCTGGGCAGAGGTGCTGTGGCAGCATCCCTTTTTTGCTTTTCTCTTCTGCAACATCCATGTAAGCGGTTGTTTTTCTTGTTTGTTTCTTTTCTTTGTGGCAGATGACATCTGGGGGGACTGAGAGCATTCTGATGGCCTGCAAGGCGTACCGAGACCTGGCTTACGAGAGAGGCATCAAACAGCCAGAAATGTGAGCGATACCTCCACGGCTTGGTTTTTGCTTTGAGGGCTCGTGGGATTTACTGTTCCTCTGAGTTGAGGTGGCTGCTAGACCTCAGTAATCCTTCATTTCATAGCTCATTACCACCTCCTCCTTGTCCATCTGTGTCTGAAGGAGGAAAAACCTGGGCTGAAAGAAGTGATGCAAAAGCACAGGAACCTTTAAGCAGCCTGGGAGGCGTGAATGTTGCTGGGGGGCTGTGGTAGCTGTACTGTGCAGATGTGTTTTGGCAATACCTGCGTGCTGCTCTAGACAGAGCCTGCTCATATCGGCTTTGGGCCCCTCTCGAGCAGAGATTGTCAGGCCCTTTGAAGTGTTTAAGGGTTTTGATTTATTCAGATCAAAGAGGGGTTTAGCCTGAAAACTCTGGGACTAAAGTTGAGGCTGCTTGGAGCTGAAATGAGGAATTGTGCTAATCGTTACACTGCTAATAGAGGATTGGCTCTCTCTAATGTGCTTCTTTTTTCTAGACAGTGCATCAAAAATATTTCTCTGGTTAATTGCTTACGAGGGGAAAATGTAAAAAGAGATGAAACACTGTGGTGTTCATCTTCTGCTGAATTCCTGCAGTTCTTTTCTTCGCTCTCTAATGTTTTTGCATGCTATTAAAGGCCCTGATAAAGATATGATGCCTCAGAAAACAAGGTTAATTAAGGCTGTTCAGCCACTGTCGTTCGAGATGGGAGACAGCAAATGTTATGTTCATTTGGTGTATTTATGCTGCTCCTTCCCTTTTGTATCGTCTCATATGCCCCTCTCAGGGAGGGTGGCTGGTTGGAGATGGTACAATATTGTTTGATATGACAAGAAATTAGCTTTCTTGGGAATTCTAGTTCCTGGTTCACAGAAGACCATGCAGTGGGATAGAATTACTTTAATAGGTTTTCTCTGGGTTGTTCAAGATTGAGTGTCCATCGTTTTAGTTCAGAACAGCACGTGGCCTTCATGCTGTCCCAGAGAGTGTCTTCCCCAACTTTTTTTCTTTTTTCGGTCTCTGTGATTTTTTGACGAGTTGAAACATGCAGTTGGCCTGTTTGTGACCTGTCTGTCATGCAGAAATATCTACAGACTGAATTTTTTTGCTCTTTCTCCTCCTGTTCACGGTAAGGCTTAGGTGCTGCCTGGGTTGACGTATGCAATCTGTTACTTTTCTAGGTTGGTGCCGGTGAGTGCTCACGCAGCATTTGACAAGGCAGCACACTACTTTGGACTGAAGTTGATTCACATACCATTGACCAAGGCTATGGAAGTGGATGTTCAGGTATTGCTTTAGGCAGCACAGCACTCTTTCTGTGGGAAATTAGCGTTGTATGGCAAATAGCAAGAAATCGACGTATCCAGGTAGCAAGTCAGTGGCTAGAGAGGGATGAATGCTTCCTGGAAATAAGGAAAAATGGCAGGAATAAGTGCCTGTCATTGCAGATAAGGTTTTGTTTGAAATAATTGGATGTAAACCATCCCTTTGTCCTGTGTGATTCATTTAGAATCAAATAATGTATGTATTTCAGAAATAGCCCCAGATTCCATATGAGGGTGAACAAAAGTGTTTTAGTATCTCCAAGTGGATGAGTTAAATGACTCATCTGATGTCTGCTGATGCTTGTAGCTCCTTGCTTTGCTTTCTGTAGGCTTTTGCATGTTGGTTTTTAAGACCAGATGCTGCATGTTTCCACTTTTTATCTTTTTTGGCAGGATGGCACTTGGTAAACGGAATGTGAGCATCTTCTCTCTTTAAATCTTCAGGCAATGAGGAGAGCTATCTCGAAGAACACAGCCATGTTGGTCTGTTCCGCTCCCCAGTTCCCGCATGGAATTATGGACCCGATTGAAGAGGTGGCAGAGGTAGGGTGCCTATGGGACTTCTGGGTGCTGTAGCAATAAAACCAGCATGTCCTTCTGTTCAAGAAGAGCAGAGGGGTTCCAGGATGCTGATGAGTGAAGCTGGTGGGAGGAGCAGACTGGTTGGGACGGTATTACTGTCCTCAAATTGGGTGTTAACCAACAGCAGGGTTATGTAGGGGACAATTTGAAGTGAGGAGGAATATGGGACTATTTTTTTTTGTACTCTGTGACTGCTGTGAGAAGGCGGGCTTTAAGTACTAGAAGTTACCTCTGGGCGTTGTCATAAAGGTGTTTGCGTGGGGCTGTATTTTGGACTTGAGCTGGTGCATGTGGTGTGTCATGGCAAAGCAGCAAGTCTTTTGCGCATGCTTTGTCTCTGAACTCTCAAGTCTGTGCCATAAACTTCTGCTGTAACTGAAGGTATGTATTGTGTACGTGACTTAGAGCTTCGCTGCACCCACTGCGAGACCAACCAGAAGGGCTCATTCTTTGATACCTGAAAGGAAATAACAGCAAAATAGTCCACCTGGTAAAAAGGCTTTGATTTAGGGCCTACTGGTTGTAGCAAACTTGGTGCAGAAGTCTGAGGAATGCGTGGAGGGAGTAGGAGTCAAAGGGCTGGGACCTTATTTTTCAAACATGCCTCTTGATTTTTCTCTCTGTGCTCCAGTTATTTATTTTGTATGTAACCAGCCAGGGCCTCTGACCTTCTTTTCATTTGGATCACTCCCTTACACTTTATTGCAGATACTCTTTTCAGACCACGTTGTCACATCTCTGGCAAATACAGCAAACTGCCAAAACGCGGTGTTGTTTTTCCTCTCACTGGCAGCCTTCACGTATGTGGAAGGCAGGAGAAGGCATCCTGCAAGTAGCCAGCCCTTCCAGATCTCCTGTCCTTCAATGGCTTGAGAGTGGCAGGATGCTCCAAAAGGGTTCAGGAAACATTTAATTGTGAAATGCAGAGTACCTTTTGGTGACTGGAGTTTGGGTGCCCCAACCACATCATTTTCTTGCCTGATTACATGTTACTCACCAGAATCTCTTGTTCACACACAGCTTGCGGTGAAGTACAAAATCCCCTTCCATGTCGACGCCTGCCTGGGTGGTTTTCTTATTGCTTTCATGGACAAGGCAGGGTTCCCTCTAAAGCATCCATTTGACTTCCGCGTAAAAGGTGTGACCAGCATTTCTGCTGATACCCACAAGGTAAGAAGGGGGGAGAAAGCACTGGAAGATCTTTCATTTTTGGGGAGTGGTTCCTGATGCCATCCCTGCCTTCAGGCATTTCTGCTCTGCTATGTGGAGGAGTGCTGAAGTGCAGGGGTAGGGGCTGCTCTATTTGGATGCTTTGTGCAATGCACCAAAGTACAGGCAAATGGGATTTTGGTGACTGCGTGCAGCGAGTGCTTGAATGTGTTTTCTGTGCCCTCTTGCTGCTTTTTAATGCTTTCTATGCCCTTTGCAGTATGGCTATGCTCCCAAGGGTTCCTCAGTGGTGCTGTACAGCGACAAGAAGTACAGGAGCTACCAGTTCTTTATAGCACCCGACTGGCAAGGGGGCATATACGCTTCTCCCTCCGTGGCAGGCTCCAGGCCTGGTGGAATTATAGCTGCGTGCTGGGCAACTCTGATGCACATAGGAGAATCGGGCTACGTTGAGGCTACGAAGAGGATCATTAAAACGGCTCGTTTCCTCGAATCAGAGTACGTGCATGCCTTAGCGTTTTAATTGCACTCTTTAACCCTGTTCTGGTCTCCTTCTCCCAAACTGCTTGTGTTTCTCTTGCAACTTTTCTTTTTCCCTGGAAAAGCTATAGCATGTTACATGCTGGGTAGGGATCCACTGGGCAGTTATGGGAGAAGATCCTTTGTTTATGCCCAGGTGCTGCCCTGTGCCAGATAGCTGAGAGGCACAGAGAGGAGGGGTGCAGGCATCTTTATTTAGCTGACTTTGCTTCAAGAGTTTCTTCTGCCTCAGCCATGGCTGAGGGGGAATCTGGAAGGGCTTACTCAGGATGACAAAAGAAGAGTTATACTCTCTCCTGTTGGGGTGCTTGTGTTGCTATGTGAGCTGAAAAGCTGATTTTTCCCTGCTACTCTGTCTTCCCTTGCCTCTCTGTCTTCCCTCTTTTGCATTTATTCCTGAGTGTACTTGACTTTAGGGCCTGTAATGACCTGAGTCCTCTTGCAAGTCCCAATGGCATGGGCTGGTTGCGTGATTTTTTGGTAGGAATGTGCTGTTGTCTGTTCCCTTCTGTAGCTTTTCCTTTAAGGCTCCAGATAGATGGACAGAATGTCTGGCCCCTGTAACCTTGGTCAGTCACTCGTTTTCTCCTTTTTCTTTTCAAGGTTGAGAAAAATTGACAGCATCTTCATTTTTGGGAAACCTGAGGTGTCTGTCCTCTCCATTGGTTCGGATGTTTTCGACATTTATCGATTATCTAATTTCTTAGCTGCAAAAGGATGGAACTTAAATGTCCTACAGTTCCCATCAAGGTGAGTTTGTGGAGACCAGTGGAGCGATGTGCGTAGCCAGGGTATGCAAGATGGTTGTCTTCAGGCTATGTAGCTCTTGTGATTTGCTGAGTGATGGTGTCCATATCTGATAAACTGCATGTAGGCTTTTCCTCTGTAGAGAAGGAATTACTTTTGTAATTGCTGATATATAGTAGTTACTGCAGTGAGGATAAGGCAATAGTAATTTTAATGAGCCTGGCAGAGGACATATCTGAGGCTCCCTTTCTATTTACCTCTGTCTAATACAAGCAGAAAAATATAAATAGCCAGCTATAAATAGCTTATCTCATGTTAGTTAACTGAGGGTTTGCGGATTTGTTTATTTTTGGTATCTTCCTGCTGCCCAGTGAAGATGAAGGTAACTGAAAGAACAGTGAAGGACTGATCACTTGCAGTGGTCTTTCCAGCCTGGTGGAAAATGAATGTTTGTCAGAGAGTTTCCTTGAGTTGGGTGGCAGTTTTTCTGTGGGTAAAAGGGGCAAATGCTCTCAGATGTAGCTGCACTGAAGAAATTTTGGACATGCAGTTAGCATGAAGTGAAGTCTAGAGAGCCTGAAGTGATAGCTCAGAGGTGAGAGTAGCCCTGTTCCTTCTGGTGGATGCTAACTTCCACGCTGTGGGTGGCTGATGGCTGGAAAGGAAGGGCAGGGAAAGGATGGTGAGGATCACCGTGCTTGCAGGCAGCTGCATTTTTCTCACCAGAGGTACCTGGAATGAGATGAGAAAATTATAGGCCTTTAACTGTGTATGGTGAAGTCAGGAAGGAAGGAGGAGTTGCCATTTTGCAAAAGAAGAGCTGAACTCTCCGCAGCTTGGTTTTAGCAAGTATTTTGCAGGGATTACCTTTAATTGGGAGGGAGTGGATTGTCTTCTCCCATTATACTGCTGAAATGCTACTTTAAGGAGATACATGGTTGTCACTGGCCAGGGAAGGACTAAATGGCTGTCAGGTTGCTCAAAATGTGGAGCTGTACAGACCTGAGACGGTTAATCTCTCCCCTCTCCCCTGCCTGCCCAGCATTCATCTCTGCATTACGCAGTTGCACACAAAGTCCGGTGTTGCTGAACAGTTCCTGAAAGATGTCAAAGACAGCATTGAGGACATCATGAAGGACCTCGACGCCAAGACGACAGGCATGGTAAGGAGGCCAGCATATAGTTGAGGGTATGTTTGGGGTGAGCATATTTCTCTGATGGCATTAATGATCCTATGTAACGACCTCCTCTTCTCTGCTTAGGGAGCCATCTATGGAATGGCCCAGTCCGTCCCAGACAGGAGCTTGGTAGCGGAGATTTCTCAGGCGTACTTGGACGGCCTCTACAGCACAGATGTTCCTTGCAGCGAAAAGCACATGAACGGCTCTCCCGGCCACCACTGACTGTAGTGCAACAATTGATGCCTTGCCAGCTACTACTGGGGTGGTTCTAAAGGTTTCCTAGGGGAAGAGATTGCAGTAAGCCTTTGTTCCTACAATTGCAGGTCTGATGACGGCTTGATCTTGAAAACTTCCTTCCCCATCTTAGTCTGTTCTGAAATCCGCGTTATTTTCATGCCCAACTTTATTTTTAGGGCTTTTCTTCCCTTCCTCCTGCCTGTTTTCATCATGACTATTGATGGTGAATTGAATGTCCGTTCCACAGCTCCAAATTCCTCAGGTATTCTGTGTGTCACTTCATTCCTTGCTGTTTCTTGTCCTCAGACCTGGTATTCAGCCGGTGTCCAACCAAGTGTTAGATTTGAGTTCTCATGTTGTGTTCCAAAGCTTCAATCTTCCCAGAAGCTGAAGGCAGAAAATACATTGAAAATTTTGTTTTCTTTTGAGTATTCCTCCAAGCTACCGCATTTAACAGACTGTGCTGGGAGCCTTATATCTATGTAATGCAGAGCCGATAAATTGGCAAAGGAAAGATGGTCATGTACTCTTTTTGAAATCCCCTCTGGAGATCTCAGTGAGATTGCAGTCAATATCTGCTGAGGGGAAAAAAACCCCCAACACAAAATCCTTTTCTGGAATCTCTTGGTTTGAATAAGAGCAGAAATAGAAACCAAGCGGGTGGTGTAGGGAGAGGAACTGGATGGTACTGAAAATCCTAGGTACGTAGTAACTGTTTTGCTTCCCTGCCTCTTCTAGAAGACATGCATTTACCACTTACGAGTGCTTTTGTTGTACCTTGCACAATTCTGGAGGGATGTGCAAAACAGTGATTTCACTGTTCGTAACTTGAAGGTTTTGCACTATCTCACAATGCTGTAGTAGAGTCAGTCAGGCCCTGGCGTGTCTCATGGCTAGGGACTTCACGTGCAAACGGATGGTGCCAAAGCTGACCTTTTTTTACCGTGACCTTTTAGTATAAAAAGGTGACTTTTGTAATAGTAGTAATCTCTGCTCTTTGCACTGATTCTTTTAAGGCACACTCAAAAGGGCGTTCACCATTGTGCCTTGATGCTTCTCTGGCTTTTTTTTGTGGGACGCCAGGGAGGATTTGAGGGTTCAGCTGTTGACCGCAACGTTTGCTGCGGCAGTTTCCTTATGGTACTATACTGAAAAAAAAAACCTCAAAGGCAGACTGGCCTCAGAGAAAGTATGCTTGTCTATAAGGTAGAATAGTAGTTGTATTGAGCCAAGGCTCTTCACAGTATTACAAAGATGCTGGTATAGCTCTGAGAGGTAGATGATAAGATGCAGCAAGTTGGAGGTATTCAAGCCTTGGGCATATGACTCACCCTTCCTATTTTTCTCCGCTGTTTTTATGGTGAGAGAGTTTTCCCAGTGCAACTTGTGAGGCAGTTGTGGCCTTAAGGACAAGCTAGAATCTCTTGAGTTGTTAAACAGCGGCGGAGTTACTCCTGCAGGGCTTTCCCACGTGTTTCCTCTCAGCTTTTTGCATGCTACTGAGAGTTTTCCAGGCAGAGCTCAACACTTGGGAGAAGACCTCGTGCCATGTTTGCACAGTCTTGTGCAGGGTGTGTGAAGTCATCTGTGTGTCTGCTGTAGTGGGCTCGTTAGCCCGAAGCTGGCCCTCCCTGGTTTAGCACAGCTGAGGTACACACTTGCACAATAATTACACTGAATGAGAAGGTTACTTACCAGCCACTGCACAAACGAGTGCAGCCTTGGGCCCAGTGATTGTGGGAAGGATACTTGCTTTTTAACAGGTTTATTCTCAGTGCTAGGAGACAAAAGTATTTTGGGCATCTGCCCTTAAATTGATGACTTTATGCATGTATCTGAGCCCTTTTGAAAACATTGCATTTGAATTGCCTGATAGTCTCTTGATGGTGTTACCAGCTCTGGCAGTCAGCATTTATGTGGGACCTATTTATTCTGTTAACCTCTTGCCAATGTGACCATTGCTGCATCTCTGAGTTTGCAGTACTTTGGAGACAGTCTTGTCTGGCTACTGTGATGGTTCTCTTTTGAACCGAGATTTAAAAAAAAACAAAACAAAAAAGGGAGGTACTCTTTTTCCTTCTGCTTTAAAAGAAAGAGGGGATGGACTGGGGTGGGGTGAAAGAGAGAAACTCCCTTCTCTTCCCTGGTTGCATCCTCCTCTGAGGAAGTAGATGGATCTAACAGATCAGTGCTCCATTTCACATTTTTGGATGTATTTGAAGATGTTATTTGTCAGTCAATGTATTCTATTCTGGGCTTCACTTACTAGTAATATTTGTGGGTTTAATTGTTTTATGTGTATTTGTTCTATACTGTAAATGTAATCTTCTGGTCGTGAATAGGCCACTGTAATTTACCGGTGTATAGTCTTTATTCATCCTTGTCATCTAACATGTAATCTGCATCTCCTTTATCATGCCAAATGGTCTTAGGAAAACGGTGCGATTAACAGGCTGTATAATTATTTAAAAGACAAAAAAGAAGAATTTTATGGACTGGATTATGATCTGAAACTGGATGGTACTTTAGACCTGGAGGGATATTTGCAACTATTAATTCCTGCGAGATTTCTGTCAGATTCTCCAAGCGAGGCGCTGAATTTGCTTGTACAAAGCACTCCCAAGGGATTTGCGTGCTCTTAGGTACTAGACTGAAGAATATCCGATGGGATGGACCAAGAAGAAATGTGTGTCTTCATGCCATGGATTTCATCTGCACTTTTCTGATGACTTGGGGGAGGGGGGAGTGGAAGGGTTGCGTACAACACAATAATATCTTGCCCAATAAATACACATTGACTTTTTAATGAACAAATGGGACGAGATCATCTGATGGCAGTATTCTGTATTGCTGTATTTTGCCACTGTAAAACTGTAGGCTGAAATAGCTGAAGAGATGGTGAAAATGGGCCTAGTTTGTATTAAAATGGTGCATTTAGCTATGTAGGCTCATTGAACTCTTATTTTTCTGTTTCAATGCTCATTTGAATGAATGGGGATCTATTGCTCCTGGTCTTTGCTCATGCACAGCCTGGTTTGTGGCAGGGAAGATGTTTTTTTGAATCTTACTAACTCTGCCCGAGAGCTGCTCTTTCGTTCTGTCAAGATAAAGGTGGTGTCCATGGCTACCTCTTGCATGTGATGTTCAAGGATGCTGAAAATTGTCATTTAAGAGCTATGGATTTTCTCTTAATACTTTATAGAACTTTAAAGGGTTAAAAAAAGGAAAAAAAAAAAAAAACACCTGAATTGGGTGTTTGTAGTGTTTTTCCCAGACTGTTTTGCTGAAAGCAACTACTGTTGGTTTCACAGCAAATTGTTCCTGTTGTACTGAAAACGCAGCAATTTGGCTGCAGACTCCCTGAATGCTGAGATCATTGTGTTACTGGAGTGAAGATCTTACACCACCAAATCCACCTACAACCTCTTTTGGGGGAGGTATTCCACTGTAAGCATCCCCTGTGCCTTCCCTGCGTTTGTTTCTTGGCTATGGTACGCTTCTGATTTTAGCACAAGCAGTTTTTATCTGATCTGCGCTGGCTTTGATAATCTCATTCTCTTTCAGACCCCGTTGACTTTGAGGTGCAGGCCTGCGAAGGCACGTGCCCTTTCTCCGCGTTGCTTCATCAAGAAGCTTTTCCATGGCAGAAGCACCTTCCTGAGAGCAGTCAGGCCAGTACCTGCCTTGGTAAAACCTGTTGGCGTAGTTTTGACAGCGAGGCCTCCTTCCAAACTGACATCAGGTTAACTAAGACGTTTATTGTAAACATTTTCAGTTGGCATCCTGCTAAAGGCTGGTTACAATAGGTGTGAGATCACATGCCTGCTTATAATACTACTAGAGAGAGGTTACAGTAATAACCAAATTGCACATCACAGTTGCTGGTATGTTATAGAGAAACCGAAGGGTTGACGTACCACATTTTAGGTAGAAAGCATATTCCAGCAGGTAAGAAGCAATAACACAGTGGCTGGGGCCGGGGAGGGGGATCAGGCTCTGGAAAGATTTACTGGTGCAATTGTGTAACATGGCTCCTGGTAAAAGGGCACATCTGCTGGAAGCCCCTGGGGCTCAGCAGTTTGTGTGCTGGTAGCGCACAGCTAACGAAGGGTTTAAGAATGGAAGCAGCAAGATCAGAGATGGATGTACGCACTGGTGCCGAAGAAGTGCCTCCATCCGTCTGAGCTGTGGTGGGCAGTTTGGCATGGCGTTTAGGCAGTCTGGGTCCAGGAACTAGCTTGGAAATGGGAGAAGGCTCTAGGTGCAGCCGTCCAGGCGAGACGTGGGTTGTGGCAGCGGCAGAGTTGATTTTTGGCTTCACATGTCTGTCTCTAGTCAGGAGAGAGAATTTGCAACCTGCTCGATGAAGCTGGCCAAGTTGATGTCTCGCTCCGATAAGCCTCCGCACTCGTGGGTACTCAAGGTGATGTGAACCTAAACCAGACAGACAGACTGACCAAGTGCTGCTGGCAGAAAGAGCAGGAATGGTTCCCCCCAGTGCTGCAGACAGTTCGCATCTGATGAGGCAGGTAGTGCTATTACTTTCTCCAGACTTGTTAGCAAAGTTTCCCGGAGTGGGAGAGGTAGTCTGGCCCTTTGCCTGGTTTTCCCCTTCCTACAGCTTGTCCTGGCCACATGCTGTCACTGCTACCCCACCTTGGTCACAGCAGCTGGCTGTGCTCGCTTTTCAGCTCACTCTTTCTCCAGAGGCTTTTCCCCTTGCTGCTACTTCTGATGCTGATTTAAAAAAGCAACCCTGGTGCTAGCCTACAGGCAGCTACTACTCAGCTGGACAGGTTAAAAAAAAAAAGGGGGGGGAGGAAAGGATCTGTAAGTGATAGCTGTAGGCTGGCTGTGATATGCCAAGGGAATAGCATCTGAAGGAAGAGGTCCTTCTGATCTGAACAGGACTTACTGCTGCTGTTTTATGCCTCAAAAAAGGGATCTGCTCCCTGAAGAGCTCCATTTGCCCCCACCATCCCTGTTTCTTACCTTATTGTACACATTGAACCATTCCGGGTGGTGATCCAGTTTTTCTGCCTGTAGAGCCACTCTGGTCATGAAGCCAAAGGCCTGCCCCGCGGAGTAAGAAGAAAAGTTAGCTCTGAACCACTTACCCTGCAATATATTGTTTTTCACCCCATTACTATTAATTTTACACTGCGTGTTTCTAGGTAACCCAACCAAATGCAAGGCCTGGGATGTTCTGTACCTTTGTTGAGGTTTTCTATGGGTTTTCCTCTTTTTTTGGGGAGCTTTTCCCAGTCAAACTGTGTGCTGGGTTGGGCGCTTTGTCTTGGGCAGGTTATCTTGCTCAGCCATTACATTTCAGGAGAAACACGGAGAGGTTTCTTTGGCTGAGCCTTGCAGATGGGACTCCCTGCTCTGCGAACCAGGTCTCCCGCTTTGTAAAACTCCGTACCACCGATGCTCATACCCGATTGAAGTCCTTGAAGTGGAACTCTTTGAAGATGGCGTCTCTGCCTTCCACCTCGTTCCACCCCACGGCTCTCAGGTTTGGCAGCAGCTGCTCCCTCTCCTCCGTGCTCAGCCTGTGGGCTTTTCCTGCCTGACACCGCAGAAAGGGAAGGGAAGAGGAGCAGATCAGCGTGGCAGAGGTAGGATGAAGCAGATGTTCAAAGCAGCGAGGCATCCCATGGGTCGTGGAGCTATGGGCCCATGGAGGCAGCTGCGGACTGGGTGGGAGGGTTAGAGCGTGTGTGTGGACCTGAACTGGGGGGTGCTGATGATAGGGGATATCAGTGCTGTCCTCTGCTCCCTGCTCTGGGTACATACTGCATGTACCTCGGTCAAGTAAAGTCCAGCTTGTCACTTTTGTCCCCTGACCTGCAACACTACCGCTTTACCAGTGTGTATACGTATTCATTATAACCTTGAGGTACTCAGAAATGATGGCTGTGTGAGGTTAAGCTCCCAAATACATATAATTTTCTGGAAAAAAAAAAACCCTCTGAAACTCTGTGATGGTTTCTAGAACTGAGAATTGCTTGCTTTTGAGGTTGGCAAAGTACCTTCCCAAAGCGGGAGGGCTTTTATTTGCAGGTCATCTGTGCTGGAAGCTTGCTTTAGAGGAGAAAGAAGTGGTGTCAATCAGAGAGATGAGTCACACTAAATAGGAGTTCAGCTCCTTTTCTTTATCAATCTCCCTTATGTTATGATGGAGTTTAAGAGGCTGTTTCTGTCTGTGAGTAACAAAGGGCAGAGGGAGGGATTGTGATTTAGCATTGTCTTCTGCTCTTGGGCAGAGCTGCTGTTATTTGTTTTTTTTAAGGGAGGGGAAAAAAAAAAGAAAGGCGCAGTTCTTGGCTTTGGGGAGTGAATATAGGCAAAGATGAGACTAAAATGGAGTTCTTGGGGATGGGGGCTACCTAAGCCAGTGTATCATGTGGCTCAGTGGGGAAGGCAGGATTGAGTGCAGAGAGGTATTGCTCTATCTGAAAGGTTATGTTCTGGCAATTAAAATTCTTTCCTAGGGGATGATCTGATCTTTTGAGTTGGTGAGGATTGTTGTTTCCCAAGGACAAAGACCAAAATCTCTTTGCAATTTGTTTTCCTTTATGTGCTGTAGAGCAAAGCGTGGCAAGTTAGATATGAGTCCCAACAAATACGGCCCACTGTTTCTTGTGGGTGTTTGGTCGGCAGCCTCTTGAGATGCTTCGCTTGGGCATGGATGCTCAGAAGCAGCATCTTCAACAGCTGAGCAACTAAGGCAAATCCTCCTTTCCTATAGTTTACCTACTCACAGGCTGTACAAAACCAGAGGCAGCCATGGAGCTGATGTTTTTGTGGGTTGTTCTTTGGTTTTGCATGTTTTGAGGAAGATTGGAAAGATTATGCCCTGTTCCCATTTTACTGGGTCTGCTAAGCCATCGGGCTGTGTGGGTGCCTACCTGTCTGCGTAGCCGTGACCATTATGCTTAGAGAAAGCTGTCAGCTGCAGAGCACTTCATGAAATGGAGAGTGCCAAGGTGCGCGCTGAACCTTAGCTCGGGGGGTGGCTGAGGGTAGGATGGTTCCTGTCCCCCTGGCATCGCAGCTGCCCGCTCTCCCTCTTGCACGATGTTTGGGGAAGAGCCTTCCTCGCCCGTGCTAGCTCCGGCCTCGCTGCTAGCGTGCAAACCACCCGAGCTGCCCTTCAGTTTGTGCGGTGTTTTGGATGGCCCCTGCCAGCCCTGGCTCTGCCACCCCCTCGCTAATGTCAACCCCGTCCCTTCTTGAGCTCTGGGTTTGGAGGGAAGGTAGTGAGTAAACACAGCTCAGCGCAATAAACCCTCAGCCGTTGCCCTTCCGTGCTGATGGCGTGATAAGCTGGGCGCGGGTAGCTTAGCAACTGGATAAAGTGGGGACGGAGGCTGGCTCTGCACGGGGCCGCTGGCAGGGGGGCACCCGTGGGGGCTGCCCTGGGGGACTCTGATGGGAACAGGGTAGGGGCTGCGCCAGGTTTCAGCACCAGGGGCTGAAACCTGCTGCTCGTGTGTCGGTGCTAAAGAGAGGAAAGGCTGTATAAAGCCAGAGCTGTTGCTTGCCTGGAGCAGAGGGGTAT
This sequence comes from Gymnogyps californianus, assembly GCF_018139145.2. NCBI lineage: Eukaryota > Metazoa > Chordata > Aves > Accipitriformes > Cathartidae > Gymnogyps > Gymnogyps californianus. The sequence continues at coordinate 38,121,621 of NC_059476.1, read as the reverse complement.
GGCTGCAGCGGGCTGGGTTCCAAGCCAGCCTCCCCTGGGCAGAGCAAGAAACTAGGCTGCTTGGGAGGGAGGCGGCTTAATTGTTCTCTGAACCCTTTTCTGTGTCGTGACTATGTGGGAGGACAGGCCCCCGGGCTTTTTCCAGGCCCATCTCCTCTCTGAGAGCGCGGCACCAGTGGGAGGCATGGTCAGGCTGAGGTTTGGCCAACAGACCACACGAAAGCCAGCTCCTCCGGCCGTGTCTTGTGATGGCGAGCCCTCTGCCCGGAGCACCCTCTGTGCCCTCCACCCCGCTCCCTTCCTCTTCCCTGCTTCTCCACCCCAGCACATTGGCTAGCCTGCTGTTTTTCTCGGTATGGCATGTTAATGCTTTCATGTGCACTTACTCCTTTAAAACACACTCTTCTCATTAGGGGAAACTTAATTATTTTGTTTTCTTTTTGCTGGCTCTCAACTGGCAAGGTATTGGGATTTTTTTTTTTTTGCCAGCAGGAAACCAAGTACATTGTGCAACTGAGGGAAAGGAACCAGCATGGGAAATTGGGAGAGCTTTGGGCTTTCTGGAGATGAAACAACCCTCTCTACTCAAACTAACATCTTGCCTTTTAAGGGTGACTTGTCACCTAGGAGAAGGTAAAGGGGACAGCCCTGGCGTGAGCAGGACCTGCAGGCAGGGCTGCAACGAGGTATGCCACAAGGCCCAGGGTCTTTTGCTCCTGTCCCCTCCGCTGCTGTGAAAAAGCTGATTTCCAGCCAGCCAGGGTGGGTTGCACGGGCCGTGCAGACGGAGCACGCGTGGGGGTCATACTTGCCATGCAGAATTTGAGCGGGGGGTCACTCTGGCAGCGCAGCCTTGCTGACAGACCCTTTCCCTCCCCCTCGCAGAGCCTGGAGAGCACTGGCTTTGGTAATTCAGCAGCAGCCGGCGGAGCTCCCTGCATTACTTATTAACCACAGTGCAGAGCTCTCTTCCTTTCTCCCCTTCTTCCTGCCTCTTCTCAGAGGCCGGAGCTGCCGCTGAAACCTTCCCGCCCTGTCCTTTGCCGCCGCCTGCAAAGCAACAGCCGGATTTCCCAGCAGCGACTTACCATCGCCCGTGGGTCTCCGTGGCCTCCGTCCCCGGTCCAGGCTGGGTGGTGCAGGCAGTACCGTAGCCCGGTGGAACCGTGGCTTGTCCGGGGCGGCGGGAGGCGTGGCGAGGGGGCCGGGTCCACCCACGGCAAACTGCTGCCCGTGCCTTTCCCAACGCTGCCCGGCAGCGGTCACCCGCCTGCGGGGCCCTACGGGGCCGTGGGGCTTGGGGGGATGCTAAAACAGGGTCTCTTCGAACCCCTGCACGCCAAAGCGGTGATGCGTCCACCCCTGAACCACCCACCCCTCTCCTGTACGGTCACTTTTTGTTTTTAACCTGTTGCACAAGGAAAAGGCAGAACGGGATGGAGAAGGGACAGTTAAAGCCGGTACTGCTGGATGCTGCTGGCAACACGTGATGAATGTGGCAGTCGTCCTGGCTGAGCATATACGTGTGCCTCCCAGCCTTTTGAGCTCTGTGCAGTGACAATCACGAGCTGAAGGCTGCATTGTCTGGGGACAGCCTGGGTTGTATCACAGCACGTGGACCAAGAGCCAGGGTAATGGGGGGAGTGTGTGCAGCACAACACTTCTGAGCATTTTTAAGGTGTTTTCTCCTGTTGCCGAGGGAACCGTGTCTGCACGGATGCTGCATGTTGCTCCCCGGCGTGTTTTCACTCTCTAGGCCTTCCGGATTTGTGCCCGTGTCCTGTAGCTCATCGTCTGCTAAATCCACTCATGTGATGGGCAATTTTCCAGTGCTGACAACAATTTTGTACCATGCTGATGTATGTAGTAGACAGAAATTCAGCACCCTGCTATACCCTCATGGCTTTCTTTACCCTTGAAGCAACTGATTCTGGAAATTTTTTAATATAGTGTGACATACATCCCTTGTGTATACTCTTGTGCACATTTTGTTTTCTACTGTTAGGGTTCGTGGATGCCACAGAGATGATTTGTTTCTCCAGCAGGCAAGTTAGAGGGAAGCAAATTCTTCCTTTCCTTTTTTACTCTGTGTAGATTTGCTTGCCATGGTAATGAAAAGGAAAAATGAGCATCTTTTGTGTCCTGGGAGACCCCGAGTGCCTGTCTGGGGAGAAAAAGGCTTGGAGAGCAATGCAGCACCTGAGAAGAAAAATAATTGTGTGCAGATATGAAGCTGGAAGCTTTGATATGGATGAGAAGAGGCGGTGCGCTGTCCGGTTTCCAGCCATGAAATCAGGAGGTGGGATTGTTTGTAAGGTTGGGAAAGGCCAGCAGAATGTTTTCTTGGCATAAGTTTGAATTGCAGGACTGGCAGTTTCATCAGCACAGCCCAGCAGAAGTGCCCCTGTAAATAATGGCATAAGCAGGAGGTAAAGGAAGCAATATTGTTGTGAAGTTGCAGGTGGAGATACAGGTGCTAAAGATAACAGCTATGTTCAGGGGATCTCCACTGCAGTTTTCTCAAGAAAATGCAGTGGCAGTTTTGATGGTGACCTGTCAGGGCCTCGAATGCACCTTGGCTAGGTGACAGAGTGCTTCTGTTGGCCTCCCTATTGATTTGGAGATGGGGGAGGAAACATACCCTATCTCTCACGGTACCCCGCTTTCCCTCTGTTGGATTTTGTTCTAGCACAGCTGGGAGCCGATCCTATTTACCTTGCCAATATGTGTGCTGCCTGTACAGAGCAACTGACAGACACCTCAGCTCATTAGAGGTGAGAATTTCTGTGGTTGGAGAACATCGGGAGAAAAACGATTAATTATACTGTGTCTACTGATTACCCAGCTCCTTTGTAATGGCATTTTCTCTCCTAGGTTATAAATCAAGCCTTAACTGCCAACTTTACATGTGAGAGAGCTCTCGCAGAGGGATGTGCTTTTGCTGAAAAGTGTCAACAGGGCAGTTGTGATTTTCCTTGGGCTATGGTGTGAAATTGTGGCTGGGGGTATCCTTTGGCTGACTCCGACTCCTGAACCTCTAAGTGCATGGACCTCCCTCTCTGTACAGCTTTAATTTCTCTTTTTAAGGTGGGACCCTTTAGATTTGCTTTTAATGATTAATTGAGTGATGTTGGGCAAGGTGTTTGCTCAGAGCAGTTTGCAGCCCCGTGCAAGGGGTGTGCCTGTTTACTGGGAACAGATTTTTGCTCTTTTTTCCTCCCTTTTTGTCTAGTTTAGAGCTGTGCTTCTTTTGGCGAGGTCAATGGCAGCTAAAGCCACACACGTACGTTGCTGTTAGGTACCCACAGGGGCTTCTGCATGTTTGGAGGGAGCTCTCATATCATTCACCTACTATTATTTTTATTTTGTCAATAAGTTTTTAACAAAATATGTCTGACCCTGAAAGTTGCTTTGGTTGAGAGCTGTGCACTGCCATCTCAAGATTTGCTTTTTGAATTCCCCCCACTTTCTCGTTTCATGCTCCCTGAAACGTTTTGATGGTCCCTTTGAGGGAAGAGGGGACGCTAGCTTCCTCTATGAGAGTGCTGGCTGCAATGTGTGACTGCTTGCAATCGCGTAAGAGATGCGGAGAGCATGATCCTTGCTGCTTGCAGGGGAGGGAAGTTCCCTGCAGGAGCCTAGGACTCTCCAACACAGCAACAAGTATTGTTTGGGGTTTTTTTGGTGTTCTGCCCACCCCCCCGTGGTTTGATTTTTTTTTTTTTCTTTTCCTCTTTTTTTTTTCCTTCCCCATAGTCTGTGCTGGCTCCTCACTTAACAATATTAAAAATGTGCTCAATGTCATCTTCCTGCAGGTGTGCTTTTCCAGGTGTCCCTTGGGACCCGTGGGGTTAGCATTAGCATGGTTCAAGTCACGGTAAATTCACTCTGATTTTGCATCTTAGGCTCTCTCACGAGGCAAATGGGATTAACCAGCAAAGAAAAGGGTGGCTTCTGCCATCTTGTTTGCTGCAATGCAAGTTTGCATTGGACGGGCTGTTAGCGGGGCCGCAGGCTCAGCAGCGGGATGTTTGCTGATGACACTGGCAGAAGGAGTCTTTATCTCAAGCAAGGTGCAGTTACAGGGCTAGGCGTTTGTTTTATATTGTACTTTGGAAGAAGGGTGGGTGTCCTCCAGCACCGCATGGGAGAGGTTTGTCTGTCACGTCCAGGAGGGAGGGACCCAGTGGGGGTTACTAAATACAAGACACACATCATGTGAAGATCTCCTGGGCTGAAAGTAGGTGAAGGCAGAAAAAGGGAGAAGCTTCATTTGTGCTTGCTCTGTTCTTGCACTTCCCAGGTCCGCTTCTGGCTGCAGCCAGAGGCAGGGTGTGAACTAGATCCTGTGTCAGGATGTCCCTGCTCTTTAGAGAAGGCCTTTAGAAAATCCTGAGTGAGCTGTTAGTTTGCTTCACCTTTAACTGATGTGCTTGGCTCTTTTTCAGGTCTGGCACCATCTGCTGTTCCTTCTTCCCACTGTTCAGGAGGGAGAAGGGCTTGCTATGCTTCACCTCTTTTCCCTGAATGGGGAGACCCAGGGCAGGAGGACTGTTAGTAACCCACGAGATGAGGGAACAGATTTTTTTGCCTGGTGGGTACTGAATTGTCCATGTACTTACGGCTTTAAGGTTGCTCCTGTGATGAGACTGAAACTCATGTGTTGTGGGCAGGGGGGGACAACTGCTTAGTTAGCAGGGAAACAATTAACCAGCTGCAGTGCCTCAGGAATTCACTGGGAATACATTTTCAGAATTTGCATCCATGCTAATGGCATTTGAGCAAGTAGCTTGGGACAGGGTCGCAATTCCGTGGTGAACCTCAGCCCCCAAAGGGTGTTTTAAGCCAGGGTGGGCCGAACTCTTTCATCATTGACTACTCCACTGGTATCTGAAGCATTGCTCTTGTGGCACAATAGATTTAATTAAAGAGTTTGTTTAGCACTGGAGGGGATTTATGGCAGTTGTGATAAGTTTAAGTTGACAAAGGGGCCCAATAAATAGAGATGAATCGTTAATTATTCCTGTGCGAGACTTCCTCTTGTAGCGTCGTTTTATCAAAGTCAGTGAGGGCCGGGAATTGGCCTCAGCACAGTGAACAAAATAAATCAGAGGCTGGTACAAATTGGGGCTTCTCTGGTCTGCTCACACGATGCTTTAGGTAAAGGACCTTGATGTCAGGCAGTGTGCAGGTATGTCTGGAGAAGGCTAGATTGAAAAAAAAAAAAAAAATGGCAATAAAAGTGGCATAACCACTTCTAATGTGTAGAAAACATGAATACCCAAGTGGGAGACAACTGTATGCAAGATGGTGGAATATCATAGCATCTGGGAGTGAAGAAATGTTGCATTGAAGGGATGTTTCCTGGAGGAGGAGGATGCAAACCTGAGTCCAAAGTACCTGAGTGCACATTGCCACGAATACCTTCTCCTGTGTCAAACTGGTGCTGGAAGAGACAACCCATTGCTAGCCGATGCACGGAGAAGCCTGGCATGAATTAGGATTTGAAAACTCAAGAGTTGGGCCAGAATAATCCTGCTTTGACTCTGTGTTTGTCCTTGAAACCAAGTGGCATGACAAAAACGAGGGCCACGGCCCTGGCAGCTCCTGTACTCCTGTGTCACAATTCTTGTCCTCCAGGTGCCCAGGAGTTTGCTCCATAGTCCGTGGTGGACGGCGGTGAGATCATGCAGTTTGCTACACTGCCAAGGTCGCTCTGTTCCCTGCAACAGGATGCGTTTGCCCTGGGGGAAGGTAATACATCAAAATTACCTTCTCCCCACCCCTTGCTTTGTCCAGTCTGGTGACGGATTAATCATGTAACCCAGCTTCCCTGGGCACAGCTGGAGCCTGGTGCAAGGGAAACTTCTTGTATTCAGCTTGTTTCCTGACTTTCAGCCCAAATTTGAGTTTCTTTGCTAAACAGGTTGGATTTTCTGGCAAATTTGCAGGGGTTGTGGAGGGGCGAGTATCTTGATGGATCTGGAAACGTTTCTCCCATCTTAAAGAGTGAGTTTTCCTCCCTGTTCATGTGGGGAGAGTTGGGTGCTGCATGTTAAAGCGGCTGCTGTACAGCCACGTCTTGTCACTAGGGGTCAGGAAAATGCTGAGAAACCGCAGCCCCTGGCAGGAGGGCACAGGGTTGGGGCTCTCGGAAACCCATCTGATCCCAAAACCCCCAGGAGTGATTGCTGACATTATCAGCTCTGCTAAAGAGTGGCTGCGCTCAGCAAAGCGGCTCTTCAGCTGGACCTTCATGACCAAATTGTTTCTCGTGAGAAGCACCTCCAGATCCTTTTGGTGCACCAAAGCATCAGTGCCGTTCCTGGGGCATGCTCGCCCATAGATACGTAAGCATCGAGGATGTCTCCCCAGCCAGACTGCTAGAGGTCTTTGGTTACCAATACTGTTTTCAAGTCGTGGAAGTCCTTGGGTTTTATTTCCACCTTCCTGATTGCAGGTCTTGCAGTAAGCTGCCCTGAGGTAGGGACAGGAGGGGGGCTCTGGGTGTGGATGGAAAGGCAAGGTCTGTCTGCACAGACCTTTTATTGGGCAGGATTAGGGAAGGTAGACAAGCTTTCAGGCATCCAAGCCCTTCTTCCAATCGGAACTAAAACTGTAGGCTTCAAACCCAGATGAGTTGAAAACAGTTGCTCAGAGATTAGTGAGATATTTAACATGTGTGGTTGCTTTAGAAGGAAAGAGTGGCTGGAATGTACAGGAGGTGATGATAGGTGAGTGGAGGAAAAGAATGTGCTACGGCAGTGATTTCCTTGGAGACAGACAGGTAGCTTATGGGCCATGGCACATGTGAGGCTGGTAAAAGGCACAGGGGCCAATGCCAGGAGCTTTGCTGTGCAGTAGAGTTGTGAATTTTATTTCCTAGAGCTACCTTTGGGAGCTGTTTCATAGTATTTTTTTTTTCTCAGATCAGGGCTGAGAGAGCAGAGGGACTGATTTTTTTTTTTTTGTGATAAGTGGTCCCCGCTGGCTGCTGGGTGTGCTTGTCGCTCGCGGATTGTCTGTGGGAGTCTGTTCGGGCACTCAGCGGGTGCTCAGCTTCATCTCCAGCCTTCCCAGAAGGGCGGTAGGGGAGCTGGGTGAAGTGTATCACGTTGCTGGAAGCACAGGGGTAATATTCAGGCACGGAGCGTGGCGCAGGGGGAGCTGCTGGAGCTACATTGGCAAGTTTTGCATTTTTTTGTGCAGAATCTGATAGCGGAAACTCGTGTGTGAAATTCATGTCAGGTGCAGTGCTGATATTTTTTTCCTTGTTAGCATTAAACATACTCTTTTGATGAGGTTACTCTCATATTTGTATTACCACCTCTATTTCTCCTCGGCCTAATGAGTTTGTACTGCTTCTTAAAAACTGAATTCGTCTGCTTTTCTTGTTCTTGCTATTAGTGGGAACGACCACTGGACCATGCTGTCTGCACTGTTTGTTCGAAGCAGGATAAAAATTAATGGGAAAATTGTGTACGCAGCAATCTTAAACCAAAATGCCACTGTGCCTCACCCGTTGGGGGTAGCAAATTAAATAACGTAGCAGCTTGCTTCAAAGTCTGAGGATAAAGAGGTCCTGTGGCAGGCATGGCAAGGAGAGGAGAGATGAAATACTGCAAACTGTCATTGATTCAGAGCCTGGGCTGGAAGTTTGCTGATGTGCTACAGCAAAATGGAGCTGTGTTTAATTCCAGCCGCCTCTGCTCCCTCCTGTGACAGCTGTGTCTTGGAGGGACTTTGTGCTCAAAAGGAGGGACCTGTTACTTGTAATGGTTTGCCTCAGCTCTTGGACCTCTGCTTACATCCCTCTGAGGTGCTGTTGAAGGCTGAGTAGTACGCTGAACTCATCTTGGAAATTGCTACTTGGTGTAGGCTGGGTTTATGACCTTGCAAAGGCAAAGTCTTGAAGCTGGTGGGGAGGAAGGAGAAAAGGAGGTGGTTTTCTGACCTGAAGTGGAAAATTGCTGGTGCTGTGAACTCCTGGAGGATGTTGCTTGGTGGCACCAGCTGCCCTGTGTTGTTATCTCAGAGCTAATGTCCTGTGGCAAGACAGCTTTCACCGGGTGCTGTGGCTGTTTGCTTGAGGCACCATGAAGAGTCAAGATGCTGGTGACAGCGTTGTAGTGCTGGGAAGGAGGACTTTGCTGGGAAAGAGACCTGACTGTTTTTCTGGAAGGAGTATGTCCTGTAGGACTGCTCTGAACCATGAGCCCTCCAGAAGGTCCTTGTGAGAGCTTGGTCCTCACGCTGGTCACACAAAGGGAAGATGAGGAGCAGGAGTGTGCCCCATGATGGGGAGACAATGTTTGTTCATGGGACGGGAGGGTTTCCAATGCTGAGGGTATATTGGGGAATCCGCCTCTGACATATCATCAGGCTCAGCAGAGCTCATGTACTGGTGCTTTCCCCTCCTCAGCCAATGTGGTGGCTATGGCTTTGGACAAACTGCCTGCAAATTAAATGAAGAAGGAACAGTTGGTTGAAGTGGAGCTGGGACAGGAACAGACCCCGTGGCCAAGGGCAGAAGAAGAGGGAGAACAAAACAGGAATTTTTCTTCCCGAACTCCTATTCCTGGATCAAAGAGGTTGTGTTAGTAAGAAGGACCAACAGTTCCAGTGCAACTGGGAGATGTTGATATTGCCTACTGTCGCAGCAAGGACTTAAGTCAGCAGGATCAAAAAGCAACCTCTCTGCGCCAGCAGCAGCATCGCTCAGCAAAGAGAGAGTTTCTCTCCAGGAACCAGCTATTGATCAGCAGTTTACAAAGAATGCCCAGCGTGTAAATAAATACAGGTACTGTGATGGTGCTGCAGACTTGAGCCTGCCCTTGAGGCCTGCATGGCCACGTGCTCTGTGATAATTCAGCTGTCTCTTCTGATGCACAATTGAGCAAGTGAAGCTGATTCACTCCAGCCTGGTGACTGCAGCTGATCTGCCTTCTTAAGCAGGTAACTAGTAGCTTATATGACTGACAGATGTCCTAAATCAGCAGGGATACTCCATGAAGTATTTGAATGTACCCAGTAGATGCTTGGGAATCCAGTCTTGCTTTTGCTATCAAATTCAGCATACAGAGGGAGAGAGGAGTGTGATTTTTTTAAAAGCACTTGCATTTTTGGGTACCCTCCTGATGCCACTGCAGTTCTGCAGTGCACAGACATGGCTGTTGTGGGGGGGAAGGAGTCAGAGTCCATCTGGTGAGAAATCAGGTGTGTCTTACCCACCCTGTCTGCACAGTGAAATTTGGGATCTGAATTGTTCCTTCTGGAGCTTGGGTGTGGGCTGCGGCTTAATGCTCCCATTTTGCTTAGTGGCACATAGCTTTCATTAAGTAGTGCTGTAAAATACTTGCACTAGGGGCTATGAACCAGAAAAATCAGATCGTAGTCGCTGTGGTTCTGGGTCACGTTTTGCATGTGGTTCATTGACAAAAGTAACCAACCAGCAGGGATGAATTGGGTAGAAGGTTTTTTTACTGTCTTTGTGGTACCATCTTCTGATGAAATTTGAGAGGCAACCTGAGGTCTGCTCTGTGTTTAGTTTAAGAGGAAGAAATAGTATACTGTTTTTTATTTCACTTGCTTTCATTTACACTGCTGGAAGGTTTAAGCTCCGCTTTAGAGCACTGAATTGCGTTTTTTCCTCACAAAATTTTACAGCTTGGAGGAAACTTCAACAAACTGGAGAACAGACCAGGATCTCGTCCCTCTTTGCCTGTGCCTGTATCTTCATTGGCAGTAAGCATGGTGCAAAAAGCACCTGTCTTATTTTCCAAATCACTATAGCCAGTGATCAAGCCTGCCATGTCAACAAAAAGCATTAAGACCTCTGCTTTCTGCTGATGCAGAACGATAATTTGTGGCTCAGGCATTACTGAGATGTTAGATGCCAAAATTATGACCACTCTGTCAGACTGGCTGGATAATTTTTACTCCTAAGCCTTCCACCAAGATTTTCAGTGCTTGGAAATTAGTCTTGCTCTGCAGAGCTGTCGGTGTCTCCCAGCTGTGTCAGTATGTGCTCTAACAAATGTGTGTATATATGATACAGCTATTTCATCATCATTGCCTGCACTCCTCCAGACACCTGGGAAGCTTATCTTAAGTGCAGCTCTCCTCTCTTAGGGGTTGCTTTTGTTAATTCTTTTTTTGGTTTTTTTTCCAGTAGTGTAGAAAAGCCCTAGAACAAGCTTCTTGTGTGGTGGTTGTGGTTCCCCCCCCCCCCCCCCCAGGCCCTGTAGACACACGGGGAGAGAGATTTCGTGTTCTGAGTAGGTTATGCTTGAAATGGATGGGGGGGAGGTTTTATTTGTACAGGTAGAAACTGAAGCAAGGAGAAATCAAGACATTGGAGGTGTTAAAGACCAAATTCTCAGCGAAAGTTTGTATCCTCAAAAGGTAGAAGGGCAGAAAATTGTTGTAAAGGGAGGCTGTGCTGAGGTCTCTTGGGCAGGTCTGAAAGGGTTGCAGGTCCCCTTGCAGAAAGGGAAAAGCAGTGCTTAAAACAGCTGATCCTTTGAGAAATAGAACGCCTGTCCGCTGACCTTCCCCGTCGCTGATCTGCAGCCACGCTCTTGGGTCAGCAGAGGGGCCACCTCCACCCCCCAGGGCACTGTTCTTCCCTGAGGATGCCTGGCCCTGTAGCGACTCATCCTGGACACCTCCCTTCCTAGCAGGAGGTGGGAGATGCAAAAAAGCCCTCTGGAAGAGTTTTTTGCCTTTGTTGCTTGCAGTAAAGGTGAGCTGCGAGCCTACAGTCGCCTCATCTGTTTGGATACGCTCCCTGACTGATTGGGGCTCTGTTATTAGTACCTGACATGCGGGTAGTCACTCTCCTCCTAACTCTGCTAATTAATCAGTGCACCCTGTGACAGCTCTTGACCATTAAATAATTTTCATTAGTATCCAGACCCCAACAGCATGGGTGAACCCATCTGTCTTCATTAGCTCTTGGATTTCAACATCAGGAACCGGAGCCAAAAGTGACAGTAAAAGGGCAGTTTCCTGTCTAGTCCCTTCCTCATCCCAGTGAAAACTGACCTTGCTGATGTTTTTCTTTCTTCCCCTCCCCTTGTTGTATGTTGGTTAAAGGAGAAGATGGGCAGTAACTTCAGCTCCTCTCCTTCTTATCCCGAGTGACTATCCTTAGGAAAAAAGTGGACAGGATCCTCTTTAAAGGTAGATAAATAACGTATGATTATCCTCATTTTGTAAGTAATCTGAGAATGTCTCTCGGGTCACGAAGGAAAGAAAGCGAAGATCAATACTTATTGATGTCTGAATTACCTTCCTCCATACTAAAAATTAACTTTGCCAGTGGTGCAGCTGCATCTGCACACAAGTAACCCTAAACTGGCCAAAATTGTATGCACAACCTCAAAACCAGGAAGGAGGAGTTATACTTCTTGGAAGTGTTTCCTGACCTCACCGAACATCTGGTGTTTTCCTGGAAGCGATGAGAAGCCACCGCTGCAGGCTCAACCTTGCTCTCCAGAATGAGGGCATCGCTGTCCTCGCTCATCTGCAAGGTTATTTCCTGAACACTGGTGTAACATGGCAAATATTTGGTCATGTTGAAGTCGTGTAATTTCCTTCCTGCCAGTTGAATCTGCCCTGAAGCAATTCCTCCTTTTGTCAGATTACCATGATTTAGATTAAAGAACTAAAAACACTCAGAGAGGCCTCCTGAGATGCTGAAGTTTGTCCCCTGCTCTGGATTATGTGATGTGATCCTCCAATCCATGAATGTCGTGGGGGTGGTGGGTTTGGCCCTGTTAACTTCTTCTCTTTCTCCTAAAGCATGTCCTTTCCTGTTGGTTGGGGAGAAAAAAAGAGAATAAAGGCCAAGCTTTGAAGACTTGAGCTGGCTGAGCAGCTTTGCTACTCCCATCAGGTGTTGTACGCCATGTGGAGGTGTACTCTGGGCTGCCCAAAGACTCATTTGGCCATGACAGATGGTGGCAGTCTATGGGGCAGGGAGCACCTACCCATCTGTTTTCAGTAAGAACCGCAGAAATGCAAAGCGAGCTTTGCATGAGGCTCATCAAACCGAGAGGAGATGGCTTGGACTTGGCTGCAGTGCTTATGGGGTGAGTTGCTCAAATCAGTGAGGGTGTTTTGTGGGCTCAGGTTGTTTCATCAGGCTAAAAGTGAGAGCTCCCAGAGACTTCTGGAAATCTCATGAGGCAGAGCACCAAAAAGGTGCATTCCGAGCACGAGGAAATTTCTGCGTGCTCCTTTGACCTTTTGCGGCATCAATACCATGTCCCACGGGTGGCCCAGGGAGGGATTGTGCAGTGGATAATGGCACTGCGTCTCGCAGACCCGTTCAGGCCTCGCTCCCTCCTGCACTGTGGGTGTCGGAGATGAACAGCAGACGTTATTTTTGCAGCTTGCTCCTCCCAGGCTGCTGTGCATAGGCACTGTGCTTGGGCTTTTGTGTTTTGCTCTCTGTTTTTCCAGTAGTGTTTCTGGGATTATTTTTTCCCCCCTCTTCCCGTAGAACTTAACTCGGAGCCGCCTCTGTTGATATGTGTTTGTATCTGCTGAGAAGCCTTCTATCAGTCGTTTGCCTAAAGCCACCACTGTAAGTTATTTATACAGTGATTAGTTAAAGCTTCAGATATTTAATGCAACCTTTAAATCACATATCCACCAACAGCTATTGGTCACATAAAACTTCATTGAGCGGTATCTATCACTTACTGTTTTTCTCAATGTGTGCATATATTTAATTTTCTACAGACCTCTCTTGCTGATATTTTCTGCGGAGTAAATAGTAAATCGAGGGACTTCAAAAAGTGTTTTGTTGCATTGCAGTGAGTGAATTACTTCTAAAGGGAACACAGAATATAAAAATTCATCTTGCAAAAAAGTTGCCATGTTGTATAAATCCCATCTCTCTATGTTAAAACAGACTCAAACCTTAAAATGAAATGTATTTTCACAGCATATGTAGCTAGTAAGGACTCTTCCAACCAGCTAGCTTTGAATATTTAACCTTGTTGGATTTGCTTCTGGTTTTTGCCTCTTCTGCCTCAGCTTATAGTATGCTTATGGGACAACATCTGCTTTGTACTAGGGGTTCAAAACTGTACATGTAAATGCTTGAATTCAAAGATACAGTCAAAATTTAGTATTTTTAAGTTGGCTCAGAAAGCCAACTTCTTGAGCTTATCAAAGGAAATGAAACGAAACTTGGAAGAAATGTAGGTAGAAAATGTAAAGCTGAAGTCTAATGAAATGAACATCATTTTTGGAACAAGCAGTAATTAAAAGAGGTGAAACAAGATTATGCCTGCATCTGCAAGTGAAGTAGCAAGAGTATATTCCAGTTCTGAGAGCTGGGCTGAGCCCAAGCCAGCATAGACCCTGAAGTGAAGCATCTGGGTACCTAACCTCACACCGTGGTCGAGAGAGGCGGCTTGAATGAATCTCAAGGGATGATTCAGATCCTCGGTGCGTTGAACTGCTCCATGAGGGTCTGTCCATGACCCCAGTTGGACCTGATAGTGGCTGGGACCAGGAGCAAGGAGCCTGGAATTGGGTAGGTTGAGTGCCAACCTAAAGATTCAAGTGCTTCTGTGCATGTGCAATGCAAATCCTCCTTTTCAGGTGCATGGGTCGGTTTGGAGAGCCACGCTCAATTTGTGTGTCCTCAGCTTGGAATTTGGGGGCACTGTTTTGCTGTGCATTTGAAAACATTGCAGTTCAGTTGGTCTGGAGTAAAATATTGCAATATGTCCGTGTGACATGGTTGTGACTGGCTTAGCCAGCTAGGAGTGAACAAGCCTCTCCCTTTCTGTAGGTTTCTGTAGGGTTGGTGAAGAAAGGAGGAGGCCAGGGACACTGAAGGGGAAAAGACGCGAGCTTTCCCCGGCTCTGTGTGCTTTGGCGGAGACCTGCCAGCCCTCCCTGCCATTGCAGAGCTGCCTCGATAGCCCCACAGCTACCCCGTAAATGGGACATCCACGTGCATCCCTGCTCCTTCGGTTGCAGCCAGCACTCTGGCAGTGAGCAATGCAAACCCTGAAACAAGTGCAGCGCTGGGGAGTGACAGGCTGTTGTTTCTACCACCCTCTGGGAAGCAGCTGGCAAATTTGGAGCCTCATCTGCTTGTGGGGTTCGATGGAAAGGAAAGAGAAAGTTGCTGGTGAGTCTAGTGCCAAGACGAGGGACATGCAGTGCTCATAGGGGCTCACCTTGCCCTGGGGTGCAGAAACAGCCCCAGCTCGGCATAGCCCTTTCCCAGCACAAATACGGAGCTGGCAACTCCTTTCTCTTGCTTTAACCTGGTTATAGGGAGCAGAGGAGAGGAACAGGAGGGAATAAAAGGAGAAGCTGAGTTTGGGGAATAGCAGGAGAGGGCTCTTAGTGGGCAGCGCAGATGGCTGGGTCATGAGTTGGCCATCTGCCTGATCCTCACCAGGGCTAATAATGTCTTCTCTGACTCCTGACTGCTCACTGCAGTTCATTAATTGATTTGGCAGAGGAAAAAGGAAAACAGTAGTGACTGAGTGAAGTGAAACTATATATTTTAAACTGTCCTCCTGGATCCCGGCAAGATTTCCTTCGCCCTCTTTGGAGCTGGTTGCTGTTGGTACCCTGTTGTTCTGTATTCCCTTTGCCTGAGGTTTGATGGATGCTGAGGTCTCATCTTTGGCTAAGAATTGGGATTTCACTCATCCTGGAGGCAAATTTGCCACTCGTTCCTGTGGCAAATAAACTTAGCAGATGCTGCCCTTGCTACAGCAAAAGCCTCTGTCTTAGTCTGTGCTGTAATTAGGTCATTAATTAAACAACTCTGAATATTTCATCTCCCCCTTTTTTGAAATAAGGATGGAGTCAGACTTCCATTTGGCTGAACTGTACTTGGTGGGCCTGAGTAATGAAGACACAGTGGCAGGTAAATGCAGATGATGGAGAGTCCTATGTCTGTGTCTTCTCACACAGCTGTGAGTACTTTACTCCAAGCCTTGTTAGAAATAGGGCCTTGACCTCTTTTTAACCGCAGTTAAAAGCAGTGTAGCCCCTTCCCAGCATTTAGTGTGGCACAAGGAAAGGGAAAAAACCTCCATGGACTTCAGTGGACCCTTTCCAGGTGTGAGGGAGCTCCTGCTGTATTTAAAGTTCAGAGTGAAAGACTATCTTTCAGTACATTGTATTTAACTTATCCAATTCCGTTCCCTTTTTCTGCAGCGATAAAACCACTATTGCTCTTTCATCTCTCCCCCTTTCTTCCCGAGTAGGTTCTGTGAAAACAGTGTTTGGGGGCAGTAAATCACAAAATGGAAGCATGCATTCATAAAATGCTTTATACCTCCCTCCATCAATATTTCAACGTGCAACACAGACACCAACATTTCATTTTAATTACGCTGCAAATTTCCCTGTCGAGGAAGAAAGCTGAACTCTGCAAGGCAGCCCAACCCCGTCCCCTCCTTGCCATGGGAGCACTGCAACATCCAATTTAGCCATGTCTTTTGTTCATCTGAGTCATGGGGCTGTATGCCTGCCCGATGTGTGTGTCTCCTGCAGGAGGAAGACTTCCAGCTGGGCTGAAGCTGGCCTGGCTCGTCCTTTTCTTGCCACGGGGTGAAAGGAGGTCTTGAAGCCATTTGTGGATGTATCTGTGGGAGCTGGCGCGTTGCCTGGAGCCCTCCAGCGAGCAGGAAGGGCGATCCAGCACAAACAGAAGGTTTTGGAAGATAGGCTCTGACAGTGATTAGAGGCAAGGGAAGGCTTCCCTGCTACAGCAAGTGTCACATTTTTTAAAGCTGTCCTTTCTGAGATTGCATTAGTTGCTAGGAATGTTTCCGTTCGCAGGAGAAGAGAAAGAACGTGACCGAGGTGTGCAAGTCGCTGAATGACACAGGCAAGTTGGTCCGTGCCCTCGTGTAGCACTTTCTGGGAGATTTAAGAGATGGCCACTTGCAACTGAGTGGCAATACAGGAGTCAATACATTGCACACCCAAATAACGTGCTAACCTGTGAATCTCCTTGCCAGAAGATACTGACGAGTCCCCCCCCAAAAAACCATAGATTTTCTCAAAGTATAGCATTCACAGGTATGCGAGCTAGGATAAAAATATACCTGACAGAATGCTTAAGGAAAGGAGGAGGTCCCCTAATGCAAAGGAAATATGTCCCTCGTGGTGGTGCTGTTCCATCACTGTCAATTATAGGGCGTGTTAAATGTTCCTTTGTAGCAGCTGGTGTGGGGGTATTATTGTAGAGAGGACATTAAATTAGACGGGTTATCAGTGTAATTCAATATGACAATTTCTGTGGTCATATCCTGAAGACAGTGGAAAAGGTGGGGAGAGGGAGCAGCACCCGTAACACACACAAATGCTAACTGGAAGGGAAAGAGGCATTCATTTCTTGTTAGTGCATACAAATGTAAATGTACTGATTTATGTAACTTCCCAAAGCTTAGCTGCTCGCTGCCTGAAGAAGCGTTCTTAAAACACATATCCAAATAAAGATGCCACGTATCAGATAAATTGCTCCGTGTAGAAACTTTGTTTGCAAAGTCAACATTTTTCCAACAGCCTTTTTAAAGTCCTTAACCCCAAAACAAACTGCATGGAGAAAAATACCTGTATGTTGCTGGTGTCAAGGTCCGGGAGATGGTTTTGAGGCTAACCGTGTCAGAGAAAGCCAGTGTCACGATGTTGCGACAGCCCAGTCTTGGATGGACGAGCGTTGGCGTCTTTGGATATGTACTCATTAAAATTAATTCAAGTCCGAACAACACCAAAGAAATGATTTAACAAATGAATCGCCTTATTTTGACCTGCCCGAGCACAGCAATTTGGGATTCTGTAATGGAGGGCTAATGTTTCAAACTGAGATGGGGAGAGTGGGATGTGTTATGCTTCACCCAACACCTTAATGCAGCATTTCCTCTGCGAGGGAAGGTGTGAAAAGTGAAGTTAAAGCTGTGATGTCTGTTTTTTCCTCTGCCTAGGACTGGTGTCTCCCTTTTACTCAGAGCTACACCAGACTTACATAGAGGAGCTCTCAGGTAGTGTTATCCTTGGGGTAATGGGTATTTTCCTATTCTGTAGGTATGATTAATAATGTATGTACAATGCTCAAATGATGTTAGGACAAGAATAGTTACTTATTTTGGAGAACCTTTCCTACGACCGCCTTGAAGTTCCTCTGACGAGCTCTCCAGGAGCCCCACTTAGGCAAAAATTAATCTGGTGTCTGTAACGATGGAAGATAGGGAGGTATGTACAAGGCAGAGGGCACTGAGATAAAGTTGACCGTAATAGGTCAACAGGCAGTCTTCATCTGCAAGCCTGGAGAGCGTCACGTGAGCTGGGAGCTGTTAGGAGGATGTGCAATGGGATGAAAGCTAAAGAAACTACCAAAAATGCTTTTCTGAAGAGGTGGGACCAGCAGTCCTGGTCGGGGCATGCCAAGTGCTAGATGGGTCACCCCATGCATTAGCAAGGAAGACTTTCTTGCATGGTCTTGAGATGACACAGACCATCCTAACAGCCAGCAGTCTTGAACAGGAGAGTTTAAAAAGAGCTGGTATTGATCTGTCTTCACGGGAAAGGAGTGCTGGCAGGTTTGGGTTGATCTGCAGGAGAAAAGAGGAGTCTGGATGGGAAGAGTTGTTTGCCAGGTTAATTTGCCTCCCTGCATAGTGCAGCAGTTGTTGTAACTCAGTCTTAAAGAACCTGTGGCTGATGAACGTGGCCTGTAGACGTAGTCAGCGAGGCTTTCTGGGGTGAGACCTTTTTATCTGGACCCTGGACAACAGGACAATTAGAGAGTAGGCAGCAGGAAAAAACAAAAATGGTAGTGTTTGCTGAGCATCCCCTCCCCAAATACATGTTGGCACGTCCCCGTGCAGCACAGAAATAAGCAGAAGGGATCTATTTATGTGGTTATGGGTTTGCTGTCCTTGGATCCTGTTTGAATACACTCCATCGCAGAGTTGTTTTGCATTTCACCAGGGAGTCTTTTGTCTAAAGGGCATCGCCGCTACAGCAAAGTGGAGCGTGTCCCTGTCCCTGCTTTCACCAGTGGATATCACATTTCATTACCCTGATGAGCCTGAGCGAATTCTCCCGGTTGTGTTAATTTGCCCACGAGCCAGCCTGTGTCACGTCCGCAAGAAGCCCGTGACATTTTCTAGCCTCCCCCATCCCTCCCGGTTTTGAAACCTTGAATAATAATCGCAGCCTTGTCCCTTTTTCTACTTATTGCTTCTGAAACGGAGGGGAGAGGGGGCGGAGGGGCCGAGACACCCCCTTCCTGACCGCACGGATGTGGTCAGCCCCAAGCCGGCAAGCGTGGGAGGCGTTCGCCTCTCGGGGCTGTGTGTGTGCCCAGTCCGCTGTGGTGCTGCAAGGTCTCATGGCAGGGGGAAGAGAGGGGGTGCCTTTGCATGACCTCGATTTCTGTGGTTTGGAGCTCATCAGTGAAATGGAAAGTGGATGGTGATGTGTGGGGCAGCTGTTTCGGCATTGTCCTACCCTTTGGGCTGCTGTGGGTTGAGAAGTAGAGTGCTCTTGTGTATTTGATGCCTTCACCAATGCTTCCCCCCCCGAAGCATGGGTGCATCGCTAGGGAGAGGACTGTGTAGCGTTGGACAACGAATGCTTTAAACCCAGGATCTGAACGCTGCGCTTCAGAGTGCCCCGCAGGCAAGGCGTAGAGGAAGGATTTAAAATTAGATGCATGGGGGCAGGTGAGAAGTAAACTACTTGTGTTCCCAGTGTGGTGCTGCTCCTTCCCAACGTCTTCAGTTTAATCCATTTTTTGGATTACATTGATAGTACCAGAGAGTTGGGGCTGTTTTCCAAAATGTTGGTATCCAAAAGTGTGAAGTGAGATGTACTTCTGCATGTATCACAAACAATAGTCGTGCTTTTTTTTACTTCAAATAATGAAACTTCTGCTTTAACTAATGATACCTTTAAATGATGATGATTTTGCTGTTCTAGCAGCCCTGAAGTTGAGCCATTGAAAAATCAGTGGTGCTTGTATCAGCCTAACCTTAAGGACAGGTATTAATTTCTTAAGAAGTCAAACAAGCTCGAACAGGACAGAGAAAATTAGCTACTGATTATTGGTACTTTTAAGAGAGATGAAGATGCACTCTTTCAAAATACTTCTCCTGTGATTATGTCCCTCATCAAGCCATCCCAGGAAGGCAATTCAACACTCCGTGAGGCTTAGCTGCGCCTCGTGCTCTCAACTGGTTATTAGGCCTTTTGGATAACCATCGTTCTCCATATTCAGGGTTCCTGAGAGGAAAGGTTAATGCGCATTGGCTCATAAACACCACTCTGAATGCGCTGAGAGGCTTTGTACTGAGCGCACGAGAGCCTTGGTCACGTGCGGACAAGAGTTACTTGCGCATGGAGAACCGGCGACTGATTGAAAAAGAGTTTCAGGCTAAGTGTACGAAGGGGCATTTGAATGGATTTGGCTGTAACACAAAGCTGTTGCTGGAGAGCTCTCTGGCAGAAGAAAAGAGGCTCCAACTAAGAATTGGTTGCATGTTGTATCAAAGACGAGGGGTCAGGGTTTGGAGTAAGTGGATCTTACAGTAAATGGATCAAAGAGATCAGGACACAGAAACTAAAGCGAATGAGAATGACAGGTAAGAGTAACCACTAATGAAACTTGAAGCCCTGAGCACTTAAAATGTGGTGAAGAAGCTCCAGGAGCTTCACTCAGCCCTAAATAACCAGGATAGGCGAGAAGTGACCTGTGATGTGCTCCTGGGTGGGACAGGGTGGTGGTCTGGGTGGCCAAGGACTGGAAGGATTTGGTTGCGGATAGCATGGATGCAGCATGCACACCCCTCCTCAGACCCATTTGGTAAGCAAAATCCTTGTTTTTTCCAAGAAAAGGAAAGACCTAGGACTCCCAGGCAAGCTGGGTGACAGCTTGGAGGCTCACTATGTACCAAGGCTGTTGCTACTACCCCTTGCTCAGCTTGCTTCACACCTGGGGACAGATGCACAGCACCACGTATCCTGTGGATGTTGCTTCTGAGTCATAGTAACCATTTCACTTAAAACCAAGGTGGTAGGAAGGTTTCAGGTGCTGTTAGGGAGAAAGAGGTAACTGAGGAGGATGTTTATGGTGTCCTGACTGAGGCCACCTTTTGAGGTGTCCGCTTCTCCCTCCAGGAGCCTGCGATCCTAACCTCACCCCTTCACCAGCTGCTTAACATCTGGGAACATCAGCATACCTTCATGGGACAAAGTAAGATGTACCCCAGCCTGAGCAGAAGCAGATGATCCAAGCCATCTCCAAACGCTCCTAGCCTGGCCAGAAGCTGCTGTGGTGAGTGATTTCTAGTCCAAAGAGAAATTTCTTCTCCCAGCATCCCTCCGAGACACTTTTCTTTGCCCTGAAAGGATTCCTCCCTGCATGTTGAGTCATGCTTGAAGAAGTGCTTGTTAAATAAGTACCGCTCAGCTTTGCTTAAAACAAATGAAGTTGATTTAATAGGGCTATAGAACGGCCAGGTATCTGTGTTATTTAAGAGTATTGGCACTTTGAAGGCCGAGCGCTAAAAGCACTTCATTTTTATTTCAACTGTTAATTGAAAATCAGCTGGTTCGTCTTGTTCTTTCTGCTACTGCTCCTTCTCCTCTGCTCCCCGCTCTCGTCTCCCCCATCCCCCTGCGATAGGATAACAGCTGTTAATGCAACACCCCTGCACAACGTGCTAGTAAAAATGTGGCACGAGGCCAGGCTTTCACTTGTGGTTTATTGGTTTAATTAACCAGGGTCTTGCAAATACTTCTTTGTGAGGCAGAAATGAGAGAATCTAATGTTTCTCGGGCTGGATCCTTACATCATTTTTAGGCACCTGGTGAAGGCACCAAGGTAAAAACTTGGCTTCTCTGATTAACCTTGACTGAATTCAATAATACCTTGGAGTCACATTATTGCTGACCTTGTGTTTTGCTACCTTCTCATCTTTCTAATTTGTCTTTTCTTCCTGCCTTTGCAATAACGGTCAGAAGTGTTAAAAAAAAAAAAAAAATTTCCTGCTGTCTCATGGGAAAGCTCTTCTACTTGCAGGGACTTTTTTTTTCTTTTTCAGTATATTTCTTGTTGTTTGTGTTTTTCTTGTGTTTACACCCATGGACATTTGCATGAGACTAGCTACTTAAGAGTTGCTTGGAGGTGACCTTGTAGGGTTTTTTTTAATGAATTTGTGTGATGATGTGCTGAATACTGCCGGCCATCGATATAATTTGTCACTTGTTCATGCCAAAAGAAATTCTTCCTATGTGCCATTTTAGGAGATGATCTTGACAATGTTAATGAGAAAAGCAGTGTTGAAGCTGGGATGTCCACAAAGAAAAGTCCAGGTGCTGCCTGGGTTTGTTTTGAGTGATTTGCTATTCTCCCCCCGGGCAGGTTCCTGCTGATGTGATGTCCTCTCATAATTTCAGTCTATGCTGCTGAAGGTGTGTGCATTATTTTGGGTGAGGCATGAAACAGAGGATCTGAGCGGTCGTAGTGATCTGTAAAGCCTCTGGCATCTGTTTAGAATAAACGCAAGGGTCTTGTTCAGGGGTATTTATGTGGGTGCAGCAGAAATCTTGTAGATCAAAGGACAGTAGGGCCAGATCTTAAAATCCTGTAAGGATTTTGAACACTCTAGCCCTGTTGCAATTCCAGTTTTGGGGTGAATGCCATTTACGCTTCCCTCTTGAAACTTCTTTCTCTTCTTTGCTGCCTTTTCCTTTACTGATACCTAACATCATACGCAGTTCCTGTGGTCCACCCTAGAAGATGGTGGCAGTGATTCTTTCTTATGACTTTCTAATGATCTTGAGGGCGATGGTTGCGTTTTGAAAGAGAATATTCATTATCTTAATTGACAGTTCTCCCTTGCTAGGATATCTCCAGATGAAGCCTATGGCAGGTCGCATTCCCATGGGGTATCCAAAGTATGCTGTTAATTTCTGGAAGGATCTGGCCAGGTGAGTAAATAGTTTATTAAGATTTGCCTTCCTGCAGTGATTTTTTTTTCCATTGGAGTTCAAGATTTCTATGCGAGAGGGGTCTCCTTTACTAGGAATGTTGAAGCAGAAATGTGCAGCTCGATTCAGGACTTCAGCAAGCAAAATGCTTGCAAAATACCCCAAATTGGTACGGCCCTTGGTGGACTGGTTTCTGGTGCCTGTGTATGTGAATGGCTCTAAGACCCAGGTCTAGGTAAGCGCGAGTGCGTGAGCCTCTCGCTCTGAGCAGGCCACTATGTGAAGGTGCTTGTGAGATATCAGATAGACTGCGGGGTGTCTCCAGAGCTTTTCAAAATGTAGCCCCACGTCTGTGGTGGCTGCCTTTGTCTTCCTTGGCGTTCTTGTGGAAATCCAATGTTGCGATTCTGTGAGTCACGGGCAATTGAAGTAACATCATTGTCTGCTTCGTGGGTGATAAAAGGTCGATAGACTGCTGCTAGGTAAACTACATCATGCTCTGTCTCCTCTCACCTCCTATAACTGCTCTGACATCACCCAAATAGCTGCAATTGGTTCACCCACCCGCTGACGGTGGCAGAGCCAAGTATAGGGAAATGACTGTAGTTGTCTCTGCGGGAGTTTGTAGCTAGCTAAGGCACATAGTTGGTATTTCTCCTTCGGTTCTGCAGTTTCAACTACCTGATGCAGCTGGATGATTCATCAGTACGATCATCTGCATGACACAGGTTTGGCCAGAAAGTCCTTGCTTTTAGATGTAGGCCGGTGGGGCTGGCAGGACCAAGTCGTTGGCTCCAGCCCCCTGTATTTGTGGGCAACCTGAGAAAATGTCGAGTCCAGAAGGATCAAGGGAGCTTCTGTTGTCCAAAGCCGTTGCACAGGCACTGGAGCCTAGGCTGGCTGCAAGCCGTGACCAGTCCTTGCTTATTGCAACGTCCAGCATTGGGAGTGATCTCTTTGTGAGACTGCACTTGCAACACACTCTGAAACGCCAGCAAGTATAAAATTTGGTAAATGCATCGCTTTGGCTTTTTTCGCTTTCCAGAGCGTGTTGAAATGCTAACTGTTCTGTTTACTGTCTGGTGCAATTTGAGATGCTGATTGGAAGTGCAGTGTCCTTAAGTGAGATAGTCGCTGGCTACCCAAAAGATTATATCTTTACTTGCATAACACTTCTCCACTGCAAATCACAGTCTTGGTAGAGTTCGTGATCTGGTGGATTTGTGTAGGACTGTCTCATCTGGAAACAGATTTCATCTCTCCGCTAACTCTCTGCTCACCCGTCAGATGCATCATACGTTCCAGCCGTTTCTCTGGGACTTTGGGAAAGGGGTGCTTACCAGATGGGATGTTTTATCTTTCTTTGGGAGCGGGTGTAGTCCAAGAATACGTCAATATAGAATTTTCTACCTGCAGATCAAGAGTAAGTCTATGTGTATTTTTAGAAACACAGACAGTCAAACCATTAAATTAATTTGTCTTTGCTTTAATAAAAGCGCTCCTTGCCTTTAGAGGATGATAATGGCACTAGATTAATATATCCAGGAGTACCATTGTGAGTGGCAGCTGGAGAATGAGAACTTGATGGGATCTAAAATGAAAGAAAAATGTTTGCAATCAGTTTTGTGCTTCATTCTCCTCTTACCCCAGCTACCTGAGATGTTCAACACATAATTCTACAATTATGTAGTGTTTTTTTTAAAGAAAGGCATTGTAAGTCTTCCATAAGAAACTCTCAAGATGCGATTTTCATGCAAATAGCTTTGTGTGCTAAATTGAGGAACTTAAGAACCACAGAAAATATAGGAAATGTGGGCAGAATGCATTCGGAATGTAAAAGTTTCCTGGGAGTTGTCAACAGCTCTTTAAGAAGTCTATTGCCCGCACCTTTCAGCAGCTTTTCTTTGTGATTGCTAGGGGAAAAAAACAACAATTACTGAACTGAAAAGATTGTACGTAGTTGTTGCACTGAGGAACAACTCTTGAGAAGTGATAATGGAGCGGAACGACGTTCTGCAGTTCGCCTTTCTGGCTTTGACGAAAATCGAGACAACAACAATGCCCCAATTCTTTTCCTAGTTCCCCAGCTTAGAGTAAGAGGATACCCAGTTTTCTAGATGGCTTTCCCTTAAGGGTTCTCTGACACCTTCTAACACGTGTCCTCATACCTGCGCCTTTCCTTCAGTGGCAACCCTAGCAAAGAAACCTGGATTTCCCGGTGGAAGGATCTTTATCGCTCACGCAGGCTCGTACAGAAGATGAGTGTATAAGCCTTGATTCTTGAGGGCAGAACGAGCCTGGAAAGCATCCTCTCAAAATTGAGTGTGGTATGAATAAAGCAAGTGACTTTTCCACACCGCAAAGATGAGTACTTTCTACTTCACTGCTGCGGATGATTAAGGAAAACAATTGCATTCTGACAACACGCATTGACATTTTAAAATGAGAAGGAAATGAAGAACAGATTCTGGGAGGCTTGCCATTAATGATAATGGATTTCCCTGAATTGGGAGCCTTTTTGAAAGTCTGATTCTATTATTTTTTTTTAATAATGTTACCTAGAACAGGCAACCCTGTCACAGGGGGCAACTAGTGGGTCAGAGGAGTTCAGGGGGTAATCTGGGGAACAAAAATGGCTCTACACATGCACTCATGAGCCTGCTTAAAGACAAACAAGAAAAATGCCTCTGACGGCAAAGAGGGGAGGGGAAGCTAGGTTAATGCTGATAAATGAATATTTGACGTTTGAGTTCCACTTTCATTTGCAAGCAAATGAAAACTATTGTGTCAACACTGCAGGAGATGGTCTGTGCGTGGTTGGTTTCCCCCTTCCCCCCAGGTTAATTCTTCTTTGATTAAAAAAAAAAGTGAGAAACGTTGACTTTAAATGATAGGCAAACATACGCAGTGCCTCGCTGGCAGTGCATGCTGCACATCAACAGCACAGCCCTGCTCGAGTGTCTGGCAGGGGGCTGTAGCGTACGTGATAACACGGCATCGAAGGAGGAGCTTTCCAGACAGGTGTAAAATCTATTGCAGTTAGCCATTTTCCTGTAGGAATTTTTTTTTGCTCCTTGTGATACTAACTTTCAGCTGCGAGGTTGAAACTGGGATGTTTACAGCTGCATCTTTTTATAGGCACCATGTGATAGGTAATTTTATGTGAAAAATCTATTTAGTCCCCTGATGGAAGAAGTAAACTTAGGTAAGACTCATTCTCCCACGAATTCTTGGCATGCCATAAAAAAAACGTTGCAGTTCTCCAAAATATTAGCTGTAAAACTTGTGCCTTGTTAAAGTTACAATCAGAAGATGTAATAAACGGATTATTTAAGCATACATTACCATGTAATGTTCATCTCGGGGCACTTGGATTTTGACTCTGTAGTACTGTGCTTTGCCTGGCAATCTCATGGTGGCTGCTGGGGTGGAAAACACAAACCCTCCTTTAAATAATGCATCCCTTCCCTGCTGTGCCTCTCCTCTGGTTCAAAGATAGTCCCCCTTTAAAGTTTAATCAGTAGTTTTATCATTGCTCACAGGCAAAAGGTACCGATCAAAAAAAAAAAAAAAAGTGCCTTGGGATGGAGAAGTTTAACACTGGATGGAATTGCACCTTCTCCTCCGCTCCTGCTGGTATTAATTGATTCTTCATAATAGCGTGTGCTTATTTGGATGGGGTGGCCCCGGGAGGATGACGGGAGTTTGTGAGCTGCTGTTCTGGCAGGCATCTATACGTCTGCTGAACCCATCCACGGGGGGAACCAAGCTCTTGGTGAATCTGTGCTGGAGCAGAGCAGGGAACAGGTAGTTTCTTGGGTGTTTGGTCTGGTTGCTTTCCCCAGGCAGCTCTCCCAGAACTGTTTCTGCCTTTGCAGAAGGCAAAAGAAAGCCTTGGCTTTTTTTTTTGGTATCTGTCACCTATCGATGCTTCTGAAATGCTAAAGGGGTAGATGTGGCGCAGTACAGTAATTGAAAGGTGGATATGTTATAAAAGGTATTGAGAGACCCGAGCTGATGCTTTCTCAAAACTCACGTTGTTACTGTTGTCGTGTTTCAGAGCAGAGTCTCAGTGGTCGCGGGCAGCGCTGCGGTGGGACAGGTCCCCCCCGAGGGTCGGAGAAGGGAAAGCACTGGGGAGCAAGCAGCAAGCTGGGAAGGCAGGGGTATGAAATGCAGACTGCTTGAATCTGGCCTTGTGTCCGTGCCTGGTGCTCCCTGTTGGCTTTTCAAGGGTGTTTGGAGGTGTCTGTCTAACAGGAATGGTTTGGCACAGGTTCCCAGAGGAAATTTAAGCCATCTCAGTCTGTCCCTGCAATGAGGACACACAGGCATCTGCGTTAATGTTACATACGTTCTTGCTACCGTCATTTTCTCTCTGAGACCCCTGCAAAGCCAGTATAGGGTAAAAGGCTTGTTTCTAACTCTGAATCACCAGCATTCTCTGGAGTCTCCTACAAGCCTAAATTTGGTTTACAAAGCTGGTAAAAATAATTGCATTTAGGATGCTGTTGGTTTTGCTCAGCGTGTACTACCCTGGCCCTCAGTCTTTTTTGCTTTTCCAACAAACATTTTTCTTGGTCAGTCCGCTGCCACTTTAGATCTCTAGTTCTTCCTGTGCCGCTTTTCTGTGTGAAGAGAGATGCAAGAAAATCACCCTGTAACAAACCAGGGCTGTGAGACGTTTCCAGCCTTTGTAGAAGCTGTATGGGATTTTTCCTCTTTTTTTCTTCCATGATTGCTGTCCGCATAGGTAAAGCCAGGCCCAGTAAATGCTGATAATTCGGATAAAATGTACGGCATTTAGGGCTTGTATTGTTAGCCGTGGGGAGGAAAAGAGGCATTTAGTACAGCTTTGCAGTGGATTGATACGGAGATGGGAGCAGAGAAGTCTCTGGTGTGGGGTTTTGGTGCAGAATTTTTATGCGTGGCTTCCTGGGTAGCTGCACAGGTATTTATCCACTATATAAATAGGAGATTGGCATCTTTATAGATCTATTACAAATGTGTTCTCAGCTCAAGGTCAGTTTTCTTCGTTTCTTGCGTGTAGCTCATTTGCTGCTTCTCTCCATGCCTTACGCTTGCTCTGGGACTGGCAATCTATGCTGTGAACTCTCCTGTCTCTCATACTTCAGGTCCTGTTTTGCTGTCTCTTATCTGCAGGGATTTCTCCTGTGAGCCATAATGTGCTCATACGTTTCCTTGTTGCTGTTGGTGTGGTATAGATAACATTTAAATATATATATTTTTTTTTAAATTGTGCAGATTTGAAGGTGGTTGTTCTTGCCCCCTGCCCCCAGAATCTAATAAGGTTGAGGGTTTTACTCTTGGTGGGAAAGCACTTGAAGGTCTTTTTTGTACCTCTTAACAGTGTTCTCAGTTTAATAGGACGTGTTACTTATGAAACCGGCTGCGTTGCTGCTTCTTTTAGCCTGAGCTTGATGCCCAAATCATGTCAGGTTGCTTGAAGCATCACAGAGACTTTATTGACCCCTACCCTCACCATGGGTTGCTCACTTACCTCTTTGGGTTTTGTCTCCAGTTCAAAGCCAAAGGCTCATCTGCTGCCTCCGAGGCGCTCTGAAGGTAGGGATTTGCAGCTCTGCCATGGAAACGTGCTTCTCCGGGAGTTGTGCTCTTCTTGTGCGATGGGAAGAAGCCTCCCGCAGAAGCCGTTCCTACTGGGCAATGAACTCCAGTTTGGTTTCTTCTCTGTCAGGAAATAAGGGAAGGTGGCTCCATGCGGGCTGGGAGAGCCAGGTGAGCCCTTTCTGCAGGAAGTTTGTTCCTCTAGACCGGTGCTGTCGGTGTGTTTGCTGGGCACATACCTTGTTTCAATTTCTGTGATGAATTTTTTTACTTTCTCTAGGCCAAACATTTTGGAGATGACCACAGTTTCCACATGCTCCCATTTGTGATTATTTGCAAGACAATGTTTTTTGCCTGTAGATTCCAAAGCACTCTGTTTCTCATATTCAAAACCTGTAATTAAAGAGGTGAATAATTTTGCAAGGACATACCAATTGTGTGTTCCCTGATTTAGAGGAGTAACTTTTTTGGAATGGCATGTGTATCATGAATGTCCCCTTCTGTCAGATTTCATTTTGCAAATGCTCTCTAATATTCCTGTAAAATTCAGTTTCAGCAAATGTTCCTTCTGGAAACTTCAGCTGCTGAACTGTACAGAGACTGAACACAGAGAGAATATGGGCTGGAGCAGAGAATTCATGAAGGTTGCTAGAAGGCACTCTTGGGAAGCTGCATTCAGCATTTGCCTGTGGGATTATACAAAGGAACCCAAACCCCTTGACTCTCCAAATTATTTAATGGTATTTTTATGCAGCCCCAAGACTCACCACTTTCCCTGCTTTTCTAACCTGTAGCCTGCTTCTCCCCACCAACCTCAGCCTACTCACTTCCCTCGCCTCCCTGAGCAATACCTTTCCTATGGAACCTTCAAGGCTTTCTCACCGGCAGAAATTCCTGCAGGTGGAGCTGGAATGACGTCCTGCTGCTGGAATAAGTTACGAGGCATCGGTTGTCACAGAGTAATTGCTTCCCCGTGGTTCCTGGTTCTCGGGCTTGCTCTCGATATGCCTGTGCATGCAGCTGCCCGGAGGAAGCATCCTGCGTGCCCAACGTCCTTGTGGTCCGCAGGCAGTCGGAGCGGCGGGTGGCCAGCTTGCCCTTTCAGCTCGTGCTAAATCGTGGTGGTTCGACCACCTCTGGATCGCGAAACTGGAATATCAAAGGATATTGTGCAGCAGTTGAGTTCATTTTCTTATAATAGGCATCCTGATTTAATTCTGACAGAAGGGAATCTCGTTCCATGGCTTGTTCCCTAAGGACTGTGATGAAAGGCATGGTCTATAGTGGAAAACAGTTTGTTACTGGATTCAGCTATATCAATATTATCCACGATAAGGTTGTCCTCACTGTGGCTTTGCACTGATTTATCTAGAGAGGCCTCTTAGCTTTCCCAGATGCTGGGCAGCCTGAGGGTATGTGAGGATGGCAAGAAAATCAGGGGCTGGCTGCGCTGTTGGTGGCCAGGTCTCCTGTTGACTGTTTTCTGCAGGTGGCTGTTGCCTCTAAACCCTCAAACTGGAGATGTGAGCCGCTGGTTTGGCTCCCACTGTGCCTTCACTGTGCTGTTAGATCCCACCAGCAGAATGTCTCCCGGGCTGAGAAATAACAGCTAAAGCACAGGAGAGCTCCAAAAGGTTGGGAACATGCTCAAAACACCAAGAAATAGATCTGTGCAGGATTCCAGCTGCGGGCACCAGTATAAAAGGATGGAAGCTTGTGGGAGAGAAAGGAGGCAGGCTGGGTTGCATGAAAAGACTGAAATGAATTGTAGGGGGGCTGAGATATTTTCACTGCAAGTTGTTCATCATCCTGGAAGAATATGGTATGTCACTCTGGAAAGGCTGTCTTGAAGGCAACGCTCCAGCAAAGTGATCCTTACTTCTGTGCACAACTGTAATGCCATCACTTGAGCGTGTTGAAGGATGGGATTCTCGGTGTGGGGTCTCCTCTGTGCCTGCCCCTGGTTCCCTGCTGCAGGTGATGAAGGGGGTTCTAGATATGGGTGGGTATAGCTCTCCATGGGTCCCCCCTCAAGGGGCCATGCTTCTGGGGACTGCGCCAGCAGCCTCTCAGCCCCTGCACCAGTGAAGCGTGGCCATCAGCCGTTTTATCTACAGCAGGTACAAAACATTGGCTGTGCTGAGTTCACTGGTGGGTCTCCAGCAAGAGGCAGGATCTGATGATGTGCCTGAGAGAGACTCTGTGCCCCTATCTTGCTCCCTCCCAGTCTGGGGCATTTTACAGCTTCAGGGCTTCCTGAGCTGGAAGTTAACCTGTAACTTTGAGTTTAATAGGCCTTGATGGACTTCTGCCAGTTTGCTTAAACATTTGTGTTATGGGCCCTTCGCATGCCCTGTTGCAAGGAGCTCTGCAGTTCATGCCTTGTGTGACAGAGCTGGAGATGTGTTTCAGCGATGCTCCAAAGTCTTGGTTTCTCCTGGTACGCTGAGTTTTTGCGGTTACTTCTGGGGCCTCCTGCATTCCCTGATCTTCCTCTGGCAGGAGGAGGACCTTGCAGTCCTGCTTCTGATGTCTCTTTTGTCCTGTCTGAAGAGTTTTGGAGAGGGTGGTCCGCTCCCATGGAGGGCAGCAGGCCAGGGCTGGGGGAGCTGCTGTGCAAAGTGTTGAGCTAGTGCTGGGGTTTGGTGCGAGTCTCACGAGCCTCTGCTTAAAAAAAAAAAAAAAAAGTATGTTTTCAGCTCTGTCCAAAAAGCAGAGCTCAGCTCAAACAGCCGAGCTAAGCCAACCGAGGCGCTCCCCCCCTTCCCTCTGCTGCTCTGCTTTCACTGTGTTTCCCTGTGAATATCTGCTGGAAGACCTCACGTATGTCCCGTCTCAAAGTCTACCTGGGCATGTCCATGCCCCTCGTGCAGAGCTGAAATTCTCACAGTTCCCTCTCCCCTGGGTGTTTTCACTTTCTCTCTCTTTTTTTTTTTGTTCTTCCTGCAGTTCAAGAGCCCAGGTTATTTTAGCACAGTAAACATTTTTTTGACAGTTAGTGACATGAATAAATCCTTTTCCTCTCCTCCTCCTAGTTTATTATTTAAGGGGAGAAGATGATTAAATCCAGCAGAGCTGATTTGAACTCTGTTAGCAGGAAGAGGGCGGCCGATGGGGGTCTGTCAAGCCGCAGAGTTTGCGTTCATCAGCATCTTGGGAGAATCAGAGATGCCAGCTGCTTATAAACATCTGGTTTTGGTTGTTCTCCCTCCGCCCCCACCTTTGCTTTTCTTTCTTTCTCTGGTTTTGGAGAGTTTAGCATTACTGACTAAATGTTGGATCTAGTGGGGTGACAGCTTGGCTTCTCCTCGAGTACCAGAGCCCTGCCAGGGTACTGGTTGGAGTCCAAGTGATGGTCAGCCAGAGCAGTAA
This sequence comes from Gymnogyps californianus, assembly GCF_018139145.2. Classification (NCBI taxonomy): domain Eukaryota; kingdom Metazoa; phylum Chordata; class Aves; order Accipitriformes; family Cathartidae; genus Gymnogyps; species Gymnogyps californianus. The sequence continues at coordinate 38,090,670 of NC_059476.1, read as the reverse complement.
AAAAAAAAAAACCCTATCGGCTCATCGCAGGTTTCTGAAGGAGAAGCTCTTTCTGTTTGGGGCCGGGCTCTGAGTGCCCGAGGGCTCTGTCTCTGGTTAATGTAATGCCAGCACGAAGCAGGGAGGGAAAGCCAGGGCCCCTCTGTGGAAAGGGAGAAAGTGTTTTCCTAACCTCGGTGGCATGGAAACACAAGCAGTTAGAGCGAAGGAAGCCCCAGTAGAGTTAATTAAGTGTTGCATTTAAAAGGCAGAATCGAATGGAATTGCTTTGCATTTATTGAAGTTAGCTTTTCCCCGCTCTCGAGGGTGGACTAGGGTTGAGTACCTGTGCTGTTCGGGATGGGAAGGCAATCCAGAGTGGTGCATTAGTGTGGACTCGGCTGTGGGGTTTGAGGGAGCAGTTGTGAGCTCCTCTAAGCAGCGTTTTTGCTTGTCAGCGAGCACTTAGCCTGCCCGGCGAAGGCAGTGTGCTGTATGTACGGTCAGGAAGGATGCAAGGGTGGAGGGTCCCCTCCTCTCTATCCCCTTTCCCATCATCTTGACTAAAAGATGAGTCTATAAAACTGGTACCTGCTGGAAACTGAACTAACCAAGCTGGTGCATCTGTAGAGCGGAGTGTCATCCCGTGCTCGGGTCGTGCTATGTCATCTCCCAGTGGTGCTCATCCTGGCTAATTAAGCAGAGGCTAAATAACCCAGGCAGCGCCCTGTGCTAATGTGGTTGACCAGCTTGGCATTGGCTTGGGTTCTCCATTAGCCAGAGGAATCGGTGGCTGTGCAGCGCAGACATCCCCTAAAGGCTGTGGCTCGGTCATCACCGGGGATAGGAACCTGTGACTTGAAATAATCAGTGCCGTTTCCTGTGGTCCAGATGCCATTGCGACTGGAAAATTCAAAGTAATCTTGTTTGGTGTCTGCCTGCACCTTGCTAGAGGGGAGTTCTGTTCCGCTAAAAAAGAGGCAGCAAACGTGTGCCAAAATGAGCTGTTTAATGTATAAAGCGGAGCAGGCTCCTTCTCTCAGCATCGAAATGGAGCTCCTGGCCTCACCTGGTCACATCCTCCACTGCCAATATTTTAGTGGGATAAATTATGTCTCAGCGTATTTTGGCAACAGAGGATGACTTTGCAATATTTCGGGTTTTCTTGAGGTTGTCCTTTCACCTGCCTGTCTTTTCCCTTCAGTCTTCTGCGCTTCTGATGACTGGCTTTATTATCTTTGCTATTTCTAACCCTCTTTTTGGTCCCCGTCGGAGCTTGATTTCTGCTGGGGGGAAGATGGAAAAGGTCAGGCTCTCACTAGTGAAGCTTATTTAATTTGTTTGCTGTGTCTGTGGGCAAACTTGTGGGCATATATGTTGCTAGTATGAACTACCAGGACCCTCCTGGACACATGGGCTCCGTGGTTGCTTATTTATTTACCTCTTCTCCTCTGTTGTTCTTTTCTCCCATCTGGCCCAGCATTCCCAGTTTTACCTTTCCTACAAGAGAAAAGCTTAGTGGACTCCAAACAGTAAATAAAACTGACATTTGCAGCAGTCAGTCTGATATAACAGGACTGGGATGCAGCAGCACTTCTTTGTTTGGGCTTGTTTCCACTCTTTATTTAAAGCCTCTTTTAATCAGGAGCTAATGACAACTTTTGCTTGTGAGAGCTGATGCACAGGAAAAAAACCCAGTTTGCATTCAAAATAATGCAAACCGTTATAAATAGGAAGATCTGCAAGGATATAATCAGGCTAAATTGCCCATTGTTACTCTCACCATAGATGATTTCTTGCCTCTGCTATCTGGGTTGGGTTGTCGTCTGGCTTTAGGGAAAATGTGTTCTCTCTTTATTCCAGTTATAAACCTATGCAGCAGCAGCTGGTCGTTGCAAGAGTGGGTTTTGCTGTGGTTTTTGTGCGGATCAAGCAAATATTTTGGTGGCTTGGATATTGCCATTCAAATTGTCTCATGAAAATTGTCTAACAGACTCCTGCCACTCTCTTTCTGTGGCTGAACTGACCCTTTAAGGTGGCCCCATCTCCTCGGGGAGCGTGTTGCAGACAGACGCGAAGAAGTCTTGCAACAGGTCAAAGCAGCAGCCTGCCAGGAAAACAGCTATGGCTTGGGAATAGAGAAACTATCTCTGCCTGCAGATGGTATGCAGTAAGCTCTGGATTTTAGTGACTCCGTGCAATTTATCCTATTGACGGTAGCTGAGCCTGTAAAGAATTGGTAGCTGATGCTGAAGTCTCCAAAACCAGTTCATAATGTATTTAATACTTGGGTATTTTCTTGTTCTGATTTTCCTCAACTGTGTTGTGCATGAATGCAACATAAAAGCTGCACGCTTTTCCGTGCTTTTATTGAAATATTGTATCGTGGAGATGGCTTATAAATCGGGCAACAGTATTCTTGCCTTCTGATTTTTCTGCTAAATGATCTTTTTAAATTTTTTAAAAATTTGGTTGGTTGTTTTTTCACTGGGCAGTTCTCTGAGAAGTGTAGGTGTCTTCAGTTATGGCATGACAGCGAAGCTTGCCATGAAAATATCACAACGTGACAAAGCCTTCATGGTTATGGAAGGCAAACATTGCTTGATGATGTCCCTTTTGTCCCAAAACACAGTCTTTTGCTCATTTATTCTGCATGTGTCTTTCTCTTAAAGCATTTTCCCCTTTGCTTCATTGCATGCAGAGCAACATTTGCTGAGGACTGGTAGCGTCCTGAGGGTTAAGTGACCTAATTTCATCTGTGCTGCCGCCTTCTTTCTAACCTCAGAAGGCAGAGACCCTGAACTGAAAAGTATATAAAAAGATTCTAATTAGCACAGGACAAATAATAAAATAAGGCCTCGCTTGAAAAGGGGATTGATTTTAATTTTCTAAATTAACAGAAGGGTGGAGTTAGACCGAACAGCAAGTGTGGCACCTACTTGAATGCTCCACAGCATCCTTTTTTTTTTTTTTTTTTTTTTCTTTTCGGCCTAGTTCTTGGTAGGAAGGCAAGCTCCTGGGTGGAGTTATAGCTCTCATCAAAGGGTTGTCTTGTTTGGGCACGTTGACAAGTCACTGATGTCCTTGTCAGCTGTAAATGTCAACCTGACTGTCAGGAGGCAGCTACGGATGAGAGAGGTGACAGTGTCTGGTCTCACCTCCTGCCTCCTCGTGTGGCCCGCCTGTGACAGGCAGGAGAATCTTGCTTTGATGAGCAGCTGGGAAGGCCACTGCCTCATGGCTGAGCATGACATTGAGTCTTCTGGGGTGCAAAGAGGTTGTCCCAACGCCCCCCTCTCATCATGGCCTTGCTCAGAAGGTCCCACAAGGAGGAGCTGCTTCTTAACCTGCCTTCAGCTTCCCTTCCGTAGAAGACAGACACCCCCGGAAAGGTGATTTTTGGGGTGGCCAGCGTTGGAGGGCTCTTGGAAAAAGGCCCTGTGCATCTGGGATTAGCCGTATCACAGCTTGTAGGATCTTTGGCCAAATACCTGGCGGTGAGCTGGTGCATTTTTGCCAGGTTGAGAGGAAGAGTTTTGCTTGGGCGCTCGGGGAACTCTTTCCTCCACCTGCAATCATTCGGCTGAACCTTCATTCATCTTTATTGCTGTTTTTTCTAATTCTTCTCTGGGCTCCTAATGACAGTGATTATACCAAATGCGGCATGTTTCATGTACTGTGGAAATGATTTTCAGGCCCAACTCTCTCTTTCAGTGCTTGGAGGATCGTTAAAAATACTGCTTTTTAGAAGTAAGGTTTTCTATCCTCGCCGCTCTATTTCCAGTCCTGTGTTAACCTGCAAAGTAGTAAAATTGCTGACTTTATTATGTTGCATTAATTAATTATCTCTATAGCAACATGCACTGATGTCATAAATATGGGAATTCAGCAGCACAGCTGGGTGGAAGAAGAGCTCATAGATAAATGGGGAGAGAGGCTTTTTTTAAATGCTCAAATATCTGCAGTAGTTAAGTAAACAGAAGATTACTAGTAAAGTAGTATTTTTGCATAGTTTCTCTTTCGCTGCCCCATTCCCCTGTCGACTGAACCTTCTCTGTTACGTAGGTCCTGCATGTTCCTGCTAAAGAGGTTTTCCAAGCTGCTGGTCTGCCTCTCCACCTGCTCAAAGCACTGGGTTATCTCCTGCTTGCTTTTATACTGATATGTGGAAATGCAGGCAGCAGGGCTCCTCCTTGCAGGAGGAATCCCTTCGGCTTTAGCAAAGCCACCCTGCCAGGAATGGCTCTCCAGGGGGAGGGAAGGGTATGGGTCTTGAGAAGGGAATACAGTTAATTTTGGCACTGTGGGAGGGTGACACGGTGCGAGACAGGAGATGGCAAGAGGCAGAGGAGCTGGAAAAAGTGAATTTTGGCTCTGAGAAGGCTGGGATGCTCTGCTCTGCTTAACGTGTGTGCGAGTAGTCGTGACTTGTCTGGCTTTTAGGAGTCCTGGGTTATCTCTGGAGGTCCTGGCTGGGCTGTGCCGCTCTCTTCCCTGTCTCGGTGCTACTGCCTTGGATAAAAGGCAGCAGAGAGGTGCCTGTATGAATGGTGCCTGTGCATCGTGCATGCACTGAGCCTTCTGCAGTGGGGCTTAGAGAGGGACTCTCTCTCCCTCTCTCCCAGGAGTTTATAGCACATGTGGTGTCCTAAAAATGTAGCAGCGACAGTTTGCGATGATAGCTGCAAAAACAGACTGGGAAGAGGGCTAAGTAGTTGTTTCAAGGGAAGAAATATAGTAAAAAGAGACCGTAATTGCACTGCAGGTCTAAAGCTCCCCAGAGGTTGAGAGCTGGTGCTTTTCTAGCTCTTTTTTTGTCAGATAGTCTATTCACTGAACAACTTTGTTTTGCTATTTGTTTGCCACCATCGGCTGTGAAGCTGATCAATTCTTACCAGTCCAGCACAGCGCTTGAGGAGTAACGGCACTCTCCGTTGAATAATTTATTCAGTTAATCTATTTTGATTTTTGGCATTTGACAGGTCCCAGGCAAGGTACGGTACGTCTGTGTGGAGGAGTCTCGGTATGCAGCGCTGCTATTTATACAGCATCCCGGCTACGGGAAGCGCTGCGCGGATGTGCTTGGCAGGGTGAAGAGCTTGTGATCTCAGAGAGAGTGTTTTACGATGCCAGACACTCTTGTGTTCTGCTTCATACAGAAGGAAAAGACTTCGGGATGTTTGCTTAGTTTTGCACTGAGGTGGAGCAGAGAAAATTCACGGCACAGATGTGACGGACACTGGTAGCTGAGCAGTCCCTTGGGATGATGATGTAGAGGGTTAAAACCCTTCTTTGGACAAGCCCAGATCATTTGCCGTGCAGCATCTGCTGGGAAAAGAAGCCCCAAAATATTGCTGGTCTGCTCCGTATTTAATTAACTGCCATACCCAAGCCAGGGAGGGTTTAACTCTGAGCGCAGGACACTGCACAAACCTCACTTTGGAAGTCGGTGCTCTCTGCCTGGGATATGTGCAGAAAGGGTTAAGCTGTAAAACAACCTGCCCTTTTCTATATAAATTAAAAAAAACTGTTAACATGGTAATATTTTTATTTCCGTAGAACAGTGTTTATTTTGGTAGTGTGTACAAAGTTTCAGCTATTCTAAAACACTGAGATTTCACAGCCGAGCTTTCATGTTCCCAGCAGAGAAGGAGGTGAGATACTCAAAGAATCTCTGTTCTTATTTCAGCACTGCACTCGCCAGCCAAATTTTCAAAAGAGCCCAGTTTGCTGACATAAATGGGGTTGCTGATGTGCCGAAAGAGAAGGAAGTGCCGGAGAACATATTCCTCGCTGGGTCCAAGTCTGTCCCATTTTATCTTTCTCTTCCATATGTTTCCTCTGTAATGAGAGGAATTATTTATCATTAAAGTGATATATAATTTAAAAATTAAAGTTAGAATTAATGAATGCTTAAATTAATTTACTGACAAAAATAAATGTCTGTCCTTCAGATCCTGTGATTTTAATTGGAGTGGGCTACAGCTTAATTAACATGTATTGATTGTAGTCCTGTGCGCATCTATAGGTGGGTGGACTGTGTAGCAGTGTTGGGAGAAATCCTCCTCGCAGATGAGGGTGCGTTAAGATTTGCTGATAACGTTCTGAGTAATTGTCTTGTGAAGAGACAGAAAAGTCTTTGGTCTCAAGCTGTTTTCTCTGCAGAAAGCTTAAACAAAATATGTTGTTTAAAATTAGGGCTAAGAATTGGCACGGCCGCTTTATAGATGGGAAGAGAATTCTGCTCCAAAAATATTAATGAGCTGAATCATTAATTAGATGCATGAAAAATACAGAAAATTGGAAGGAAGTTGGAGCAAATAAAGAAGCTGACGCAACTGGAAATTTTGGGGGGGGGAAAAGGTCTTGGCTCCCTACACTCCCTCCCTCCGGGCAGGGTGTCCCCTGTTGCCCGGTGGCTGATGGTGGGGAGAAGGAGCGTGACAGCACGGGGTGTCATTTTAAGGGAGGTGTTGGCACATTGGCCTGCGGAGGACCGCCTGCTTTGGGCTGGTGGGAGGAGGTGACATCCCGAGGCCCTCCAACCCAGGATGTTCTGGGAGCCTGTGGAGCTTCGGGGCAGGCACTGTGCAAAGCCCCCTGGCAAGCAGGAGCCCGTGGGGCGAGCAGAGAGAAGGCAATCCTTGCTCCTTGGCACAAAACCCTCTGCCTGATGCTGAAGACTTTTTGCCTGACCTGTTCTGCATGGCAAAGGACCCACTCCCAACCTCTGCGAATCAATCTCTTTAAAGAGAAATCTGTATTCTCTGGCGTTAATATTTTATGATTTGTCAATACTATGAATTAACAGAATGGAAGATGTGCTGCATCTCACCTTGCAGCTGCAGCCCGCAAGCTGCCTGGCTTCCTCTAAATGATTCAGGGCACTCTTCCCCGGGGACCCTCGGCTATACGTAGTGTGAGGGGTACCAACAGGAGCCTCTTGGCCCTTTGGGGCAGGTTTTGGTGTGCAAGGGCCATCCTGTTAGGGGAAGGGTTAGGGTAGCACGGCCCCACAGCAACTGAGAAAAGGCTCTGGCGGTGTCTCTCACTCCTAACCCTACAGATGCAGGGATGCCTGGAAAAGGGGGTTGCCTCTGGGAGGTCTATAGATCCTGGGAGCGTAGGGGACCATAAACCTGCTGCAATGGGCAAGGCGATGTGCCAGGCTGTGAACGGAGGATCCCTGTCCTGAGCTGGCAGCGCTGTTTGCTGCCTTGCCCTCCCCACTTGAAGGCAGAGGCGATGGAGGGGGTGTGCGAGGGGTGCAGGGCACCTTCGATCCCCTGCGCTCAGCACCCAACTCTGCTTGGCCCTTTAGGGTTTGCTGAACCCCGGCGATGCCTCGGGACTTTGCACTGCGACGGGAGCCGGTAGCAAGCTTGCAGCTCCCTCACTTCTTCCCTGCGTTGCTTTCCGTGGCTGTGCTGGGCACCGAGGGCTCCTGGGCACACGGCGGCACAAACTGGAGGTTAGCTGAAATCAGCCTTCGTTGGGACCATTTGTAGGATGGCGAGCCGGCGTAGCTCAGGGCCGACTGCCGGCAATCGACTCTTGGATGTGTGTCTTTGGCACTGTGCTGTCTGCAAGGGAGAAAAGCCGGTAAGCGTATGTATTCTCTTCTCTCAGCCTTGGGTCTGGGCAGTTTTTTTTTCCATAGCACAAGCTCCTCTTTTTTCTCCAGACAGGTTTTTCTTTTAAATTGAATTGTATAGGTGCAAAGAAAAATAAAATCCATCTAGACTTGACTCATAGCAAAAATGTTTATAAACTCAGATTCAGATTGCAGAGGCAAAGTGTAAAATAAAGGAAGAGAGAAGCTTTTTTTTTAGGGCTCGTGAAGTCCTATCTCCCCTGAGCTGGAAGAGCCTCGCAGCTGCCTTCTGTCCCTGCTTTCCGTGCAGGGGATGGGGAAGAAGCGAGCGGCGATGCTTTGGGGACCCCTCCAACCCCCTCTTCTGCACCTAAATCCAACTTGCAACTCAACGTGCTGTTTCTTGCCTTGCAGTGGGGCAAAGGTATTGAAAAAGCAGCCACAAACCTACTAACTAATTAGGTAGTGACATTTGATGTCACGTCTGAGCCACCGGCCGCTTGTGTCTGGGAAGTCCCTTCGCTGCTGGGGCGCGGGAGCACCGGTCCTTTCCGCAGCCACGTATCCTCTGACCTGTATCACCCCATACAGCCACTGTAGGTGATCCCATAAGCGATTACCCCCTGCTCCCAGGTACAGTGCTGTGCAGGCTGCTATATTTACTACACGCAACAGGAGATGGGTTAGCCCTTGGGTTTCTTGGGTTCCTGAGCATTTTCAGGCAGGCATAATATTTTATCCATGTCTTCTCATATTTCGCACAGCATGATCTGTTGCTGCATGGGATAAGGATGTCCTTGCTCCTTCTGAATGTTGCTAATTAAAGTTTTCCCTTTTGGCCTCCATGCCCTTCAGGAGGGGTATTTTGATTCATCTAGCGGGGTTGGGTGAACGAAGACTCCTCTTCCAACTTGTCAAGCCCATCCCTTGCGTTGTCCTTTTTTATTAACGCAGTGCACTGGCAATGCCTTCCTGGCGACTTTTTTTTTCCTCCAATATATTGAATAAATTCTACATCAGGAAGGAAAGTAACTTGCAATAATGAACCATCAGTGGGTATTTAAGATTACTTTAATGGGTCACATTGATGTAATCTATACTTTTTCCTGGGAAGATCATACTGGGCCATAACCTTAATTCATATTTATGTCAGAAGAAGATACACAGTGGAGATGGCTCAGAGCATTTCCCTGCTAAGCAGCCAGATACAAATGTACAGATCTTCTAGAAATATGCCAGGGTTTGGAGCAAGGGGAGGAACTATCAGGTGTTTAGGACATTTCTCTCTTGCGTGGAAAAGTTCCTCAAAAACTGGTTTCTTGCCCCAGGATGTAATCCAAGAAGGTAGGTGCTCATGGGCCCAAAAGTGTGCAAGGTTGAGCAACTTTAAGATTACCTTTTAAGAGCATCTTTATCTCATTCATCTTTTCAGTGCCTTGCTTTGCATGTGGCTTAGAGATGTGTGGGCATGAGAGATGCCTGTAGGTAGTTTAGCTGGTTTAAAAAAAAACAATCAGAAGAGAAGTAGAGGCCAGAGTTATACAAATAAAAGCAACGGAGGTAAATCTAATCAATAAGGTTTGAGCTTCCAATCGTGTCCTTATGCCCGTTATTCCTTGTTGGTCAGACCCCTCTGAAGGCCAAGAGCCAGCCTGGACTGGGATATTAGTGGCATTTAGGTTGTCTGCAAGAGAAAAAGATGAAAATTGTATTTAAACCCATTCCTCTTGGCCAGGACAAGCAGTTCTGTCTTGATCCGCTGCTGCAGGAAGATGAGATAAAGTTGCAAGTTCACTCGGTCAAGATAGATGAGGGTACAGGGGAAGGCAATGAAAATAATACAAATTACTGGAGCTGTCTCTGTGAGGCTGGAAGGAAGGGACAAACATGACTAATGCTGCGTGAATGATTTGCAGAAAATGATTTCTTCGACAAACTTTGCCTTTATAGAGGTAAACTGTCAAAGGCCACAATGCAAGTTTGCTGATGTGTTCATGAGTCAGAATTATTTAATGAGGAAATGAAGCAGCCGTCCCCCGGGCCTTCGAGCTGAGTTACCCAGGGGACTAATGCTCCTCTCGGCGAGAAAGAAACTCAGACGCCGGCTCTAAGCGAAGAGCGCTTGTTCTTGAGGTCGCTCCAAGCTCTTCCAGATAAAATTAGGCTCCTTAATTTGAGGCTTTTGGATTACAGGGAGTACGTATGCAATGCCATGAGGTGTGAAACCTAAATGCGAGAAGGGGGTTGGTAGCGCAAGTGTTCAAGTGTTGACATTGGTGCTCTGTTTCTATAAATATTTCTAGTGGTTTGTATCTATGCACACTTTATATTTTTCCTTTTCTGAGACACCATCTTATTTTTTTGTTCTGTCCTTCAGCCCTTTTGATACACCTGTGAGAAGAATAATTTATTCAACCATTTGTTCAGTGTGATTATCTCTAGCAGAAAGCCAACAACTAAAAATTAGTGGGTTTGCACAAATACAGGCTAAAGAACTAGACTGACTTTTTTTTAAGCGTACATAAATGCATGTATTCAAAAATAGGGTTTCAGGTCAGCTGAAATTATTTGTGTTGAACTCAACAACAAAATACAACAGAAAGTAGCAATTTAAAAAAAAATCAAACCACTTCTGTGCTTTTTTGAAATGAGATGCTTCGACTTCTATGTTTTGAAGTGATGTTTGGAGCCAAAACGAAGCTAATGCTAACTTAAAAAAAAAAAAATGTTTGGTGCTTCCCTAGTGAACCATTTTTTCCCATTTTCTCCTTGCTTTAAATTTTGTTTAGGAAGAAATAAGTGAAACTTTGTCTTGAGTTGCCTCAGAATGACCCCATCTCCCTGACCAAAAAATAAAATCCATGAATTACATGGTTATTAACTGGTTGAAACCCCCTGTGAACAAAAAAACAAGGCAAAAGGAAAGCCGCCAAGCGTTTGACATTTTCATTCTAGCAAATATTTGCTCTTTTCATTTGGCCGCCCGAGCTCTGATTCAGGAGAACGTTACTTGCATGCCTAATGATGAGTACGTACTTAAATCCCTTTGGCTTCTCTCCTTTCAGGGGAGTCAGGCCATCATCTCTCCCTGAACCGGGAACGCTCAAAGGCTCCTTCATGGAGACCACTTAAACCAGCGGTCTGCTGGAGTACCTGCAGACCCGTGAGTGAGGTCCAGTTGGGGAAGTCCTCCTGTCTCAGGCGTCCATCCCCTCTGGCTCCCAGGTGCCTACGCAGATGCTCCGTGCCGTGACTATCCGCTGGGGTGCAGGATGAAGGTGCTCCTGGGAAGGTGACTTGAATATTGCTGCTCTGAAAACGGAGAATAAGCCACCGGTGCAAGCCAGGAGAAACGGGAAAGATAGTGACATCTGAGCAGTGCCTAGGCTGTCCTACTACAGAAGAGGAGTGCCTTAAAATAACTCCTGCCAGTGTGGCAGAGCCTGGAGGTATCTTGGGTCCCATTTTGCATGGCAAGGGACACCAAAAAACTGGGTGCCACAGAGGCTGCTGGAGGAAGAGCATCTGGAGGGGAGATGATGTGTGGTCTGAGCTGCAGGATGGGTACCAGGGACCTGGGCTTTGCTGCACGCTGCAGCGAGAAGGCTTTGAAACCTCCTCCCTGGTCACTGCACAGATAGAGCTCCTGTTACCATGTCCTGGGAGCAGCAAAAAGGCTCATGCTTTGCGTGGAAATTGCTGGTTTGAAGAATTAAGTGAAAGAGGACTGCGTTTTTCCTCGCTTTTCCAACCAGGAGATTCATGAGGTGGCCGGGTGAGTTTAAGGCAACTTGCAGTCTTTTCATCATATTGATGGGTGGACAGATTTTGTTTCTTGGAGTATGTTTAAGACTTTAGTTGAATCAGGAGTACGCTCTCTGCAATGGTTCCCTGCTGCTTATCAGCCTCTTAAGGCCTTGTGTGGTGGGTTGACCCTGGGGTGCCCACCGAAGCTCCTCTATCACTCCCCTCCTCAGCTGGACAGGGGAGAGAATATAACGAAAGGCTCGTGGATCAAGATAAGGACAGGGAGAGATCATTCAATTACCGTCACAGGCAAAACAGACTCGGCTTGGGGAAGTGAGGATATGATAGGGATAATGAGAAATAAAACCAAATCTTAAAACCACCTTCTCACCACCCCTCCCTTCTTCCCTGGCTTAACTTTACTCCTGATTTGTCTCTGCCTCTTCCCCCCAGTGGCACAGGGGGACGGGGAATGGAGGTTGCCGTCAGTGCATCGTACATTGTCTCTGCCGCTCCTTCCTCCTCAGGGGCAGGATTCCTCACACTCCTCCCCTGCCCCAGCGTGGGGTCCCTCCCACAGGAGACAGTCCTCCACGAACTTCTCCAACGTGAGTCCTTCCCACGGGCTGCAGTTCTTCACGAACTGCTCCAGTGTGAGTCCCCCGTGGGGTCACAAGTCCTGCCAGCAAACCTGCTCCAGCGTGGGCTCCTCTCTCCACGGGTCCACAGGTCCTGCCAGGAGCCTGCTCCAGTGCGGGCTTCTCACGGGGTCACAGCCTCCTTCAGGCATCCCCCTGCTCTGGCGTGGGGCCCTCCACGGGCTGCAGGTGGATATCTGCTCCACCGTGGACCTCCATGGGCTGCAGGGGGACAGCCTGCCTCACCATGGTCTTCACCACGGACTGCACGGGAATCTCTGCTCCGGCGCCTGGAGCACCTCCTCCCCCTCCTTCTTCCCTGACCTTGGTGTCTGCAGAGTTGTTCCTCTCACATATTCTCACTCCTCTCTCCGGCTGCAATTGCTGCTGTGCAGTATTTTTTCCCCTTCTTTAAATCTGTTATCCCAGAGGTGCTACCACCGTCGCTGATGGGCTCGGCCTTGGCCAGCGGTGAGTCCATCTTGGAGCCGGCTGGCACTGGCTCTGTCGGACACAGGGGAAGCTTCTGGCGTCTTCTCACAGAAGCCACCCCTGTAGCCCCCCTCCTAACAAAACCTGGCCACGCAAACCCAATACACCTTGATTCATTACTCAGTATTATTTTTTCAGCCTAAAATAAGCTTTAAAGACCTGTTATTGGAGAGATTAAAGTTATAACATAAACTCATGCATATTGTTTTCACATGGAAGATGCTTTTCGTTTTATTATTTTATTTAATGTTCCAAACAAAACCATTGCTTATAGCAAGCTTTGCAGCATGGATGCCTTTCAAAAGGTAGACACGGACCCTGTGTGATCTTGTGCTATCTGGGGCTTTTTATTTGCATTTTGTGGCTCTTCTCTTGTAAACAAAGACTCCTTTATACATCTGTAGATCAGGATGTCACCCACAGAGCTCTGCGGAAATGGGAGACGGCTCCGGAGGGTGCAAGACACAGGTTCAGGGGCAAATGGAGATCAGGGATGTAAGAGCACTTTCGCTTTGAGGTTTGGCTCATCGCAGCAGAGACTGGAGGTAACTGTTTTGTTTTCCCCACATGCTGTTTGATTTTTTTTTTTTTTGAAGAGGTTCCAGACTGCACTCGGCAGACTGGGGTGGGGGTGAAGCCACTGCCGGCACGGTTGTCGCTGGTGAATTTGCTGGAAATTTGCAATGCCTCGCCCAAAATGCAGAGAGGTGCGATAGCCGCCTCTGGGCGCTTGGCCTCTGGGCATGGTCCCGGTGCCGGGGGCAAGGGAAATAAGTAGCACACACAGAGCTAACTTCAGCCGTGCGTCAGAGGGCAGGGAGAAGAGGAAGAGGGCAGTGCAGAGGAGAGCTTGTTCATCTGTTTGCTCAAGGGACGCATCACGCTTGGAGCTGCAGGTCAGATGGGGGTGGGCGGTAGGGGAGGGCTCTCAGTTTATTGCAGGCTCGCTCTTGGCGTGCAATGACCTGAGCCATTGGAGAGCTTGTGGCTGAGAGCTGCTTAGGAGGCTTTCTGCTGGTTGCCAATGCCTGCTGGAGAGGAAAACCCAATGGGAGCAATTGGGGAGGCTCCAAGGGTCCTGCTGCACAAGCCACTTTGTCTTGTGCCACCATCCAATGTCATGCACGTCCCTGGGGCACAGGGCAACCCTGGGTGGCCTCCAGTCCTGAGCCCTTGAGTGCCACTGCCCAGTGGGGTGGGAGATAGGATCCCCCTGGGTCTTCTGAAAGGCAAACCCACTAAAAAGCCACCCTCCAAAGCCACCCCTGCATGGTGGCAGTGCTATTTTGCAAGGCTGTCATGGTGGCAACCAGAGCATCAGCTCTTTCAGCATATGTGCACAAATGGGAGGGCGCAGGAATTAATCAGGCGGTCACTGCTGTTGTGTGCGAGCAAGTTTTTCTAATGTAGTTATCTCTTGTTTCTGCAAAGGTTATAAAAGTAAATAATCCTGCTATAACACAGTGTCCTCAGAGTCCCTGCATAGCTCCATGGATAACTCTTCCTGAGGCTGACTTGTGGTGATTAATACACTACAGAGGGAAATTATTTTTTTTAAAAGGAGCAAAGAACTAAAGCTGAGAACGTGCCTTGAAGAAGCTTGTTCCCTTCATGTCCCCCGTGCTCGAGGCTGATTAGCTTTTGTTTCCTTCCTCCGGCATTAACTGGGGGAACTGCTGTGGTTTTTTTCCCCTCCTCCCCTGCAATGTTGATCCCCCAGCACTGTGAGGATTAGCAAGCGGCCAAATGCATTGGGAGGTGACCTTGCTGTGCTGTAAGGTCCCTCCTCGCAGGCCTGGCCTGCTGGGCTGCCGTGGGGAAGCAGGCAGCATCCCCATGGACCAGGTAAGCAACATCAAGCCTCTTTCTGCACCCCATGTAATGCCTGGGGAGTCTGGAGAGGGACTGGGGCCGGGGAGGGGATGTGAGGGAGAATGAAGCACAGAGCCGGGCAGGAGAGATGCTGGCCCTGTGCAGGAAGGGCTGAAGTGTATCACTCCCTCCCTTCCTGGCAGTTGTGCTGTGCAGAATTAATGTTTATGCAGGTCCTGTCTCTGTAATGGGTCTTTTAGCACTCTTCCGGAGAGCTGGATTGGGTAGTGCCTTGGGCTGTAGCCAAGAAATGGGAGACCGCTGGGAACTAGGTTGGTGCTGCCCAATGTTTCTCTGAACAGCATGGCAGGGTACCAAGTACACGTAATACAGCTGCCAGGTATCTTACGTCCTAGGTGCACAGCGAAATGCACCTCTGTAGTGTTCAAACCCAGTTAGCTGGTTACCACCACCATAGTCTGCTGCTGAAAGCACAGTGAGGCATGCACCTGTGTTACAAAAATGACGAGAGTAAGGAAAACTGTCCCTTTTTCTTGAAAATTCTCAATATCGCACCCCTCTCCCTCCATCCCATACGCATAAATTATCTTGTGTGGGATTTCAGTTCTCCAGTTTTGCGTTCCCTAATTTACCAGAAACGCTTTGTCTTTGTGGACCACAAACGTTCCCCTGAGCCATCCAGCTCTCTCTGCTCCCCACAGACGTGGCTTCTCCAAAACTCTCCAGTTAGTGGTCAAATCTCTTTTGACCTTTGAAAGCTTTGGCTTGGGAGGGAAAGTCTTCCACACCAGGACGGATGCTGCTCCCTGCGCAGGGATGCTGCAAAATAAATTCCACCATGAGGAAGGGAGAAGCGTCTAATCTTCCCGCTCCCTAGATTTAGCTGTGCCATTAGCTGGACCCTGCACATAAAACTAATTTTATAATTTGTAAACGTAGCTGAGTGGGTTTTATAGAGGAATGTCAGGAAGTGATGAAATACCGTCAATAGATTTATAAAGAAGTTTAATGCATAAAGCTCTCTCCCCCCCTTTTACCCCCCTCCTTCTGTCTTGGAGTTGCATACAACAGAAAACATGTCCATGGTAAGGGCTTTGTGGCCAGCACTCAAGCCTTTAATTTTGCTTTTACAAGACAGTTTTATAACATCAAGAAGAATGGAAAAGCTGCAGGCATGCACGCTCAAGATGCTGCGCTCCTGGAAAGCTTTGGATGGGCTCCAGGCAATGTTTGGTGGCAAAGAAAGATGAAGGTCTTGGAACGACAAAAAAATAATCAGCCAAGCCCTCATCGCACAATATTCCTGTTCCTGTGAGCTGGGAATGTCATTGGAGCACGGGAAGGACAGAAAAAATGTGTTCCTGCAACGTCATGTGTCTGAGGGTGAGTTTTGATTGCATCAAGAATAGCTGCTTCTGTTCCACCCTATTGAATTTTCCTTATGTAATGAAAATAAGCCATCCCATGATCTGCAAGACTGAAAAGCCTGCTTTTTGGTTGTGGTTAGGCTCATCAGGGAGTTCCCGTGTGGTTTCTCTGGAGTTTAACAAGGGAGAAATTCCCGGTTGCTGGCTATTCCTCTCAATCAGAAAAATGTCTCCCCTGTCTGCTTTCACCAGGGAGGGTGACATTTGTGGTACCCAGTGATTTTTTTTTTTTTTTTTGGAGGGGATCTCTTCCGTTCTTCTTGGATGTAGTTAAAACGGACTGACAGGTTCGGAAATGATTAGCGAAGGGACGGACAGATGGATGTTGTGACCGTGCGTACCCTGTTTCCTTAGGAAACCGGGCTAGCAAGCGTGCCCGGATGCGTCACAAAACGCCCATTATACAAGCGCCTGCCTCAAACAGCCCTGGCCCCGTACGAGGGCTTTATGGGGTCAGGCAAAGGGTTATGGACTTAGAGATCTGGATTAGGAAGCCGGGGCCAGGCTGATAATCAGCATTCATAGAGCAGCCTTATCATAACCGGCAAGCAGCCCTCTGCTCCTCGCCTCTTTATTGCCCGAGGACTGAGCAAACGCATTGGCCAACTTTCCTCCTTAGCTCTCTACTGGGGATTATCAGAAGATCTTGCCTGGTGTGGAGAAGGCTCCTCCCAGGCCAGTTTGCCCATCTCTGGCTTGGCAGCTTGCAGATTAATCTCTGCATTAAGACTTTACATACCTGAAAAGTGTTGGAGGGTGGCTCAGAGCTGGAAGGATCGCCTGAGTGTATTTTTCTACTCCATCTCTCTTTTTTTTTTTTTATGTTCTTGGTTGTGTTTTCTTTTAATGCTTCCCAGCTTGGACTCTTCCCTGATTTTTCTTCTTTTTTTTTTTTTACTGTCTTTCTGTTGAACACTGATGGAAAAAGAGTGTGCTTTCCTCCTGCCTACTTAAATCTTTGGCGGACTCACACGGAAAAACAGTCACACTTACTGCAGCTCCCAAAGCCTTCAAATCATCAGGGCAGAGGGGAGGAGGGAGCCACAGAAGGAAGGAAATCATTTGTATAGGTATAGAGTGAAGAATCACCTTCCTTTAAACTCATGATCTGTCTGTGTTCATACAGATTGCTGTCTCTGATCTTTTTTTTTTTTCCTCTGCCCAATATCTCTTTTCTATTATCTCTCCTCTGTCTTTGCCGTCGGATCTGTGGTGTGTCCCTTTTTGCTGGGACATCTTGCTCCCGGGAGAGTTTGAGTAAGGACACTGGGACTTGAAGATCCAGATTATTGACAAGAAATCATTACTAAAACCTTTTAATGCATCTTCTGTAATTGATACAGTAATGGGGGGAGGGCGGTTTTTCCTGTAGGTGCAGGGCTTCCCCCCCCCCCCCCAGTGTCTTTAAAAGCACTGAGCGTGGTGTCCTCCAGCCGTTTACTGATGGGTTAAGACGTATTGGTGCCAGACGCTTTGGGGTCTGTAAATATTGCCCTGTTTGCTACTTGCAGTTGAATGCACTTGCAGGGAAGCAGATGGAGCCCAAAATACTGAGCAGCAGAAGACCCCGAGGGGCAGAGAGCTCCCTCCCAGCTAAGCACCATCCTATGCAGAATATTGGGGTCCCCCTTTTAGCTAGCAAGCTGCTTGGTTGCCCATGCATGGCTACAGCCCGAAGCGTGGCCCTATTGCCCTGAGTTAACCTGGGTGGATCCTACAGGGGACAGAGCAAGAGAGGTGCTCTGAGCGGGGCTGAAAACACCCAAACCCCTTACCGGGGCCATTGGGGGCAAAAAGCTGCCTGGCTGGGGCGAGGGCAGTGGTGTTGGTGTCCGTAAGGAGCCCAAGGAGGGGAGGGATGGGGATCCATTGGAGTGAGACTTGGCAAAGCCCCCATTTCCTCAACCAGGACTATCTTCTGACCATCTCCCTTGGCTTTTTGCTGGCATCTGTTGCTAGGAGATAGAAAGCACGGTCCCTTTTGAAGCATCTTCAGCTGCCCTCTACCTTCCTGGAGAGCTTCAGCTTTGCGCAGTCTCTCCGCTCCTTTCCTCCGCTCAGACTCATCCCTTTCATCTTTCTCCCCTTGCCTCCGTGCACCGGTCAGGAAGGACTTGCCGTGTCCTCCTGCTGCAACGTGATGCCGTGCTTGCTGTAGGGTGCTTGCTCCAAATGGTCCTGCGAGCCCGCTCCCCGAAACCCACTTATTTTAATTAGCATGGCATTCAGCAGCGGATACCTGTCTGCGAACTTAACTCCTGTACCAGATGCTCGTGTTCCTCCCCAAGGATGGAGGAGCCAGGACTAAGAAAAAACAACCCCTTTGGCATGCGTGCGACTCCTTCTGCATGCAGATCTGGGCTATGCAGGGAACCCCCACCACCTTCTTGGTCAGGAGTTTGCCTTCTGGATGTGCAATAGCTTCTCAGCCCTCTGTGGGCATTTCTCTGCTCGGTGGGCTTTGCTTGGGCATCAGCCCCACTTCAAATAAAAGCTTTATGGTGCTGCTGTTAGGAAGCCAGGCAGCAGAGAGGGTTTCCCTTACAGGCTTAGAATAAAAAGGGAGGTGAAGGATACTGCGGAGGCACAGATGAGAACAGGGATGAGTATGTGGGTAGGGACGTTTGCCCCAGTTTTGGGCTCTAAATCACTCTGTGTGCCTTAAAAAAAACCAACCAACCAAACAAAAAAACCCCAACCAACAAACAAAAAACCAAGCAAAACATATAAAAAAGGAGAAACCTGTTCTCAGTCTTATAGACATGTGCTTGCAGCCTGCTCCCACAGCCGCAGAGCTGCATACGCAGAGCAGGTGGTCACTTAGGGCAGCAAAATGTTTAGCGATTGCCTAGCGAGTAAGTGACATTTTCCAGCTTGCCTAAGGATGCAAGAAAAATGCATACGTGTTTCCACCGGACCCACGAGCCAGCGCTGACCTATATACATGCACAATTATATGCACAGGCAGATGCCCGCTTCCCCACCTCGGAGCCAGGGGCTGAGCCCAGCGTGGCCGTATGCCCGGGCAAAAAATAGCCGGCACCAAATTTTTCCTGAGAAACCCCCCGGATCCAGGGATGTCAGCGGAGGGCAAGGGCTCAGCAGGAGCTCAGCGGGGTTGGAGTGATGTATTTAGCTGAGCTCCTGTTTATTTGCCTTTGGAGTGAGGGATGCAGCCGGTTTGGAGGGAGCAATGAAAAATCAAGCCAGTCTCCCCTCTCCGCCATCCATTAATGCCCGCTGAGCGAGGGGCTCCCCGCTATGGCCGGCGACCTGCCTTGAGGGGAACAGGGCTGGTACTCCTCTGGTGCTCTCTCCTCCTCCTGTCCACACTGATTTACCATTTCCCATATTTCATTTCTATGATGGCCCGCGGCAGCCACATTTAGTGATTGCTTCACACATTCATCACGCCGCAGGTGTCACAGCATGATGGCTGGTGCCTTTGTTTGATTTCCAAAAAACCCTCCCTCTAAACCACCAAACCCCAAGCCAAACCAGTTTTAACCTACCTTTAAAGCTGAGATTGCAGGAGAATTTTCCATGGGAAGTGGAGAAGTTTTTAGCGATTTCTTACTCTTCCCTATGCGGTCTCCCCCTAAGATTTGGTTTCGACATTATGGGCATTGAGTTCTCAGGGAATGCTTTATTTTGGAGTGATAGCAATATGGAAATGAAAAATGAGGATTGATCTTAAGAGCTAAACTGAGCTGTGTAAGTTAGAAAGAAACTTTTCTAGGTACTTTTTCCTTTGGGCCAGGCTGTGTAAGTGTTAACTCAGGATGGTGTGGCTCAACTCGGAGGCATGTCTTGCTTCATCACCAAGAGGTCCTTTTGCTCTACCACACCTGGCCAGCATCAGCTGTTTGAGCCTTAATTCCACCTATGCTTCATATATGGAAAGGGGGACAGCTCACTGTAGAAGGAACAACAATAAAAAACAATTTATGCTATAAGGAAGGGCTCATCCTACCTGGCTCCCCAGCTGTGGTGCAACACATAACCCTTGCCATAAATGTGTTAAGCTCCATGCTAGAAGCAGCAAGGGCTTCCTGCTCCTCTAAACCTCCTCCTGCCTGCCGTCACGCTTGGGAACATATTGCTCGCATCGAACTTGAGCGAGACAAACTGCTCTCCCCGCACCCCATCCCTGGGTCGCCGTCGGCTGTGCGGCCACCCTTCCGTCCCACTTAACCGCTCGGGCTAACGAGGGAAATCAATCATGCCGCCCCGGGGCTGGCCATCCATCTCCGCCAGCGCGGCCCCCTCCTCGGCGGCGCTGGAGGGGCTGGGAGAAGCCTGGCCACCCCTGTGGGCACGGTGGACAGCCTGAGGTTAGGTTCCCCGTGAGTGTCTTGCGGGGAAAAAGGGCGCAGGTTGTAGGGAATTGTGATGTTGCGGTTAAAAGCTAATATTTCAACAGTGCTGGATGCTTTGCGGTTGCTCTTGGTATTAATAATCTTCCTTTAGCTAGGAGGCGTTCGTGCTAGATGTGCTTGTTTCTAGCTGAAAGAAAACCCATTACAAGATCATCTTGAGTCCTCTGTAGCGGGCACTTCTCTGTTTTAGCAGAAATTGTTGGCTCAGAAAAGCCCCAGCAACCCAGAAGTGTAAAATCACAAATGAAGTGAGTTATGTTGGAGGATGCTGGCCATTTGCTTTATTTGTAACACCCAATTTCTGCAAATCCCCCATGGAGGTGCTTGAAAAGAACATATTTCCCCTTCTCTTTTCCTGCTAGTTTTGTCATTCTGACAAATGGTTGATGTGTTGGTTGTGTTTCTAATGCTGCTGGAAATGGTCGTGGTTTTCGTGTCTTTGAGCCGGCACCAAATGCGATTTCTGCAAAGAAATGAGAGAGAGTGACTGGACATAACTGTTCCTCTGGCCCTGTTGCACCTCACTACGATTTGCTTTCCTACGAATAACACCTGCCTATTTTACATCTTGACAGCTTTCCTTTTTTTTTTTATTGAAAAGCTAGGGATTCTTTGAGGATATTTCCATTTTTCTCTGCTGTTTCTGGCGGTTGCGTTACAGCAAATTGGTCTCCAGCTGCACCTTTTCTCCTCCGTTTTGGCTGGAGGGAGCCTGTCTTGCTTGCCGGGTGATCAAAAATCATCCCACGGAACGGTACCCGGTCCTGCGACGAGCCATTGGGGGATACGGTATTAAAATAATGCCTTCCTCAGCAGCGATGCGATGGCACGTGGGGGCAATACCGTGTTCCTCTGCACTGCCTCGTAGAGCGCTGGCACACCCCCTGGGGTTAACGGCCACCGAAACAGAGCGATGTACCCCTTCGCCTCTGCTTTTGGTGACGTGAAGGACAGCTTGCGCTGGTTGCTGTCAAGAGGGGACTGAGACGGAGCGTGAGAAGTTTGTTATTCTGCGTGGAGTGCCACGAAGCTGCTGTTGAGCCGGAGAGCTGGTCTAGGTCGTCGGTGAGAAGGGGAGAAAAGCGTGCTTACACAAGGCAGAAAACAGTTTTTGCTGGGCTAACAAACATTTTTGGATAGGTTGAAAAGCAGAATTGCTCTTCGACAAAGTCTTTTTTTTTTTTTAAATGTCAGCCTAATACCGCCTGCAAAGACACGGAGTTTCTGTGCCTCTGCTTTTTTTTTTTTAAGATGTCGTATCCAGGAACTAACCACCTCCCAGCAATAGTTAGGATGGCGATTGCCTCGCAGCCGGGTTTGAGCCGTACCCTGGGCGAGTCCTCAGGCAGTTGGCTGCATTTATTAATCTGTCCCTTTTTCACTCATATTGAAGGAAGGCCGTGCTAAGTACCAGCACCTAGTTAGAAAATGAAAAATACTAGTGGCACGAAAGATCTAACATTATTAACTTTGTTAATCAAATATTTAAACAAAATAGTGTAAAGGCTAGTTTGATTAAAGCTCTGTGGATTTGCTCACCATACCCTATGTATGTATATTGATCTGATGTTAGCTTTTCCCATCTTTTGAAAGCTTTTCTGGTATTGTGATTCTTACTAAAATGAGCGTTAAATGGTCCAAATGGCTCCTTGGCTGGCTCTCTTAAAATTCTTGAATCCGAGTTGTCTAGCCTTGATCTCCTAAATGTATCTTGGTCTTGTAGTTGCCACATTTTGCTGCTTTTGCATAACCTTTAGTTGTTACGAAGTCCGTGGATTTGACTTCTTCCCCAAATGCTAAGTGAAACGGCGATATTTACATCCGATGCAGTCTGCTGTCAAGTTCTCTCTTTTCACGAGAAAAGCAGGACCGAAACCTCTTATTGTCCTCCACTCCGCTGGACATAGCTTTCTCCTTTTGCAATATGAGCTGCTGTCTAACACCAAATAGGATAATATTTAATCTGACGGCCATCATATGGTTTCACAAAATGGCATAGCGTAATTGGAAAAAGAAGAACGGTTCAGAATTACGGTGAGACAGCTCAGCCAAAATGTAAACTGCATACATTACAAAGCACTACGGGACCTGCTTGCGCTCCAGAACACTATTTATGATCTTTAACTGATTCAAAATAGCTGACAGGATAAAAGACGAGCCTGTCTCTCTTAGTTTGCAATTAGGCACTCGGCTCACAAGCATCTGTTTTCTGGGAGAGATCACCGCTGGCGATTGTATGGCTCGTGTTTTCCTCGAAGGGACACCGGAGCTGGACCGAAGAACCGGGGCTGGGAAAGGGCTGCTAACACGATAAAAGAAATGAAGCTTGTGCGTTCGGAGGGAAAGCGAGGAAAGCCTGACTTAATTAAATTAGCAAAATGAAAGCTGAGGAAGATAGCCGCCTATAGATACATTGGCGGAAGATGGGGAGGGGAGAGCATCAGCGAAGGAGAACTATTTATGCCGGAGGACAGTGTTGGCACAAGAACAAATGTACGTAAACTGGCCCAGAATAAATTCAGCCTGTAAATTGGAAGATCGCTTCTGACAATTAGAGAGCAATCAGACTCTGGACCAGCCTCCCCATGGGAACAGAGGGGATAAAACCTTTCCTGCTTTTAGTGGGAGCTTGCAGGAGGGCTGGATCTGATGAACCAGGGATGCCGTGTAGCCCAACGCTCCTTCTCCTTTCCTTATCTTCCTATGATTTCTGCCTCAGCCTCGTATTGATGCCAATTCTCATCACGTCCCACCCTCCTCCCTGTCCCCTGATACGTATCTCGGTTGCTGGCTTCATTCCCTTCTGATGCAGGTGGCTTTCTCCTAACTGTAATAACTTTCCTGCGTGGTCAGGAGCCTGCAGCATTCTTGGTGCTTTTTAATTTTTGTATCTCTGCGCCCAATCTCTCTTCGTCCATTTGTCCTTCTTGCACGGAGGAGGCCAGACAGGGGACAGATGGTGTCCTCCAGCCAAGGTGGCTCTGCCAAACCCCACACAGGTAACAGACTCCCTGGAGGGGACTCTGCTGTTTCCTGCTTGGTTTAAATAGGCACAAAATGGTGATCGGAGCCTATTTCCAGCCCTCGCACAATATGGCCCTGAAAATAACTTGTCCCACTGATGGAGAAAGGGCTTTTTGGAAATCCAAAGTATTCCCATTTGCACGCCTGGGAGCTGCGGATGCTGAGCAGCCTCGGGAGGCTGATGGAGGTAGTTTGCAATCTGAGCTCTGGGAGATATCCCGGTTTGCACAGCTCTTTCTAGGACTGGGAAACGAGAGATGCTTCGTAATACCCTAATCGGCTTTTTGTGTGCCTTTGCTCGCGTTTCCCTCAAACTGTTGTGAAGGGGATGCGGGCAGGGAGGTCGCTGAGCTCGCCTTGTCTATAGGGAAGTTTCCGGGATGGCGTCAGTGATGCTCTTGGCTCATGAGATTGGATGTTTCTGTTTGTCTTAGGTGCAGCAATGAAGCTTATATGTTTAAGTTGCCTTTTTGCTAAAAATACGGGCAGCGGATGGATGCGAGTGGGTGTGAGGAAGAAAAGGGATTTCTTTGCTTGCAGGCTGTACCCATTACACTAGGCTGGAGCCTTTCTTCATTTATTACCATAATAACTAGGAATTGCACTCTGAAACTTCCCAAAAGGCTGGAGGCCTTGCAAGGAGAAGCGCAAGACCAAATTTCTCCTGCAACCAAACCGTAATGTTTGATCCCAAGTGTCCCTAAGAAAAAACAACAAAAAAGAAAAAAAATCTTTGTAGGGTATTATGTAAGCTTTCTGGGTTATCTAAAGAAATCTTTTCAGCAAGGTAGTTGAAATACTGGGTTTTCAGGGGAATTAAATGCCTGCCTGTGTGTGTTTTGGGCACCTAATTCCTCTAAGGCCTTTAAAAACGCCTGCCTTCATTCATATTCTCCGAGTGTCAGCGCTTAACTAGCCTTAGCTGCACGCGTGCTACATCAGATATTCAAACAATTCCTCTTGATGAGGGAGCAAAGTTTTGTGCTAATGCTTCTATTCTGCATGCGCACAGCTCTTGCAAAGGACTGGCAAGTACATCTGTTTGAACTTTACACTGCCTTCATTTCATTTCAATTATATATTTAGTTATCATTATCAATCTTATCACAAGTGGAAGTTGGGGAGGGGGGGATGTGGAAGTTCTCAGGCAGCCAAAATAAAACCCCTTCACGGTGATGCTTCACCTCATTTCCTAACCTACCGCCTCACATCTCAAAAGCATGCATTTCTAACCCCGTTAATGCCCATCTTTTGTAAAACTCTATTCTCCTTCCCTGTCATTATTGCAGGTTTTAGATTCATTCTTATCAATTCTTTTTTCATAAAGCAAAATAGAAAAGATATCTGATCAGAATGCATTAAAAAAAATAATCCTAAACAATACAACCAACCAACCTAATTTAGTAAAGCAACAGTTTGCACACATCAAGGTTTTTTATTCCCTTAATGCTTAGACATATAATTGGGCTGCAGGTAAAGTTGAATAAATCATTTATGGATGGACAAAAACGTGGACTTTCTCAGCAGAGTGGGAAGCCTCTGTGCACCAGGCTTTGCTGGGCTTCCCTCCGTGCTGAGGGGCAAGTGAGTGCCCAAACCTCGTAGATGGGTCACTGAGGAAGGTCTGTGGGGCCACATGAGCTGCCTTCCCCCAGCTGAGAGGAGCCAGCCCTGGAGAAGGCTCGGTTTGGGTCCCGGCTTCCCTGGCAGCATCAGGGAGGGATTTGGGCTGTGAGCTCCCGAGCTGCGGGGTGCTACCCAGGACAAATCCCAGCAGCGGGGTTAGGGGATGCTGTGGGGACGGCGCTGGGGTGGGACCGGTCAAACTTCTCTTTGATGGGGCAAGACCTTAAAGGGGGTGAATTGGTAAGAATTTAATTTGCAAACCTTCTGCCTGCTCCTTCAAACTCCTCGCCACCCCCACTTTTTTTGATATGGACCCATAGGATATGGCCCTAAGGCAGCTTTATCATTGTCAGAATTGTAAGTATCCAGATCAAACCTTACATGCCAAGTATGAGGCAGTTGGGCTGTGTCTTGTGCTCTCCTCCAAATTAAGCCCCTTGCCTTGTGCATCTGTAGAATGACTTCAGAGCGCCGCATATCCCGTTTTTTCTTGATTCCTGCCTTTGTTGATTTGAGTCCTAAAGTAGCAAAAAGAATATTGAAATTTCTTGCCTTCTCTTTATTTATTTAGTGTTACCTTGGCTCTGCTCGGTTGGGGTGCCTCAACATTAAGATTTTACCAGCCAAGCCCTGCTGTGCAATGCATGGGAGCATTTCTGCGTGCAGCCCCATGAGGGCAGGTGGAGACTGAATCAATAATTCTTTGGTAACTCAAACCCAAAGGCAACGCCGTGCTCAACTCCACCTCCTCTTCCATGTGCGGCCAGTCCAATTCTCATCTCCTCCTCCTACTGCCGTTACCCTAATGCATTGCTTCTGAGATGCTATCCTAAAGGCTGTTTTGGGGGGAATATGTTAGATGAGGTGGAAAACCAGGCTGAATTCCTTGCTGGAGCTCTCAGCTGAGCTGCCTGCCTTCATGCCTCTCTGGTGCATCTATGTGGTAGCGTAAAGGAACATGTCATTAATTTTCAGCCTGATCCCTACTGAAGTGTTGAGCTCCTTCTCTTGATGGCCAGCAGCAGTCTAGGAGATGCCAAGACAACTTATGTGTCGGCCGGGGCTGAGGGAAGTGGTCACTCTGGCTGGCGGGTGCGATTTGCTTGCGGGTGCTGCAATGCAGCTGCCAGTTCGCCCTGGGACCAGACCTACGAGGCTTTTTGCCGTTGCCTTTATCGCATTTCAAGGGCAATGCCCTGCCTACCTCTTCAGTAATAATTACTGACTCTCATCCACGGTCTTGAGATGAACTGGTCTCTCCATGCCAGCACTGCCAGCCCTGCGTCCCCTCCGGGGCTGCGCAGGGACAGAGTGGGCGGCAGGGAGCTCCGGGGCTGGTGGCGGCTGCTGCTCCGCAGGTGGATGGGGAAAGAGAGGAGGATGGAGGAGGAGCGGCTGGAGCTCGTGCTCGGTATGCTCGCATGTTTATCGGCGACCCCTTCAGACCTGGGCTGGCATCTATTGCTGCCAGTGCGGTCCTGGCAGAGGGGCCACGCTTGTCCCTTCCGCAGTCATCCCTGTGACCCGCTGCTATGGCGTGCTTCCAGGAAAGTCATCAGGTACTAAAAATAACCAGGGAATAGCTGATGGTGTGTCTTCTCTCCACGTGTTAGTGGAACTAGCCGGGAGGCTGACTCTAGCTGGGACCACTGCTGCCTGCGGATGGCTGCTCTGCTGTCCTGCTGGGCAAGGACAGGAGTCTCCTGGTCTGCTGAACAGGACTTGGAGGTCACAGCACCTTGGCGTTGCTCCACGGCTTCACTGCCATGCTTGCTAGGCTGTCAGAGGCGGTTTTCCTCTTATGCTATGAAACCAGGTATTGACAGGCAAGTCAGCTCTTCCAGCGCTGGTTGTGTTTATTGCCTTTTGCAGGCACGGTGTCAAATCTTTGGTACAGTTTTGCTTGAGCCTCTGGATGAGTAGGGGCTATGGACGTAACTTCACATCAGAGGGAGTGAAGTCTTCCAGCTTTGTTGCTCTCCTCGCCCTCGAGTGGGAGTGAGGAGCTGGCGTCCGGAGTATCTGTAGTCTAAAGCACAGCCCTCTCTCTCCTTATGCGTGAACTGATGATGGTTGTGAACACCCTTAACTTTCTCCGACAGGACAAGCCAGAATTTCTGGAGTGCCCCACAGGAGAGGAAAAACCAAGAGCTTGCTGTGTGTGCTGCAGTGGTCTTCTGTCCGTTGTGTGACCAGAGAACTTGGCTTGCAAATCGCTTTGCTGCTTTTCTCCCTCTCTGTGTCTTTATCTGTTGCTTGTTATCGTTCAGGACACTGTTCTCTTCACTGGCCTTTCCTGCTAGATGATGCAAAGCTATCAGGGCTCCAGGGAGGATGGGCGAGCTGACGTGGACCTCGCTGATTCAGCTGGGCTTCTTTGGTGGTGAGGTCTAGAGGTTACAGCTGCGGGCTCGCCCCGGTGCGGTTGTGGGTCATAAGCACCTAATAAAAAGCCTTGGGTGCTCAGGGCACCCTGTGACAGGCGGAGGAGGTGGTCTGGACAGCCTTCTGCGTTAAATAGCTGTTGTATTCTGGCCTTTGTCTGAAGGGACCTGTGCTCCGTGACCTTGTGTGCTGGGTTGCAAACAGCAAGATGTCCTACCTTAGCAAAGCGCCTTTAGTTCTTTAATCAGCGATAGCAGTGTCCGTAACCTTGCTTGTAACAGCTCTCTGAAACGACTACGCTTTATCATCCATGCTAAACATATTCAGCCCTGGAAACTAATGATGGGGGGAGGCGTCTCCATCCCTGTTTGTGGAAAAGGGGCTCTTCCTATGTCTCGCTGGCGCGGGGGGCTGTGTGCTCAGGGTTACTCTGTCAGCTAAGCCCTCATCATCTCCTTGGATGCGTGAAGTCCTTTGGCTGGAAATGCTGAGCGCCGTGGCCGTGCAAACCAGGTTCAAGGCCTTTTCAAATGCTGCAGCTGGGGACGTAGATTTGACTGTGCTCAAGCTCTGCTTTTCTGCTCTGGGCTTATCTCTGCTTTTAATTCAGCTGTTGTATTTATGACTCTTGCCCTCTAATTATAGGTGATATGTTTCTCAGCTTTCCTTTCTGGGAAACTTGTCTGCATGTGTGATTAGGGCTGCGCCTCCTCCATGCCTGCCTTCGTTAGGAAGCGGGATGTGATTCCCCTCGCCTTTTCCCTCCTCTCGCAGCTGCAGCTTTCCTGGCTGCAGCCCTGATGAAGTGTGGAGTTCACAGAGGGGACAGCGACCAGGATTCAAGGGGAGATGGGAGTCTACTGTCTTCTCTAACTGCAGTTACCTCTTCTCTTATTTATAAGTGCAAGCAAACAAGTGCTAAAAGCTTCTTTTTTTTTCCCCCTGTCCTTCTCCTTGCGTTGCACAGTCACACTCTCTCCTGAGATGTCTCCTTGTAATGTGCTCTCCACCCTCACAGCTACTTGTGCATTTCTTGGCATTTCTGCAAGGACTCGATTTATCTATTTATCTTCCCATCTCCCCTTCTTCGTTATAACTGGGGTTTGGGAAGAGGGACCAGGTGGAGTTGTCCTTGAGCTCTCTGCAGGTGATGTGGGGATTGGAGATCCCCTACTCACTTTGGATATTGGGGTTTTTTTTTTCAGCAGGGTGCTGTCTGGCATCCCTGTTCAGAGTCGTGTTTTGGACTTGTGAAGGATTATGCTTTAACAAAGTTAGCATCTGTGAATCTCTGCTTCAGTGGTCTTAGTTTGCTCCTTCAGTCCAGTTGCGTTGGTGGATCTTACGGGTATCGATTCGCCCTCAGAAGGGCGCTGCTTTGGAAACAGGTTGGCGTACGTCTTCCACGTGGTGTGGTTCCTTAACCTTTCTGCTCCAGAATAACCCGGAAAGCCTCATAAATTCCTTCAGATACTAATTCTGGCTGCTCATGGTGCATTTTTAACCAGGCGGCTTCTAGCTGCACTCTCTTGAAATGTCTACTTTGTGGTGAAGCAAAACCCCATCGCTGATGCTGTCGCTGGAGAAAAATGTATTCATTATTATTATTGTTATTATTTTTAGGAAAGATGCAATCTCACCTCATGCATAAAATTAGTTTAATGAAACAGCAGGAATGGGAGGGAATATTGCCTTTCCTGTGCCTGTTTGTGGAGTGAGTGAACAATTTCTTTGCTCCCTCTCAGGCCTTGGATGAATGATATGTCATTGAAACTGCATTTTTAGCTGAGGTGTGTCTATGAAGACAGCAGGGAACCAAAAATTAAGTTTCAAAAATTAATAAAAAAAAAAAAGGAATTTGTGAGCTTCTAAACATAGTCCTCAAGCAGCCAGTAAGGCTGAGACCTGAGAACAACTTAGGGAGAGAGGAAGAGGATGGCAGTGGGGGCAGCAAATGGATTTATGCTCTGCCTTGTAAATCCTCAAATGAAGGGAATACGTTTCATCTAGGGTGGAGGGGGCAAGCGGCACCATGTCAACAGGGTTGGGGGCCCAGACCTTGGCATGTCCAGTGGTCTTGCCTGAGCTAAGGTTGCACCGTGCTTGTCTTGAGGCTATCACTGCTGCTTTTAGCTGCAACAGTGACTACAGGCAATGGGTAGTGTGCTGGTAACACTGTTAAAGCGCACTTGTGCCTGCCTGCCCCTCTAAAAACGTCTTCTTTCACTTAACTCTCTGGGAATTGGAAAGGAGAGATGAGGATAAAAGTGCTAATGTCATCTCAGGGCATCCAAACGGCGGTGATGGCAGCGCTGCTGCACGAGCTCTCGTCCCCTCCAGCAGTCTCATGCCGCTTTGTCCTTCGGCTTGTTTCCCCTCGGGACTCTGGGTTATCCTGGGGATTTTTTCACTGTGAAAAATGAACTTTAATTAATACCTCCTTGCCCTGTGGAAGCAGTAACTTTGTAGAAATTTCAAACCAGAAACTTCTTCAGCAGGTGGAGGATCTTCCCCCTGTGTTTGGAGGGATACCTTGATCAAAAAGTTGAGCTGGGTGCTGGCAATTGGGCTTATCACAGCTTCTGGCGCTGGGAGTTAGGTGGGACCAAGCTGAGCCCTTCCCTCAAGAAGATGAGAAAAGGAGGGATGACTTTCCTTGAGAGAGGCAGGAGGAAGAAAGCAAGCTGTGCTGTGAGCAGCAGGAGTAGCGAGGGGGGAAGGACATAAATAAAAAAAACTTCATTTTCTCCATGCCCCTGCCTTTCTTGTACCACACTCCTCTGGTCTGTCTGATCGCCTCCAGTGCCTCTAGATACCCTTGCACAGTATCACAGCTTTGCTGATGTTCTTGTCCAGGCCTGCACTAGTCTGGATGTCTTTGCTGGTGTAGACGTAGATTTTCATGAAAGCTAGTAGGAACCGTGTATCCCAGGGAGCCCTCTTGTCTTCTCAAGCCTTGGTGGAATGGGTCAACTAGAATTAAGGGCTCTTTGAGTGGGAATGACCAAAGGATGGGCTGGATATATGTGCGGGAAGGAGGCAATTACAGGCAAACTCATTTTATTTCTATCAATAGATGTGAGTCAAGCTTGGGGTTCTGTTGTGTGTCTCCTGATTCCTTCCTTCCCTTGCAATTTATATGGGGTGTTTACGCTTTTTTTCCCTCCTCTTCTCTTCCCTCTTCAGCTGTAGGAGATAGACACTTTTTTAAATACAAGGTGAGGGTTTTTTTCAGCTCGTCAAATCCTCTCTGGTGGCGCCAGGGCTCTGAGAAACCCTAAAAGACTTTAAGGCTGGCTGTGTGCAGTCTCATTTTGTTTGGATGCCAACCCCTGGCACTCCCTCCTCCAACAACCTTACTTCATAGCGGTGGCTTTCCAACATCTCCTTGCCCTCGGGCTCCTGCAGCTCCCT
This sequence comes from Gymnogyps californianus, assembly GCF_018139145.2. Lineage (NCBI taxonomy): Eukaryota > Metazoa > Chordata > Aves > Accipitriformes > Cathartidae > Gymnogyps > Gymnogyps californianus. The sequence goes on along the minus strand of NC_059476.1, from coordinate 38,060,132 downwards.
CAGCCCTGCTTGCTGCTACTTACTCCAATCCCTTTTCTCCCTCCAAGCTGTCTTTGGTCCATCTCCTGGCTTTCCTGTACGACTGTTCTTCGACTCACGACTTCATCTTGCTGCTCTTCAAACGTCTCCTTTCGCTTCCCACGCCTCCCTCTTGTAATGGCTCAGGTACCTCCACGCTGGTGTTCGGCCCAAGCAGGCAGTTCCCTACGGCCCAGCCCTTTCCAGAGGAAGCAGTCAGCATTTTCTTATGACAGTAAATCTCATGCACCGCAGAAACATGCTTGAATGAACGTCATACTGTTGAATACCATTGGCCTCGCTGACCAACATCTACCATTTACATTATGTTGCAGTGGCAGGGGACAAAATCTCCCTGAAGCCTGGAAGCAAGTGAAAACACCGCCATGAATGAGCTTCCTGTGCTCTGGGCATGAAAGTAACTCCACTGGTACACGAAAAAGGATATAAAAATTTCTTTTTAACCTGCTTTTCTTCCTTCTCCCCTTTGCCATCGCTTGGTCTTTGCTTCGCTGCAAGTGCACGTTCGTGGCTGCTGGTGTGTGCTGCAGTGCCAAGATGATGGAAGCATCGATCCAACTTGCTGCGTGACCCTGTTCAACACAGCAATGTGCTGTGCTGTCAGCGTTAAGGTCGTCTCTAGAGCTCCTCTAAGCCAGGATCACAGGCCAGATTGAATTGGAGGAAAACCTTACAGCTTTTTCCAGAGCTCCTGCTCTCTGGGGTAGGGGGATTCCCAGAGCATACAGGGACTTGTTAATGACATGGGATCTTGAGTAGAGCAGGCTTTGCTGGGAGATTTTATCTATTTTTATAGCTAGTGCAGGTGGATTTTTCCGCGATAAAAGCTGTAAACACCGAAGAAGCCAGAGTGCTCCTTCCTGGCTTGTAATAATCAGCTTCTAGCTCTGAATCACCCCGAAGTAATAGGACTTGCTGCAAATATGGCAGAGGTCAAGCTCTGTTTGTAGGAGATAAGAGAGTCTAGCCTTGAACCAATTCTTTCAGAGGTGAGGAGAGGGAGCTGGGCAAAGAGGAGGTGCTGTTGGTGTTCCCCTCGGGAGAAATTTGGAGTGACCCGGCCACTTTAGTACACATCAGAGAATCCACCCGCACCGGTCCCTGATTTGTTGGAGACAGTTTTCCTTGCTCTTGCGAAGAAGGTGGACATTGCTTTATCAATGTTAGCTGCCTGGTGCTGTTTTACTTGGCAGTAGCACAAGTCTTTTTTGCCGTCTCTCCTTTAAACTGGCTTTGAGCAGGAAAACGGATCCCCCAAATGTTACCTAAAAAGTTCTCGTCAAAATAGCGACAGCCACGGCGCTTTGGGGTTTGTGCATCGATCCCGTAAGGCAAACAAACAGACCCAGCTTAAATCCTGCACCAGCTATAAACCTTACGCTTTTTAATTGGGAAATTGATTTTAAATCCAAGCCTCTTTAAAAATCTAATTAATTTCCTTAAAAAAAAAAAAAAAAAAATAGGAAGAGTCTTTCTCACTGTCATGCTCCACCAGGCAAAAGAGAGGGAGGAGGAAATAATTCTTGGCTGCATCTCTGCAGGGCGCCCTGTTGATAACCTGGATAACACAATCTGATTTTGGCCTTGAGTCTGTTCCCTTGGATTATCGCATTTCTTCAAGGACCAAAAGCTGTGCTGGTGATTCAGACCCGGAGGAGAATGTCTTTTTTAGTGGTAAGCTTTCAGGTTTTGTTTTGTTTTGTTTTGTTTTTTCCCCCAGCCATCAAAGACCATAGAGGAGGCTTTTATCACGTTACCAGTGGCTGCTTTATAGAAAACAAGTTGTGGGCATGCCGGCTGGAGCCCAGGTCTCCTTCCTTCCCAATGAGGACCTTGCTTGTTGGGTTAAAAGGGAGGGGGGGCGGAAAGGTGAAAGAAAAGGCTATCCTTTGAGAGGTGCTTTGGAGAGAGCGTGCATGTGTGTATGCCATCTGCCCTGAAAAGAAAGTTAGATGAATTCGGAGAGGAGGGGTGTGTACGTATAAAATCTAAGGTATGCCGCACTTTGTGTTTTGTCTGAGCGATCCGTCAGTAGCCGCGTGCTGGATGCGAAGTCTCACTGTATACCCGTTTTCCACACTTCTGTTTAGGTAGGGAGCTGTCTGCATTTAGCTGGCAGTGTGGAGTCTGCTTTGTCCATCAGATGTCTGTAGGTCAAGGGCTGAAATCCTAACTCTTGTGCGCCACAGTCCTTTTTTTTTTTTTTTTTTTAATCTTTATGATCTCGGTTTTATAGCACTCGCCGCAAGACCGGGTTCGCGAGTCTTCACTCGAGAGGCGAAGCATCCTGACTTTTTCTCCATGCTTTGGCATAGCTGCACCTGTATTTGCTCCGGGGAAGAAAAGGAGGTGGGTTGCCTTGCCTCTGCAGCCACTTAAGAATGCAAGCGTGGATGTCCCACATCTCTTTCTTTGCAGAGAGGTTTCTTCCCCTCCCTGGTCCGGGTGAGGTGTTTCTCCTGGAAGCATAGGTGCTAAGGGATGCCAGCTAGGCTGCTTCCAGCGGTCTCCCTCCCTCCCTGCCTCCCTTTGCTGCCTGTCACGCACCCGCAGCCACCTCGGAGCCGGGTTTGTTTATAGAAACACTGTCAAGCAAAAAGTCTTTCCACTGGCTCAGAGGAGAGGGATGTTTTCAGCTACTCAGTCACCCTCAAACTGCGAAGACGCGACATATCAGCTGCATAAAATTAATTTATTTAGTTAAAGGAGGTGTTAATTAAGAGATCTCATTTATTGTGTCTCTGCAGACAGCTCTCGAGGGCCTTTTGAATTGTCAGCTCTGGTGACAGCAAAAGCTAATGGTGTCACAAGTTAATAGCGGTATGATTCATGCCGAGGGATGAAGTGGGAGATGGTGGAAGGGGTTGAGAAAGGAGTGAAGGAGACGTGGCGGCGGGGGCTCGGGCACACCTTGCTTGGAAGCTGGCAAGTCAGGAGGAGGTGCTTTCCCCTTCCTTAGCTTCCCCCCAGTAAATCCTGGCAGGGGGAAAGGCTCCTGCTAAAGGCGGCTGCCCCGGCTGCAGGAAAGCCCGGGGTTTGCAGGGAGTCGCTGGCGGAGCAGCTTAGCAAGCCCGCAGATGCCAGGGCACGTGCAGCCAAACATGTATTTGCGTGGATCGACTTAAAATGACCGACTGTCCCTGTGATCTGAACTGGAAAAGAATCTTTGATTTATTTTAAATAATCAACGTTTTCTGCGCTCTGAGAGGTTAATTCTCTTTTTGGTTAATCAGGACATGTCAGTCTGATAAGCGAGTGTAGGCCTAACAGCAAACTTCCGGGTTTAAATTTAAAGTCTCTTAGAAAATAACAAATATGCTTTATCTGAAAGAATTACATGCTCCAGTACAGCTGTTTATAGGCATCTCCTTCAGTAAAAGCTGCGCCAACACTTTTTTTTTCCCCCCACTTTTTTTTTTCTTCTCATGATCTGTATCAAGTTGCTTTTGGAGGGAAATTGAAATTCTCTTGATGCAGAAAATAGGCCAAAAGGAGGAAAAAAAAAAAAAATAGTCCAGGAGAAATGCTAGATTCCCTGAGTAGGTGGTGCTGCCTTCTAGTCAAAGATGTTTTGTGTTTTCAGCTACCCAGTTTGCTAAACAAAGGAGGTATTGCTTGTGCTTAGTAAATCAGCCCCATCTCTTCTGGGCTTTCCTTCTTGTGCCTCCTCAAAGCTTACAAACTAAGCTCTGTTGCAAAGCCAAACTTCCGATTTCTCTCTCAAAACAAGTGTGAGAGGCGGAGGTCGACAGGATGCCACAGCCATTTTCCAGCTGCTTTCTCAGCCGCGAAGGAACCACCTCCCGGACTGCAGTGAGCCGATTAAACAAGTTAGTATTCAGGGAGAATACGGGGCACCTATAGAAAAATATATGGCTGCTGGAAGATTATTTTAACCGGCTCTTGTTGCACGTACTGAACTAACGATTTTCTCCAGGTCGCTGATTTGACTTTCTTTAACCCTCTACTAGCGAATGAGTATTACTACTTCCTTTTTTAATTGACTTTCACTGATTTAAACCAGGATAAGCATCGCCCTCATATAGGCTACTGTTACTTTAATCTTGATTTGTATATTTATTTTTTTTTTTTAGTTATTTTTAAGCATGCGTGGGATGGCAGCGGCCGTGCAGCTCAGGTGAGCCCCTGGTCGTGCCCCTTGCCAGGTGAACTGCATGCCCCTGCCAAGGGGGATTGGGGTTTCAGGGTCGTCTTCTGCCATTGTGAGCTCCGGGCTGGTTTTTGTTGCACTCAACCACTTGGGAGTGATTTGAAAAAGAGGAAAGGCATTTTTCCAAGCAGGCCCTGTGGGGATTTCAGTCCGAAAGCATCACCGGGAGCCACCCCTGTGCCGAGTGCCTGCCTCCCCGGGGGGCATGCTGCATTTTCCTGTCCCGCTCTTGGAGGGGAAAGAAACCTCGGCTTGCCCTTGGCTCCCACCACAGCTGCGGGACCCGTTCCCCTCTGAGTTAGCTCTTCCCTTGTGATCCTCCGGCAGAGATGGGCAGGAAGGGAAAATGTAGTGCGAGACGGAGGTTTTCGTTTCTGATTTAACCCCAAAGCGATGGCAGGGCTTTCCTGTGATGGGAGCTGTAGGGTGAGGAGTTTTTCCCCTTTGGGAGCTGCACGTCCAAGAGATTTTTGTCTTGGGACCGTCTCCTCTGAAGCCGCGCAGGATCTGACCAAGGCTTTTGCCGCAGCCACGCGGTGTGGATTCTCCACTGCCTACTTACTGTGGTTGCATCCCCGGGGCTGCCTTGCCCTGCCTGGCTCAAAACCGAACCGCTGCCGTACAGCACGACCCCCGTTTGTGCGAGAGGAGCAGCAAAGCGGTGGCCCTGCTAGCGTAAATGATGGGAGATTGGCAGGCTGGGAGGCAGAGGGGAGCGCGGATACGTCTCCCAACCTGCCTGGGAAGGATTACTGCTCCGCACGGAGTGGGCGCGCCGGAGCCCGGAGGAAGGGGTGCTGCGGGGAGGGGGCATGAGCAGAAGACAAGATCATCGAGGATTCATTTAAACCGCAGTGTCGGATCCTATAAATCTAAGGGCTTTTGCATATTTCCATATTTATATATGAAAATTCCACGAAGTGGCTTAAAGGCAATTGAAATAAAAACAGGGCTGTCAGAGCTTGAAAAGTACCAGCAAATCTCTAACAGACCATTTAATACAAACGTATGGGCTTGAAAAAGCTCCAAGCGGGCGGAGGATTTCTGCATGCAAATGCCTGGCCGGCCCCACGTTGATCCCCGCGTGCTGCGAGCGGGCTGGTGCCTCGGGTCGCTGCAGCTCCGCCGGCCGGGAGGGTGCGGAGCGAAGGGGCCTTTCAACCCGGTTTACATCACGCGAGGAGGGAGCTGGAAGGGACTTTGGGCTGCTGTTGTTTCCCTCGGGTGCTTTCTCACCGTCTTGCATGTGCCGTGATGGTTTGGGGGTGGGTGGGAAGTTGATCTTCGCGGCTCCTTGCTTGCAGTACCCCAAAGCTACGAGCTGGGGAGGGCTGCAGGACTGAGCATTGCTGCGAGGGATGCCAGCGGCGGCGCTGGGACGGTGCGGTTGAAAGCATTTTATGTCCCGCAGAGGCTGTGGTTGCGTGCAGGCTGTTTCCCTTCCTGGTGGAGACCATCTCCTTTCTCTCCCGTGAGTGTGTGCCCTTTTCCTTTCTGATCTTCAGTTATCGGTCAAAACGAGAATTCTCCAAACCACTGGTCTGAATCACCCTTGCTGACCTTCTGCTGTTTAGCAAGTCCCTTCTCATGGATTAATTTGAAGAAGCGTTGCAGAGATTTATGCTTCATACCCGGCATGGGGCCTGAGCAGGTAGAGTGGCCCTCCAGGTTTGAAAACATACTCCTTGGATTACCCCGCATATCCTTGTGCTGTTTTTTGGATGCCTCTAGATGTTGTCCTCCTTGGCCCTACTTGGGTACCTGGTCAGTGCTCCTTGCTGTAGGACCTCAACCCTTTCTGGTCTCCCCGGGTCAGCCCCAAATCTCAGTACAACGTAGTGTAGCTCTCAGGTCTGGCCTCTAGTTTTTATGTGCACCAAATGCCTCTAAAGCGAAACTCCTGCTTTCTTGATGCAAGGACAAGAGCGAGCCTCCCCGTTCTGTGAGTCCTCTGTCATTCAGGGCTTTTTTTCCCCCCTCTTCAGCCCCAAGGCGGGTAGCTGGAGGCCACCACTGCATCTTTTCTTCTGAAGTCTCCAAATCAAAAGGAAATAATTAGCGGAGGACGAGAAAGCTTGGACGAAAACAAGCTGTCAACAAGAAGAAGGTGCTAATGTGTCTGTCATCCCTCTTCCCTCCTGGCTGGTCCCCAGAGGTGGAAGGCTGGGTGTTCCATCCCTGATGGAGGAGAGGGTTGACCCTGCTCGGTGTTGCTTGCCTATCAGCCATGGCTGTCTCCAGACATCAGCTCTTGTCTCGTGAAGACACGTCTTGCTCTTGGGCCGGTTCCTTCTGCTGTCCTCTGCCTTGTGGTTGGGAGGGATTTGCTCCACGGGCAGCTTGGATGTCGATGGCTGCGACTTCCCCGGCGCAAGTGCTTTCAGCTCAAGTTTTATCCGCTAACGCGGATGCCTAAAATCGATTTGTATCCTAAAAGTGCCTATTTCTCTTCATTACAGAGAGACAGGCGTGCAGAATGAGTAGCTCAGATGTAGGTGTCTGCAGTTATTAAGTTAAGCAAGACGAATCCCGGTGTCAGCATCTCCCTTGGCTTTGCTCAGGGGTTTGCTCCCTCTCCTGTCGGACTCCTCGTGGTGACTTTGGCGCAGGGTGACATTCTTGGGAGTCTTGAAACTTGCTGAGTGTTTTCTGCCTGAGATGCGACATCGCTTCCCGGGGCGAGGCAGACTCCGAGGCTGTATTTCTGCAGCAGTCCCACACTGTGGCTTCCTCCTATATAGCTCTTTGCCACAGGATACGTTTTTTAACATTGATTCAAAAAGCGTGTAGGGTATTGACATTTCAGGGTGTTGCCTGTCCTGAGTCTGAGAGGGTGATGAACAAAACCTTGACGGGGTGGCCATTTTCAGTGACAAAACACACCTCAGTTATTTCATTCCTTCCTAATTTTTGGGCTGAGGAGCAAGCTCGCGCTGTTTGCAGGTGTTTCTTGCAGTGTCCTTCGCTTGCCTTGATGAGCAAACAACATCACACATAATTGCATCTCTAAGGGATCTTCAACTAGACGGTTCTACCTGATTTATCTTTAACGTCGCTGTCAGCTGAGGCACTTTGGGGTGACTCTGCTTTGTCAGGCTGGAAGATGAGACTGCAGGGAGGTCTCCTCCCTTTCTCTTCCCCATCCCTCCTCCCTGCTATGGTGATGCTGCTATAATGGTACACACGAGGCCACTTAACCCCATGGGAGGAGGACACCCCGTTCCCTTATTGCCCATGTCTTCTGTGGTTCCAGCCTCTGGCCACCAGCAAAGGTGCAGAGGTTGTTTCCATCTGCGCAGAAGAGGAGGCCGTGGTTTGAGGGAAGGACCCAGGTGCCGGGGTGCAAGGGGCAGCGGCCCTGCAGAGCACGGCCAGCTCAGTTCATTGCTGCCACCTATTGCTGGGCGAGGGGAAGAAGCGGGGCTTGGCTGCAAAAATCCAGAGGTGCAAACATCTGGGGAGCTTTGCTCAAAGTTCATGTAACCACTGGGTATAAATCTCCCCAAAGCTGTGACCTCGATGGTGGGGCTGTCACTCTCCATTGCCCTGCTCCATCAGGGACTTTCTCCTGCCTGGTGCCACCAGTGATGGGCACTACAGGAGGCAGGTTTTAAGGCTGGCAGTGAATTTCTAGGGAGGTTTCAGAGGCCAGGGCTTGCTAACTTTTAAAAGAACTCTTACGCACTTCAGCCTTGGTGGTCTTGCTGCAGGTAAGCCTTGGCTCCGCAGAGGAGAGTTTGCCTGGCCAAGGCGAGCGCAACCATGGGTGAAGCTTCTTCCACCAGCTGGGGTGGAGGGAGCACCCACCCCAGCCTTCAACAAGACTTGTCCATCGCTTCTCTGCAGGACTAATGATTTCTGAGGAAAAAGGGGGATCCCTGCCAGTAACGGTGGCCTAAAACAGCCTGTAAGGGTGTACAGTGCAGTGGTGCTGGTTTCTCCACAGAGGCAATTCGTTCCTTTGTCTGTTCTTGGGCTCCGTCAGGTTTACGGCAGCATCTCTCACCTCCTTGTGGGGATTGCTCCCAAGTCTTACTCCCCGGCAGGCCCCTGCCACGTCCTCCCGCACCCATCGCTTTTTCCTCTACCTGGCATTAGACGGCAGTCCAAAGAAACCTTCCCTCTCCTCCTCCTCCCCAGGCTCTGCGGGCTGCCAGCCAGCGCCTGCGCCCACCCCGGGAGCAGAGGGCTGACCCCAAAGCAGGGCTCAGCCTTTGCCTTGCCCTCGCCGCCTTGTTTCGAGTTTCTGGCTGCGCCTTCGCCGGTCAAAGCCGGTCGCGGTTTTGTGTCTGACATTTGGGAGGCAGCATCTGCAACGCTGATAAATACCACGCGCCGTTTCTCCCCTGCCTCGCCCTCCGTCTCCTCCTAATTGACATCTTTGAATCTTGTCTCCGTTTGACAAATCAGGCTACTTATTATAAGTGATGACATGTATAAATATTGCAGGCATTCGTTTTACGTCTGGATACCCTGATAATAAAAGCTATCAGAATCTCTCTTTCCCCCCACCCTTGCATAGTAATTACTACCGAAGGATTTTCTCCTCCATCACCGGAGCGGGATGTGGAGAGTGAATTGTGTCTGTGACAGCAAGATTTCCCTCTTGCATCGGGGGGAATATGGTTTTGGGCAGTAAACCGGCTTTTTTTAGACTAATGCAGCAGCAGCACGGTGAAACTGTGCAAGGTGCGTGTACGTGGCCGGGGGATCTTGCAGGAGCCCTTTGGCTTGCAAAATTCTGGGTTTGGTGGGTCTTGGTGTCTAGGGTGGCCGCGGCGGGTGGCAGCCGGTGCCGTCGCTGCTCAAGGGTGCAGTTTCGACTCGTGGGTGCTGTCCCTGTGCCTTACTTGAGCCCGCTCGGTGCTGCAGGAGCCCGGAGCCAGCACCCGGCCAGGCTTTGCTTCTGCATCCTCGCTAGCGTGCTGGTGGCTCTCCTGGGCTGAGGCTGTCAAATTGCAGGGTATTATTTTTAGCCTGGTTTCCTGAGGAAAAGAAGCTTATGCGATTGTACTGTCTGTCAGTGCTTTTCCTCCCACCAGCCTCCTCTTAACAAGTTTTGAACCCCTTGTCAAATTTACCAGGAAGGATAGAGAGCTCCAAGATGTGAAGTTCCTGCACGTTTCCCTGCAAATTAGCAGCCGGGGCCACCTTCCCGAAGGAGAGGATGAGGCTGGGTCACAGCACCCAGGGGCAGAAGGGAGATGCTGGGGAAGGTGCGAGACAAGAGGCTGGGAACGGCCTCTCCGCTGAAGGCTTAATATCTCAAATACAGATATTAAGCGCTCATGCCTTAATTAAAGTTAATTTCTGGGAGAGGTATTTTATTACAAAAGATTTCTCCAGCTCAGGCGTGTCCACGCCATCTGCTTGGAGCTGGCAGTGGCAAAGCCCTCGACCCCGCCGGCAGCGGGGACCGGCTGTGAGAATCGGCCGTTCTCGGGAGAAGGACAAGCTCAACAGAAAAGCCTCTTTTCTTTCCCCCTGCCTCTTAGTCCAGGTTATTATTGACAGTAATTTATTAATTTTTTTAAGAGCCAAGTGCTGCTGCTGGCAGGGGAAGGTGCAGAGCTTAATCTCCTGTGACTTTCCTCGGTGTGGGTTCTCTGGTGGCTAATAGTGAGGTTGAGCAGGCTGTCCTTCATGGGGCTATTGCTGTCTCCTTTGTCCAGCTATTTATGTTCATTAAGCTTTCAGGAACGTAATAGTTTGCGATTTCTACCCTATGTCAAAACTGGACGAAAGTTATTAAACGATGGCTTGACTGAGGTGGATGCGTGCGCACACACATATAGGAGCTCCCGTTTCTTAGGAAACTGGTCTTAATGAGAGACAGCTCCTCTTAATGCTTGCTTGCTTTTTCGGTTGAGGTGTTTGCTGGGAATGGAATTTTTATGGGAAATCTTAAACCAAACAATGATGCTAATAAGCTGTAATCAAAAACAGGGAGGGAAGGGACCTGCTTCTTTCTCATCCCACAACCCTTCCTGAGATTTCAAAAGAAGTGCTTTTGCTACATCAAGATAAAACCAAGATACTTTTTAAATTTTTTTTTGTTTTTTTTTAAACCAGAAGATGAGTGAAACTCCCAGGTTTGGTTTATGGCTGGGGTCTTGCTGGGAATGTTGGAGACAGAGAGGTACAAATCCCTGCTTTGAAGGGCTTGAATCTGAGCCATCTGCATCCCTGGCCAGTACCCAACAAACCAGGTTATTTGTGCTTTGTGAAGCTCTTTTTTCTCATTTTCTTCTTTCTTCCTTTTTTTTTTTTGTTTTTATTTTTTTAACTGCTGACAACTCCACAATGACGCTGAAAAATCTCTGGGCAGGGTAAATAAATTTGTCACTTGGAATGGCCTTTCTTCCCCTCCATGTGAGATCTTGAGTTTGGCAAGTTGACATTCTCTGACTAAAAACCATTTTGTCTCAATTTCTGACCATCTTTACTCACAGTGAGTGGGTTTTGCCCATAAACACAGAAGTTGCTGGGTAAACCTGAGTAATTCTCCTTTTAGAGGTCTTTGCTGCTGTCTTCTCCCTCGAATAGCCACCTGAATTTTGAGGCTTATTGTCACGTATTTTGATGTAAAATCTGAACCTGGCTCCTGGTTTACTCGGGAGAAATCCAAATGTACTCAGAACAAGCCCAGGATTCCTCGTGAAATGTTCACCTGCTTAAAGAAGGCTTTAAAAAACCTCTCTTTATTAAGAAGAAAAAAAAGAAGGAAAAGCCCTTTTTACCACTTAATGCAGTGATGGATTTTTTTGTGTGTGCAAACTTTAGATAAAAGGGGCAGAACTTCTAATTACGTTACCTAGGGAGGCTTAATAATGTTTGCCCAAAGTATCTTGTCGTGAAAATTCACCAGAGTAAATTCAGTTTAATTTCTGCTGAAATCCCTTCACTTTATCCCTTGCTGCTTTCCAAAGACCTTGTAGGGCTGCCCGAGGAAGGAGAAACCACCGTTTTGGGTTCCCCTGAAGACGATCGTTGCATTTGGAGAGGGCTGACGAAGACGTGGGTTTGGAGATGCTGCGTTGCGTGACCTCCCGCGCTGGCAGGACATAAGACCAGCTTATATTGCATCTGTTTCTCAGCGTTGTGGTTTTTGAGATAGCTATTGATATCTGTGTTCTTGTAAAGTCTTCCTAGAGTGAGCGAGAGGTACTTAACTCCAGACTAAATCTGGCTGGCTCAGCTGCAATAAGGACCAGGACTCCCCCAACAAGCAAGCCTTAATTTAATCTGGTTTGGATCTGGGAAAAACCCAGAGGGGGGGGGTATTTCTGAGTTTCTGTAAAAAGCAAAGCCCAGAAGCCCTTAAATGATGTTTGTGGAAAGCACGTCGGGCTCTCGGAGAAGCCCTGCCGTGGGGTGAGAAGTGCCTCTTCAAGCTGCCAAGGGGACTCACCCACTTCTGGGGAAGGTGCCCACGAACCGGGTGTGCCACCAGAAATTAATTACGAGCTTAATTGTGCCTAGTGCCTCTCCGTGTGTCCCTGTGTCACGTTGCAGGGATCTAGTGAGCATGTAGGCGATGATGGGCTTGGGGCCAGCTGGAGAGTATCGTTGCTCCCCCCATAATTACTGGTGTAAGAGGAATGTGGGGCTGGAAGGATGTCATGGCTCGCTGTCTCCAGTCACTCACTATTACAAGCAACCCCTCACCATACCCCTTTTTATAAACTTTATTGAGAGCTATCTCAATGGCAGGCGGGTTTTTGCTCCTGCTGTTCCCGTGGAGGCTGTCTCAGGCCCTGGCTCGTATGATGGTGCATAGTAATTAGCCAACCTAAATGCACTGATGAGCGGTTTGTATCTGCTCTCTCCAACCTCGCCACAGTACTTCGGATATGATCTCTCAGAGATGTTCTTCATTAGCAGTTAATAGGTTTTTTTCTCTCTCTCTCTCCCCTGGAAATACTTTGAGTTGTAGATGCCTTTTTGTAATCACGTTGTGTCAGGGCCCGCCGATCTGTTGTAGGACAGCTAAACCACACAGGCGGGTCTTCTCGTTTGTCATTTCCACCAAGTTTCCATCCTTGCTGCCGATCTTTGAAACTTGGCCTTGGATTTTGTACTGCTGGATGTCATTCCACGTCCATCGGTCTGGTTCTCAAAGTCATCCTTTCCTTCTGAGTGATGCCAAAACTCATTGGTTTGGGTTGTTTTGCCTCCTAAGCAGCGAGTTTGATGAGTGTTGGTCCCCTGTCATTAAGGAAGCGATGAATGTGAGTGGTGACTGAACAGTCTGCTCAGCAAAATCCCTCCAGACTACCTCCTTTTTTGCTACTGTCTATTGTAATCCTATTTATTTTAGGTAAAGCTTTTTTTGATTCATAATTCTTATTGTAACATTCCCCTCCTACAGTTTAACTAATCATTTGCCCATGTGGCATAATATCAAATGTTTTTCTGAAGTCCAGATGGTCAAGCTCTCTCACAAAAGACAAAGATTGGCTTTTGTCTAAAAAAACCTGCTGTTATCTCCTAGAAAAATATATTTACTAGGCTCGCCTGGCAGAATCCATCTGCGTGAAATCCAGCTTGCGTTTCACCCATTTTCTTAATTTTTTCCCTTTGAGTTGTTTCTCAAGCAGAGATGCTGCTCGGACCAGCCTGAGCAACCTGTAGCTGCCTGAATCGCATCCTCCCGCCCCAGTCTAAAATATTCTCTCTTCTTTAATCTTATATCCTCCTTCCCTCCCGCTCCCCCTTGTTAGATTAGTTTAAAATAATCTGCAGAGAAAGAAGTCTCTAGGAAGCAAGGCAGTGCCGCTGAAGTGATTATTTCCACTACAGTAAAGGTTGAAAACTGGTTACAATTATCACTCCTAGTTTTACATGCTAACAGGATTTGCCTTTGGGGGATTAAGCTAACTATTCTGTCATGCAGGTGAGTGTTTTGTTTTGCTCCTTTGAACCATCCTTTCTCAGGCTGTCAGGGAGTTTTGCAGAGGAAGATAAAGGATGCCATCCGTATCCCGCTTTCCAAAGCCCCGACCATGGCTCGGTGTGCGCGCCCGCACAAGAAATGCTTCCCCTCCGCAGCGGTTTGGGTTGGAGCGATCCATTTTGGCTTGTTTCGAGGTCATCTCGGGTGCTTCTTTTTGTTGAGTGCACTTGCACCGCTGGAGAAGAGTGGATCCTTTTTAAATTCTTCCAGGCGATATAGCTGTGAATCAAGGGACAGCGGGGGAAAATAAACTCGGATGTTTCAAGAAAGTAGAAATAAGGAGACTCGATCCAGACTCTCTGTGCGGTACGAGGAGGGTAAAGCTTTCAGGCTGGCACCATGTGAGTTCCCAGGCTGCGGCCAAAGAGTCGCTCTAGCAAGGAATTTTCCACTTAATTTTTCATTTTGACAGAAAATATCAGTGTAATTGACATTTCTGGACAGGACTGCGCTCAAACCATTTCAGCGAGCTCTTGTGACTCCTTGCGAATGGGGCCAGTTGTCAGCTCGTGTGCTGCCCACCTCAAAATTGAGGGCTTCGCTAAAAGGACTGTGTAGCCTTGTGCCAAAAATCTAGGGGATGGAGTTGCTGCCTCCAATCGATGCTTCTTTATACAAAGTGGAGTACTCCATCGGTGCCACAGGAGGATCGGTCCTTGATAATGGGGAAAAAGGCAGCTAATTAGGGCAGTAGACCACCATGGACAAGCAGCCTTCATATCTCTGCCTACTTTGCCAGTGCAGAAGACATCCAAAACTGGACAGATGTGTTTAATTTACAAGCTGGCAGCTGGGTTTCACTGGACAGAAACAGCCCAAAATGGGACCAAACCGAGGCCAGACCAGCGCCTTGAAGGGAAAGAGGAAACCCTGAGTCTGGTTGTGATTTTGGGGAGAAATAACCATTTTTGCTATAGAGAAGCGATCTAAGGCTTTCAACGGTTATGGGAGATCAGGCTGACATAGCCAGTGAGGAGCACAACGAATGTCAGCAGGAGGTTTTGTTACAGAAGATGGTCCTGCAGTGCAAAACTCAGGTCCGTTTCCACGTCTGAACCGTGCAAAGTTAGGGGATTTAACTTGTGCATCGCTCTAGGTTTCTTTGAGAAGATAAAGACCTTGCAGTCCCTAAAAGGTTGCGTTCTGCAAATGTCCACCCTCCTAAGTACAAAACATCCTTTCTGTCATTCCTGCCTGAGTCAGGATGACCTTAAACACCCCTGAGTAACTGGCCCTGTTACCCCTTTACCTCTGATGTAGGAGAAAGGCAGGACCAGAAATTGGTTTTCTCTTGGCTCTATGGGGAGGCTGTAGCTTTAGGAGATGATTGGAATGAAACAAATCCCTGGTGAATTAATTGAAAGGGTCAATGTCTGTAGTTAATCAGTTAAAATTGCCTATAGTTATCCAGCTGTGTCTTTCATGTCAGCTACAAGATGTCTGTGAGGCAGGAGCTATCTAATGTGTAGACTGGGTTGGTTTGGTGGTGTTTTTTTCCCCGCCCCGCTGGCAAGTGGTTTTTCAGTGGACACATGGACAAGTATGTTTTTGACATTTATCTGGGTTTATCTAAGATCTAGTTTTGCCTCTATTCCTCCTTGCTGTTGGTGTTTTTTTTTTTTTCCTCGGTTAGGTGGTGGTTGGAATAACTTGACTTAATGACACATTTTCAGCGCTGATTTCAGTGGTGACAGTTATTAACGGTTTCACGATAAGAAACAGGTGTTTCAGCATGGTCCATCAGGCAGAAGAAGAACAATGCCTCCCCAATGTCATTGTTCATGATGTATTCAATAACTGCTAGCTTTTTTTTTTATGAAGATTTTATTCAACCTCATAGGTAGTATTTACTATTTAGTATGCAGGCTTTGGGCAAGCTAGTGGAGTGGAAAACCTTTTAATTTCTTTTTAATGCAAACATGGATCTTGCAAGACCTTGTCAAACGATTGGAATGGGCGCAGGCTCTTGCTTACGTCTCTCAGCATCACCCTGCAAGAAAATCCCGGGTACTTCTCATGGGAGTTGTGGTTCAAGGGACAGGTCCGAGCCTGAAGGGATCGGGGTGATTCTCCTGGCTACCCCTGTGTTGCAATGAGGAGCCACACCTGGGACGGCTTGGGCAGCAAACATCGTTAGTATAATAGGGGCATTGCAACAGCTCTTGGGCTCTGCTGCCACTTCCCATGCTTTCCCATGGATGGGCGGGTAAGGAGCGATGTTTTGGAGCATAAGGCTACCAAATATCCTGGGTAGTTTTTTCAGAAAAGGTGTGAACATGGATCACTCGCCCTCAGTATGCGGGTGGGTTTGCTGGTCATTTTGCTTGGCCAAGACCCGTACCGTGCGTTTCTGCTAACCCCTTGCTCTCCCTTTGCTGCTGTTCACACTTCTCCCGTATACGCTCCATCTCTCTTCTCCAGCTGATCTCACAGCGAATAATGCGGAAGGCCTCGGGCTCGGTGTAGGCGCTGTGCAGAGCTCGGCTGCACCCGGAGAAGGAGAGGGGGGAAGAAAACTTCATCTCTATCTTTGTATCCCTTGTGCTGTGAGATTGACTGGAGGGTAGCTGCCACAGCCACTAACGGTTGGATCCCGCCGATGTGCTGCACAGGTCTCACATTCCCTGGCCGTGCTCCTGGTGCTCAGAGAGAAAGAGGTGAATACGAGGTAGGGTAACCACTCTGGCTCCTTTTCCACGTCCTGTGCAGGAGATACTCCCAGAGAGAGCTGCTCTCTCTGCGATTCAGTGGGGCTGGATATCTGGCAGATGCCGGAGTGGATATTGTTGGGTATCCCTTGAGGGACAACTTTCTGCATCCTTTGTCCTCCCAGGAGGAAACTCCATAGGAGATGGGAAGAGACAGAGCCCTCAGTGCTTGGACTGCTGCCTGAAGAATGTGGCAATGGGCATCTTCTCTTCTTCCTCGTCCTCTGAGGGTGCTGTGGTCCAGCTTTGACTGCAACGTAGGGCCATGCCTGCCTGGCCTTGCTGGAGTTGCCCTATGAGCCTTGAAAACAGGACTGGGACACTTGCAGCCTCTCGCACCTTTATTTTGTACCACAACCTATAGGTTTGTTCCGCAACCTATTTAATTCCCGTTGATGTTTGATATCACAAAGGGGTGGAACAGTGCAAGGTTCACCAAAGGTGCTTGATAGGTCCCCTTGATCTTCAGCAAGGCAGTGCTGCCTCCCACCCCAGTCCTACTGCTTGGGCTCTCTAGCAAACAAGGAGGAAAAAAAGATTAATTGGTGATAAATAATGCATTTTGTTCCCACCTAAAGGTTGTTTGATCTCCATAGTCTTCATTCCTCCAGTGACAGGGAGCTCAGTGTTAATAGCTATTTGTCACCCGTCGCAGTGCTTAAACAGCCTGAGCAGTGCTGGACTCGGCTCATACATCTGTGCCACAGGTGGGGCTTCCCATTATTACTTTCTTTAAAAAAAAAAAAAAAAAAAGATTTCTGCTCTCCTGTGGTGACTTTTCACAACAGTTTCTGGAAGTGAAGCAATTAATGAACATTAAACATCCTTTTTCTGGGAAAGCAGCAATCAGGAGAGAAGATATAGCATCCCTCTAAAATCTCCCTGTACATATATATGTGCACACAGAGCCCCTTCAAGGCTGAGTAGAATTGGAAGTGATAGTTACCAGTATAATATTTAAATGAGCGTTAATTACCATAAACCGTTTGGATTTTAATGTCTCCTTCTGTACAGTATGTAAATCAGGGCTGGAATGGGCTTGTGAGCATGCATTGGGCCTCTGGTGTTGTGGATAAAAGGGCTGATTTTTAGTACTGGGATTTAGCCGCCTGGTTTCCATTAATGTTAACGGGAGAAATGGGGCCAAACCCTGGCCACTGCAGGGAAGGTTTCCCCTCTCATCTTCAGAGACAGCCCTGCCCCAAGGACAGCTTGTGCTCCCTTTCCCATCCCAGCTCCCTACCTGGAGAGGCTTCCCGAGGAGGATGCTGATTAGACGCCGAAACGACTCGGGTTTGGATCCGGATGGAGGGATGTCTCGCCATCAGTGTGGTGTAGCAGCTCTTATACACTTTATTGGGTACTAAGGGGGTTTTTTTATGGGGTTTTAGCGTCCATACTCTGAGTGAGGTAATTCCACGGTGCGTGGTTTGCCTGGGCAGTGCTGTACCCGCATCCACACCCTTCATCTCCCGTCCTCCCTCCATCCAGCCTGGCCTGCAACCCCGAGCAGAGGGGAAGGGACTTTGCACGAAGCCTCTGGAGATCGGCAGATCTTCAGGCACCTTGTGATACCTCCCCAGCCCCCTCCTTGTCCTTCCTCTTTGCCCCCTCTTCCTCCGTGGGGACCTAGTTTGCCTTGCAAAGTGGTCTCGTTATAAATGCATCAGCCTCTGCCGGTCTCACACGCGCAGCCTTCATTTAGCCCTCCAAGCTCGATTACATCTGAGAATGTCTTGGGGTAATTAAGTAATATTAGAACATTTTCTTTTCTGTTTTTTTTCCCCTTCCCTAATGCAGCTTTCAAAGCACAAGCCTCGGTTCTCACCCACTGGAGCCCACTTCTCTGAGCCTCTGAATTCTCCCTAATGTACCTCGCCATGAATGAAGGCTAATTACATTTCTGAAAGATGTCATTAGTGTCATATTCATGCTGGGTTTCAGAGAGCTGGCACGCAGCAAGGAACGCTCCCTTAGGTGTCTTTCAGCTTCACCATGTGCAGTGCCACCAGTGAGGAGTGGGATTCAAACCAGCCGGGCTTTCTGGACAGCGAAGGGGAGCTCAGCTGGCAAAGCAGAGATGCTTTGGGCTTTGTTGTGAGCAATCTCTTTCCATGGCTGTTTTGCATCCTTCATCTCCGGGGCTCATCATGGTTTACAAATATTAACTAATTAAGCCTCTCAGAGCTCCTGTGAGATAAATAATTGCTACTCTAATGATTGGCATTATGTCCACTCTCTTCTCTAAGCATTGGACAGTGCTTTTTGCTACAGAGGAATAAGGAGGCAAATCTTAAGCATGCAAAAAGATAAGTGGTACCATCTAACCTGCTGGCTGGTGGCCAGTAATCTGAAGCTACCATAACAGGTACCTGTGGCATTGCTTTTGAAGCCTACGGTGTTCCTCCCTCTTATGTCTGTATAAACCCAGATGAGCTCTACTGACTTCAGTGGATGCTCCTCAGAGGCTTCCCCAGAGGGAAGGGAAACCAGAAATTGTCTATTTGGGTAGCTCATTGTTTGCATCACGGATGGGAAGTTAGTTCCCAAGGAAACAAAAAGAAAATGGTGGTTACACAATCTTTCCCCCCCCCCCACTAGGTGGTTACAAGGACAACATTCTGGTTTTACACTACCACTGCTCTCCAGTTCAGCCCAGTGTGAGGTGGCCACCAGGCTCCCACGGGTGAGTACTGCTTTCAGGGGGTATTAGGTGCTCATAAAAAGAAGTCACATGTAATTTAGAGTAAAATTGCCATGAAAACGCTTGTTCGTGTTGTACTGTGTGTTGCGTTTTGTTGTCCTGGAGAGATGCCTTAGCTCTGTTAGTGGGGCTGGAGTTTGCTGCCTCTGGAAGAGGTCAATTATCCCAGGCAGTCCCTATCCCTGTGGGGAGCCTGATGTCCCCCTCTGCCTGCCTGGCTTTTTGGGCACTGCCATAAACAGAGTAGGGATGGGGACACTGCTGCGGCGGCCCGGGCTCACTGCTGATCACAGGGGGATAGTGAGGGATGCTGCAGCCCAGCGCTGTGTGCAGACAGCAAGTGATGTACTTGGCACTGTATCTTCCCATCTTCCACTTCAAACACCGCTTGATTTTATTCTGCTGTTTGACCCTAATATTGGATACCTCCTTGACCCTGTATGGAAGGCTACATTGCAGTCCAGAATATCCCACAAGCTTTTTTATTTTTGATTTATTTATTTTTTTTCCCCTTGCAAATAGATTTTTGGCCAAAACAATAAGCAGGAACCAGAAGGAAGTGAAACCTGGCTTTATATCACATAAGAATGGATTGCCAAGCTTCCGTAAAGACACATGTTGGGGAAGAAAGAAAAACTGCTCAAAGACTGGTCAGAGGCAGAACTTAAGTACAGCCGCTGCAATTTATTTAGGCTAAGCTGGGCTCTGTAGCACTGTCCAATTTGTGGTCATTGGTGGGTACTTGGCCTTGGAGGCGTTATGCCAGAGGCAAACAATGCAGAGCTGTCTTCATCCTTGGGCATCTCTGCTACAGCCTCCTGGGTTTTAGGAAAACCTGGATCTGAGAGGCCTCTGGGTGCTGAGGGTAGAGGTGACGTGGCTCACCTCCTCTCCTCATCCGTCCTCTTGGAGGGAATCTCTCACCTCTCTGCATCTGCTGTGGGTCGTTTCCAGCCTTGGGTAAAGGGTCCCCCTTCTCCCTCCTCTCTGAACAGGAGCACGGTGCCACCAGGAACCCTGATGATCCCGGACGGGGCTGTATGTGGCTGTGCTTTGCAGGGACGGACTGGCAGATTGGCTTTTCTGTTTCATGCACTGGTGTGAAATTAAAGGGATTTTGGAAAAAAGGCTGCACTAGCAAAGCTAAGCTGCCCTGGGAAACGTCGTATGGAGAAGCTAATTGTCCGAGGTGTGGGAATCCCAGGCTTTCCCACAGAGTCTGCCTTTCCAGTCCTGGCCAAGCTGCCAGCTCTCTCTTGTCTGGAAAGGGAGACGGACGTTAATTGAGAGGCTGTGTTTAATTTTGGGGGCAAGTGTAGGATCTGGGCTGCGAGACAACTGCAGCGGGGAGCTGCTCCATGCAGGGATGGACCGGAGCAGCCGCCTGGAGGTGCGGGTCCAGCCTGCACCCCGAAAAGCAGGGGAGGCTGAAGGGAAACACAGCAAGGAGATTACTCCATGGGAAAGGAGGAGTGAGTCACAGACACAGAATTTGGGGCGGGGAGAAACCTGGGCTGTACCAGTCTGGTAGGTAAGAGAGTCCCAAAACAGTTCATTTCTGTACACTGAGATAAGCTCAGGAACCTGCGTTCGCTCTGGCCCCAACCGGTCCCATCTGCGATGAGCTGGCAGGGTTTTTATGTAGACCCAAACCGACTTTAAAACCTCTATTTTCTGCTTATTGATAGCTGTGTAATTCAAAAGCTATCCTACTGAAGGCAGAGTCCTGGCAGCGCCCGGTAGCAAAGGGACGAGAGGCAGGAGCTGAAACCCTGTAGCTGATCCAGCCGCTCCTGGCGTAATGGTGTCTATCCAAAGGAGTGCTGTAACTTTACTACAAACACCACGTGTTATTTAGCCGTATGAATGCGAGCCAAATTTCTGAAAGGCTCCCGTAGCCTGTAATCAGTTGCAGGCCAGGGCTGCGTGTGTTCCCACGAGTGTCCCGTCTGTCCCAGGTCAGGGAACTGCAGCCTCTGGGGCTGCGGGGCTCCTGGGGGGCTGGCGAGGCTTCCCAGCATGAGAACAAGCACCTCATCTCTCCATGGTCATCTAAGGTTGAGGCAGGGAAGGCTGGAAGATAAACAAGAAACTTTTCTGAGCGTATTTAGACCACTTGAGGTTGCCCATGCTCTAATGACACATTCTGCAGATTACAGAACCTAGTAATTACAGCTAATAAGTCCAAAACGTGTAATTACCCTGTAAGCACTTTGCACTAGAAGGCAGAAATAAGCATGGTCGTTACACACTCGTTAGGTGATCTATCGCTTCGCTGTTCAGCATGCAAAATCCAGGAGTGGCAGAAAGTATAGCTGCTCTTTTCCCCAGCCTCCATCCTCGTCAGCGCTGGGTGAAGGGAGGAAGCCAGCTCATTTTCCTGCATCCATTGCCCAGCCAAAACAGCTCCAAAATCTAGTTTCCTTTCCTTAACAGAGACAATTCCTGATCAGATTTTCAGATCTGGAGCGGGAGGCTCTTCAGGGGAGGCTGTGTTTGTTTTTTCTTCCCGCTACTTTGCTTCCCTTCCCAATTAAAGTAGCTCTTTTGTCAGTCCCTGAATTTCTTTCCACCCTCCAGTTTTCCCAAGGAGGCTTCTTAACGTTTCCTGCCTCTAATCAATACACAATTTATATGCAATAACTTAGTCCAGAGAATAGGGAAGCAGCTATCAGGGTTTCTCCTGTAATTCTAGTGTGCTGTAGCCGTCGACTGAAGGTCAATGCAAGCTTGACTATGACTGATTTTTACTGTCTTTGGGCAACCCATCAGCAAAATGCAAGCTTTGTAAAACCTTGACTCAATGCAGGCCATAACGGATAGCGCTGTGCAACCTGCCAAGCACACCGTGAAGCCGGCTTCCTCGGCAACGCTGCACTCGGCAAAGCTTCGTGTTATGTTCATGCAACCCTTTCTGGTGGAAGGAGGGGACCCCACGCCTCCGCGGGGCATGATGGATGTCCTGACAGATGCTATTTTCCCCGATTATACGGGTAGTGGGTGCTTTGATAGCAGGTGAAGCTGGTGCCTGCTCAGCGAGCGAGGAGAAGAGCTCCATTAGGTGCCCCTGGGGATGACGAGACAATTCTGCAGAGAGGACCTTGCGCTGGGGGAGCGGGCACCTCATTTAACCTGCCTCCCAGCCAGGCTCGTGCTCATCTGTCTCCTGTCACTTGAGATCCTGCCGTCACCTCTTCAGCATCCCTCCGGCTGCGGCCATACTGGTACAGCTCCCACCGGGAAGGGGACAAAAGGACAGAGAGCAGGAGGGGCAGGAGGAGATATTAGCAAGGACCAGAAGAAGTCTTCATCCTCAGAGATGAAACTCTGGGAGAAGGATGTCATCCTCTGTGCTTGTGTGTACCCTAACCCTCTCACGGACGTTGCCTGGGAGGAGTGGATATGTCCAACAGGAATGTCCAAGGCCACTCCACACCATTTTCGGGTGTCCCACGGTGTCTCGCAGTGGAGGGATCAGCCGGGGACGCTCCAGCTGACATGCTTAACAAGCAGGGAGGCGCAGACTCGCGGCCATTTGGCGTCTTGTTAATCACATTTAATGTGTAGGTTGCTTTAGCGTTGATCATCTTAAAATTCCCTGTCGGAAAGGTTACCTGTGTAATTATAGGTATAAATCTCAGGGACGTTCTTGCCAAAACAAATGGAGCGTCTCACGCTCAGGCCAGGGATGAACCCAAAGAAGCCATAAAAAGGGTTCGTAATGATGGACCAGGAAATAGGCACCCAGCGCAGGGCTGAGAAGAGCCGTGTAACTTCAGAGATAAATGAGGTATTTGGATAGTTGGGAAGAGTTCCCGCAGTTGTCCTGACTTGTACGAAAGTAGGAGCTATTGATCTCCAGGCTTCGGGCATTAAGCGATGCCCAAGTAGGCAGAGGTGAGGAAGAAGTTTGTTCCCAGCCGCGTGGGTGCTGCAGGGAGGGACGTGGGCGACCTCACTGTGTTCTGGCACCGACCAGCCCTGTCACCTGCTGCTACTGGTTTCTGGTCATTGATGGCAAAACTGCTCCAAATTTGCCTCGCCTGCTGCTGACTCCAGCAACGTCCAGGCCCGTGCTGCAGTCGGAGCTGGCGTTGGCAGTGTTTCTCAACGGCGGCTTGGGCATCATTGGATGTAGGCTTGGGAAGGCACCACGCAATGCGTGAGCGTGGCCCAAAGGGTCCCAGCTGATGGGGCTGGATCAGGCTCAGATGGTGCGGAGTCGTGAGGTGTCTCCTCCTGAAGGGTCTCGGGTGTGGGTGAGGAACCTGAGGATAACCTGTTTATGAACTACTTCTGGGAAGTGCTGATAAATATCCTTGGTTAGTGGCAGAAAGCTTCAGTCTTTTTAGTCACTGGCTGAAAAATGCATGTTATTTGGTTCTGTTAGTGAAGAAAATGGGAGTTGGGCCTGTCTGCTTGGGTTTTTTTGATATTTGAGATGCACAGGCTAGGTGAAAAGTCTATCAGAGCATCACTAAGTTCACATGTGCCCTCAGAAACCTGGCTCTTAGGAACTGCCTCTCCCCTGCTGTGACACCTTGCAAAACCAACCTTTCTCCTCTTCAAATTGCAGGTGCCTCCTGATCAGAGCAGGTCTTGGATGGAGATACTCACCCTGCTTCACACTCCTTGTCTCCTGAAGGCCACATTTGTCCACCTCCCCCCTTTCTGGAGAGGATGCTAGGTGAGTAGTTGGAAGGAGAGATGCTGATTTGGGTTTTTGGTCTGTGCCTGTGCTCAGCACTCAGAAGGATTAGTTGTGGTTCACGCTGTCGTAATAAATTAAGGTGCAAGGACAACAGTGTATTGGACGTAAAATATTCTGTATTAGCAGTAAGAAGAAATACTAAAGACTTCAGTGTTTTGGATTGCTAATTGCAGGATGTGTTAATTGCAAAGCAAGCAATATAGGCTTTAACATAAACTCCAGTGCCCATAGCTTACATTATGAATAGCAAGAAGACATGGGACATCGTCTTGATGGAACCAAGACAAACATCTAAAAACACTTAAAACACTTGTCTGAAACCATCCTCGTGTCTCTGTGGTATCCCAGTTAATCACAGCCCTCTCTAAAAGCACTGCCTGGGTTTTGTCTTTTACACTTATGTTAGTTGCTTCCAACTTTCTCATCAGCCTCATCTATAAACCACTTCTCCCATCCCTGTGCACTGTCTAACGATTATTCCCTTATCCCTTTATGTAACTGAATCAAGCCTGACACTTAAAGCACTCCCTTAGGGAAGTTATTGAATTTAACAGGGCTGAAACCAACAGGGTTCTAGAGAAATGCTCTAAAAACCGGTGCAAGATAATGGAAAACAATATCCTTTCTGTAAGTTTCTGAACCACCCTATAAAATTCTATGGCAAGAATGAAATTCCATAGGATTTTTTTGCCCATAAAAGCTAATTATGAGTAAATTGGCCCTGGTGCTTTTATTGCTGAGCCCCAAAAACTCAGTGGATACTGCTATCCTGCTTTCTCTTTCCCAGGCAGAAGGATGTTTTGGTTCTACTCCTTAGCAATTCGTTCTCATTTCGATCCCAGACGGGATCTTGTCTAATCCAGACCTGTGGTACAAAGTTCTGCTGTGACTTGCTCCTCGACCGGCTTTTCCCTGTGAGTCCCCCACCTTCCTGCAGCTCCAACAGTGTTGGCTGCTTGGCCATCTCTTCCCTGGTGCCCCCCCCCCCCCCTTTTTTTTTTTTGGACTTCTGAAGGAAGCTTAGCTTGTTCTCTCCATTTCAGCTCAAGGGAGAGATAGTGGATGGGAGAGGAGAGGCAAAGGAAGTACGAGGCGCTGTGAAACAGAAACGGGGCAAAGATAACAGTTCTCCAAGCTTTTCCAAACCTTCTCCAGGCTTCCCAAGCCAGGGGAAAAAAAAACCAAAACAGCTTAGGCCCTCAGCTCTCAGGAAAAGGTGTTTTTCATTGGACAAGGAGGATTACGGAGTGTCCGAAGCTTTGACGCTACAAGGGATTTTGTATTACCTTGCCTGATAATTCTCCCAGGAGCCTGGGCAGATATTCTCATGAATGAAAACTATCGAGCTGCTTCGCTGGTATTTGCAATTCCTTTTATTCACGCCGACTTTTTCTTGCTGAGATTGCTCACACAAAGGGCGAATAAATATTCAAGGTGCTCATGCCTGAAATGCTCCTGCCAATGTTATGAAATGTTCTTTTTATTATTTTTCTCGGTGCATTCAAACAATTTCAATTGATGAACCTTAAAAGAAACTCCTGCACGTAAGGGGAAGGTGACTCACTAAGGGAAGAGAAAGAAGATCACACGGTGGTATTAATGTCATTACCTACTCACCAAAGTGAAAAAAACCTGGCAGTGACTAGGGGACATCCGGATATTAATTGAGAAGCTGAAATGAGTTCATTTAACACTCCTTGCACAGATAGTAAATGTTTCATCCCATTGACTTGTTTGTATGCGTGTTTTGTTTTGTGCTCTTTAACAAGAGGAGGGGAAAAAAAAAGAAGATGCAGTCAAAATACTCGCTGTAAATAATTCAACTCGCTCTGTTCTCTCTTCTTTAGAGTGGTGGATGCAGCACCTACGTTTGAAGACGTGGTTCAGGCTGTGCCCCCTTCTCTCCGAGGTGTACCTTAAAGTTGGCTTTCAGCTCAGCGTGATGTGATCAGAGATGACACTGCATTATTCTTGGGACAGGGTAGGTAAAAAAAGCTGAAAAGGAACTGTGAAATTCATGGCTCGGCACAGCTGAAGGACCCCAGCGGGAGGGACGGGGCTTTCTTGGCAGAGGGAGGCAGATGTGGCGCTTTGCATCAGCAGTACTAATGCATCTCCAGTTTAGTCCTAAGCTTTCTCTCCCAGTACCTTGAGCTGGGAAGAGCAGAACTGGCTAAAGAGACCCAGGGAGTTGTCCTGAAACCGTAGCATCAGTCTGCATCCTTTTCTGTTGGTAGACCAAAGTCCTGGGCTGCCCAAAGCCTGCTGCCTAACTGGTGTCGACTGTTTCTCATTGTCCGCCCCACGCAAATGACACCAGTGGGGACAGCTGCCTAAAGCCGTCTCGGCAGAACGGCCATGGGAATATTCACTGCGTGGAAGAAATTAAGGCTTTTTTTTCTTTTAGTAGAAGATAGAAAGTCAGTTCCGTTTCTGGAACTGTTTTTAAAATAACGCTTAGTCAAAGTATCCTCACTTGAAGGATCCAGGACTATAAGAGGGGACAGACATGTCTTGTTTTGTCCAGCCAGAGTGAGGTTGCTGATCTTTACAAGGAAACCCCTTGCTCCGGGGCACCCAAAATAAAGCGCTGCTCTTCTAGGCTGCACCTTCCCCTCTGGAGCGGGCGACAGGATGCTGAATGCATGATCTGCACCAAGGCTGAACGTGTCCTAGAGCATTTACTGAGTCCCTCGGTTTGGAAAGGAGGATCTAACACCCTGGCTACAACTGGATCCTGGCTCTGGTTGGCAGAGACACGCTGAGTCTCCAGCAAATCTCCGTCCTGGGCTGCAGCGAGAGGGTGGCAGAGGCACCAGGTATGTTTTTTTGGGTTGAAATGCAGAAGTGAGCCAGCCGGTGGTAAGCAGCACGCAGCCTAAAGGCTGGCATGCCCTTCCCGCTGGGATGAGCAGGTCCTACCCCACACCTCCTCATTTCTGCTTGCCTTTGAACCGAGCGAGTTCTCCGCTCCTGGCTCCATAAAAGTAATGGATTATGGCAGGTGGTGGGAGGAATAGGAGAAATGGTAGCCTGAGAAGACCTGCTAAAGAGACCATCTGAGTAACTTGGGGTGATCTTCCCAGTGTGACCAGTCAGGCCAGGTCTGGCAGGGCCACACCATTTCCTCATTACTGTGCCTACAGAGAACTCAGATGTCCAACCTCAACTATCAGTATTTTGCGTTTCCAAGGCAACCCCAGCTTTAACAGCCTTCATAATGACATCATTTGGTTGAAATGAGCATGCATGATCTTTTGATTACCACTGGAAGTATAAATTAGGTTACTCTCCCCACCCCCAGCCACTTGAAAAATAAATGCATTGGAAGGAGGGGGAGGAAAAAAAAAAACCCTCAGAAGAGGGTAAATGGAAAAATCAATTTTTACATTAATGGAGTCCTCGTTCAGCATTTCTTCTCTTTATAGATTTAGATAACAGTGATATCTTAGTTTCACAGAGCAAAGAAATTAATTACTTACTAATGGTGCGATTCAGAAATTAATTTATGTTATCCATTTAAATGTGTCATTATTAATCAATTTAAAGGAAGAGACCTGTAAGCCAGCACCATCTGAACTGACTTCTGTTGCCAGAGGACTCCCCCTGCCCCTCCTTGCTAGAAAACGCATCATTCCTGCTACCTGAAAGTTGTTGCACCTCGAAGCGCTCTGGCATCCCTGATGGAAGAAAGAAAAGGAGATTCCTCCGTCCTGATGGATGGGCCCACCCTCGATGCGTTTCCCTAGGTACGGACCGGTGTCAGGCTGCTGCAAAGATTTTGAGGCTCTTTTCGTATTTAAGTTACTCGAATTCCTCGTCTGAGGTGCAATGATTTTTTTTTTTTTCCCCGTTTAACCAGGCGATGTACAGAAAGAGGATGGAGTCTCCCGAGGCAGCTGCCTTGCGGAGATGTTTTGCTGCTGGCTTCCCAGCAGGTCTTGGCCAAGTCATGGGGTTTTAGCACACCATGGGCTCCCTAACGGGGTCGGGAAGGGGCAGCCGCCTTAGGAGGGTGATAATTAAATTGTCACAGATCTGATTATCTTGTTTTTACTGCTGCATTTAGATGGGAAGAGGTAATATATTGCACAGGACTACTCTTTTTCTGAGTAAGGCTTGTCCCAGGCTGAAAAGGGGAACCCCATACCATGCAGTAGATCATGAATAAACTAAAAAGCGCTGCTCAAATTCTCCTTGAAACACCCAGGATTTCAGTATGTTGCCGCTTTCTGTACCCGGCTGCTTGGGCTTTTCCCTGGCAGGCAGGAACCTGATCGAATGGTTTACGCCGTTTGTGCTATTAATGCCTCCAAAAATGTTGGATCTGCCACGTGTTTCTCCGTGTGCTCCTTGGAGCAAATGGCAACGCCGATGACTTGAGAAGACAATCTGCTGAAGGATCCTGTATTCAAATCCTGTTTGGGCTGCTAGTATGAGAGTGTGATAGCCATTCCTTTCCTGTAATGATATATTGTCATGTTAATTTTGATGATATCCTACTGTAAAATAGAGGGATGTGAAAGCCTGCAATTTGAGAGCCTACCATGGTACCTATCTATCTGTACCTATAATTTATATACGGGTTATTTCTTTCTTCTTTTTTTCCACACACACACCCACCCCTTTTAAAGTAATGCTTGCATTTAACATCTGCTGTAGCGATAATGCTTCTTTATTAGGTCTTTATTAGGAGAAGTTTAGACATGTGCCAATGGTAAACCAAAGCCTTTACCTAGCTAAAAGGGTTTCAGATTAGTTTCATGTTCTTCCTCAATGTTTTGTTTTTCAAACCGATTACTGCCCTGCTGCCCGCATCACGCAAATTTCAGCCTGAAAGTTCTCTTTGTTGAGCTAAAATACTTTCTCCGTGAAATGCTGAGCAGCAAGGGCTAGAGGCAAGTAAGCAGCAGGTTGCAGAATTAATCAAGAAATCGTTTAGCACCTGCAAATAAATACTTGTATCTGAAGTCTTTATTCTTTTTTTTCTCCACTCCCCCTTTGTTCTGAATAAATCTCCGGCTTCAGAGCAGAAAGACTGGGGAAAAGCAGCTGAGACTTAGCAGTTTGGTTTGACTTTGCGCTGGAGCAGATTATGGAGCGTCCTCACCCTCCCTTTTGCCAGCTCTAGTTGGGGGTCACCAACTTCTGACGGCAGGGAGGTAACCCAGAGCTGGGAGACGGTGACAATATCCCTCTTACTACCCTTTCCAAAGTGCTCATGTGCCTATGCGTGATAACAAGACTTCAGCTCATCCTGGCTTGTGCCTTTTTGGAGCCAGAGCGAGCCAAAAGGTACCACACCCTCTACCCATCCCTTGAACCTCCTGCACCCATGAGTAAGAAGTATTTTTTTGTGATTTCTACCGTGCAACAATTCATTTCTCCCATAATCCATATGTCATGAGATAACCTTGGCAGTGGGTTTACTGACTGGGCTCTTGGAGGGTTTGATGTAGGAGTCAAGCCTTTCTTCATTGCCAAGCAAAAGTAGAAAAAAAAAAAGTGTAAAAAATGTTGGTTTATATATAGCATTCAAAAGCTTTTTGCTTTCTCTGATGTAGAAATGGAGAAGGAAGGATAAACCCAAGGTAAAAACCTTGACTTTCAGATGTTCACTACTGATTATCTCCACCCAATTTTCAGAATCCTTGTCCCTTTTTAGGATGAGAGAAGAGCAGTCTGGGGCATTGGCAGCCTGATGTTTATTCATTTTCCTCCTCTTTCCTTCCCTCCTTGTCCAATAGCCGCAGAATACGTTGGGTATGGTTTTTTTCTGGTGCCCTAGATTTGCATGGAGGCACGCTCTGATCTTTTTTTTGTGTGTGCTGACAGCAGCTCCATAAAATTAGGGTCTAGGTCCCTGACCGCCCTTACTGCTACAATCTGTTGAATTAATTTTGAATTGCCCTCGCTCCTGAGCTACGAAATGAATGGCTCATAACAGGCCTTGTGGTTTGGCGTGTGCTGCTCCAAGTCTGTCTTGCCCCCAGACTGCTACGGCACGTGATAAGTAACTCCAAAACACACAGCACTCATGGCTTACGCTACCTTCCTGCTGTGCAGTTTCTGGAGAGCTGGATTTGGTGCCACCCCTGGCATGGGAACACGGGCCCTTTATAACCCAAAAAGCTCAGATTCTTGGGGTTCTGCAGGTTCCCTTATAAAACAACCCTGAAAGGGTCCCTGATAGGTGAGGTGGGGACAGAGCAGGATGTCTGCTTGGCCTTACTTCTCTTCGGCTCTGCTGTTTTCCTTTGCCTGGTCTAGAGGATCTCGCCCCAATTTTTCTTGCATTTGTGGTGTGTGCCAGCAGCAGTCCCTGCCACAGGGAAGGGAACAGGGTGGTTTGGAAGTGGAATCCCTCCCTCCTCTAGCAAAGATCCAGAGCCTCCTTGGACCCTCTGTGTCCGGCAAGGATCCCCTCTTCCAAAATACAGCCTGTGCTACTGCCTGCAACAGGGGTTAGTCTCAGGATCCTCGTATACTCCCGACTTTGGCAGCTGCCCCTTGCGTTGGATGCAGGACTCGTTGCTGATGTCAATGATACACAAGGAAGTCAATCACAATGTTAGGCTTGCCCAGAGAAAAAGGTATTCCCAAAATTGTGGTAGCATGGGGAAAATGCGTCGCATTAAGCTACCCTGCCGCTGTTTATAGGCTGAAGGCAGAGTTTTGCAGGCAGAGCGGCTCTTCCCGTGTGCACGTCCCTGCTGCAGCATGACTGAGCCTCCAAGGGAAGGGGTAAGGTCACAGGCAGCCGTCCTCTCCCACCTCCAGCCAGGTTGCTGCCCTCAGGTGCTCGCTGTCGTCAAGGCTTGAAGTTTTAATGCGTGAAGAGATTTGGTGTTTGAGTCATGCTGAATGATGAGCCGCCTCCGGGCTGGGCAGCGTGCCCTTAACCCTGCAGCCCCGAGGTCGGAGGTGGCGGTTCAGTTATTGCCACGGCCTCGGTGGGCATGGTCACCCCATCGCTGCTGCGTGCACCCGTGGAGGAGGACGGCATGGGTGTTTCTGCACCATCGTCGGTCACCTGGAGAGGGGGGCTATGGGGAAGGGCTGCCCAGTGAGCACGATGCTGGTGCTATTTCAGCCTTCTAGCTGGAAGCTCTCGAGAGGCAGGGAAGATGTATGAAGGGGTGAGAGGGGAAGCAGAAAATAAACCCGCAGCAAGCCCTGCCTGGGAAGTGCCATGCCGGCAAATAGAGCCTGGGTCAGCAAGAGCGGCGGCTGCAGCTCTTGACTCGACAACTTTTCTGCTGGCGACTGGGGGAGTGGAAGTAGGTTTTATGGTCCTTGTTGCCCGTCTCTCTTTGCCGTTCTGTTAAATCAAGTCCTGCTGCAGGGATATAATCTTGCTCGGCCAGGGAGCTTTGGAAATGCCGCTCATCTCCTCCTGCAATGGGTGTCATCGTTGCTGCAAGGAACAGATCTCGATGGAGCTTCGGCGCTCTAATCCCGTACTGCGTCCCCAGTGACAGCTGCAGTGGTGCAGAGCCGAGCCCGTGGCAGGAGGGTTAGGGCAATTTGCTCCCTAGCTGAAGTTAATCCCTAAAGATGGGTAACTGGCTTAAGACCTGAAAATAGGGTCTTTTTATGACTTCCTAGCCATTTCTTTCTCTCCTTCTAGTCTTAACGGTGCAATCCACGGGGTCTTCGTACCTATTGCCACAAACCAGTTTTCCCCACTCCCTAGGTGCAATATTTAACCTAGCAGGCATTATCCAATGTGACTGCCTGGGGCTATACCTTGAAAATAAGAGCTGAGACCCATAATTCAGGCTATTGAAATGTGGGAACAAGATCCACAGTAAGACAATAAAAAAAATCTCAGCCTGAAAATGGGTTGACACATGGAAAAAGAGGAGTCCATTGTGAATACCCCTCAGGACAGGGCTGTCCCCTCACGCTGTTGTGATGAAGTCTCCTCACTCATCTTCAGGATGAGGTAACAAAGCCTCACAGCAGCAAATGATGCACTACAGTAAGAAATGTTATGAGGAGCAGGAGGCAGGTGGAGGAGGCTGGAGATAATGTCCTGCAGGCACATCACTTTTTCCCCTTCTATAACTTACTTCGACAACTCAGGTCCTTGCAAGACCTTCTGTTCCCATGCTGCTGTGGGATTCCTATGATCTCCTCCTGCTCCCGAGCCGCTCTTTCGGCAGAGCTCAGGCTCCTGAGTGATCAGCAATCAGCCTGGCCAATCAAGCCATCTTCACTCGCTGCTGATAATTGCTCTGAGAAGAGGGTGTTTGCCAAGCCAGTCACTTTGTCTTTTCCTGGCTGCTTCTAAGGGCAAGGTCCCACTGCAGTGGGACAGCAGCACACGCACTGCATCTGCTAAGAGGCAGTAGGCATCTCTAACACCATTTTGGCCCACGCTGCTAATTGTCTTGCATGAAATGAGAGTCCTTCAGTGTAACTAGCTGAAGCACAGAGGGCGGCTCGGCACCAAATAAATGATGGGTTGGTACGGCAGCTGCCAAGAGCATCAGCCTGATTTGCAGGTTCACAGGTCTGTGAATGCAACTCATCTTCCTGTGAGTGGACAGGGAGGGGAAAGGGGAAAGGATGGCTGAAGGAGGAAGAAACTTGGAAGATGGTTCAGCTGGAACCTGGCCCCTTCAAGTGACAGTGATTAATGTTGCATACTTTGCCACTAAGCAGGCTGAACATGTGGTAGGTGTCTACCAACGCTTCCTCTGAAGGCACTTATCTCATAAAAATGAGTTCTCCAGTGTATTTGACAAATCTTGATTGATTTTCATCCTGCCCGCCTTTCTGGTCCCTGCCTCTCACAAAATCACAGCGTACGTGAGAGCTTTCTCCAAGGCAAAATCACCTCTGGAGCAGCGTTAACACCAGCGAGAGGAAGAGCCGGGGCCAGCTCCTTTTGACGTGGATCTTTTTGCCTGGCATGCACCCCACTCTGCCTCCAATGCTAATGTCCTCCCTGTATCTTCAGCGCTCTCTAACTCTACCTGTCAGCCAGTTAAGCTACATCCTTGCAAAAGTTTTAGCAGAAACTCACTGCAGTGCAGCTCTTCACCCCTCCAGGACACCGGAGAGGAGACTGGCAAAGGGATGGAGTTAGAGGGGCACAACTGCACCTGCAGGGACAGCGCTAAATGCCTGCGAATGATGAAAAATACCTTTTTGTTAAGCACAAATAGTCTAAGTTCAGAGGCTGAGCAAGCCAGGCTGGGAAGGGAAAAGTCAGAGAGATGGGATCAGCTTCCCCAGGCAAGGTGTGACTGTGCAGCTAGGGAGCCTTGTTCCCATCTCAGAAGAGATTAGGGCACGAAGCGCCCATCAGCAGCCCATAGCTAGGAAAAAATGCTTGTATTGATAGCAGGTGCCATATTTTCATATAAAAAGCTTACAATTTATCCATGAGAAAGAGTCCTGTGAGGAAGTAATAACCCAGATTATCAACACGTAGGGGTAATATGAGGAAAAGCTTCTCGCTGGCACTTCTATCTCCTTTCATCTCACCCAAAGCTCATTTACCTCTGAGGTATTAGGTAGTACCAATGAAAAGAGAGCTCCTTTTTAAACACCGCCACTTTCAAATCAGTCGTGTAACCTCAAAGTTACAAGATAGGTGCAGGAAAATACAGCATTTGCAAAGCATTCTTCAATTGATAAGCAATTTAGCAGTAGAGTACCCTCTCTGGGAAGATGCAGCAAAGGAAGCACCTTAAGAAATTGAAAGGTACACCTGGATCCGCTTAAATGAAGGGCTCTTGTTAGGCAGGCCCCATTGGGCTGCCATAGTTAGCCCACCTGTGAACAGTTTTGTGACTGCAAGAACTGATAAAAGCAGGAGTGAGGTGCTAGCGAAGTTTTCTGCTTTATTCTGGAAGCTGAAGTTAGAGGAAACTTGAAAACTTGGGATAGCAGGTAAGAAATATTTGGACATTGTGGATGTGGGAGCAGATTTGAGCTAATTAGTTTCTCAGAGGGCTGCTATTCTGTTAAGAAGCTCTGTTTTAAGTTGAGATACATAGGCAAGTGAAGAGACTGAGCTAGATGCAACGTTTTTGGAGTCCTCTAGGGCTAGGAGCAGGCTGTCTTTTCTCTCGCAAACAAATACTTTTGGGAGCGAGCTTGGATCTAGGGTGCTCTGTTGCAGGATGCAGATGAAACAGTGTTTATGGCTGTATTTCTAGAAGAGATTAAATGAAGCGCGGAGTAAGAGATGCTTACCTGAAGAGCTAAGACTCTGAACGTGGCACAACTCTTGTAAAACTTCTTTATAAAGGGCTTTGTGGCGTGAGCAGGGCTGCTTCTGGGCTATGGGGATGACTTCAGGGTGCTGCAGCTCTCCTGCTGTGGCTGCAGCTGGGAGGCCAAACTCTGTGTATACTGCAGAGACTAAAATACGAACAATTCATTCTTCAGAGATCACTTACTCTCTTACAAACTCTGGTGTTTGGTCACCAAGCGAAGCGTGTGAATAAAACCTGCCTTTTTTTTAAAACTGCTGTAAACTACCAGGGAAGGAGTAACCTGGGGCTGGATCCTCTGTCTGGAGGACCCAGAAATACATATTTTGCTGATAGAGGCTGCCTCCTTGGGGAATAGAGCGTGGTTGCATGGGTGGAGAGCCGCCTCAGGTGCTTCTGCCTTCTCCTAGATCAGGCGATGGCCCTGGTTCAGTTTCAGCTCCAACGCGCGAGGTTAGACCAAAGGTTTGGCTGTAGCTGGTTTCTAGCTAATGTTAGCATGCTGTCGATGTCGGCTCAGTCTCCTGGTCTATCCTTTTCCCTTATATCTACCTTTTGTTACAGAACTGCAGGTAAAAATGCTAGATGTGCTGCAAAAAGGCTGCTCTGATCAGTTTTCTAGGCAAATGCCTCCAAGGACAAGAGTGACTATCTGTTTTCTTTTTTTTTAAACTCTTCCTCTTCTGATTTATAGCCCAAAGTGCGTTAGTTTAGTTAAATTTCTTCAGCGTAACGGCACGCTAGCCGGTTAGCTAGCCTGTCGTGCTGCGTATCGCGGTATTCTGCTTTCCTCTCGAATTGCGAGTCTGGCTGATAAACGCACGGTGACTTCTGCTGGTGCGGGTCCCCGTGGGCACCCTGCTCTCACCTCCGGATCCGAGACCTTCCTCTCTACATGGGTGGGTGCATCCTCTTCCTCCCTGTAGTTGAGTCGTGCGCAGGAGTGCTCTGCCTGGATGGGCAGTCTGCTCAAAGTCGCGTCTAGGCGGTGGGTACCAGCAAATTGAGAATATATGGCCAGCACTGGAAGGCGGATTTTGGGGAAATGAATGTGGATGCTGAACGTATAGCTGGATTTTACTTGTTTAGATCTGGTAGCTATTACAATGTTTGAGAAAGTTGGGTGTTTTTACCTCTCTGGGATTTAAGGCAGACTCCCGTATCTTTTCATTGCTGGTTTCTTGACTGCTGCTCGAGGTCCTTGTTAAACTAATTTTATAGAAACTCCCATCCCTGCTCCAGACTCCTCTGCTGATAATGAGGTTGCCTGTATTTTTGAGGCTATCGCAGCCCTGCAGTGAACAGGCCAGACTGTTTGCGGCTGCATGTTGCTTTTTAAAAAAAAACAACCCAACCTCTTTTTCTTGCGCAGCATTGTGCTACCAATGCAAAGCCTGTCTCGCTTTCCTGGTGATAGACTAATAAATTGAGTTTTCCTGCAGGAACAGGGATACCCTCTCAGCCATGAATATCTATGTGATCCCAGCTATGAAAAGTGGTGTTCAAAATCAAAGATGATGAAATCTTTTCATTAAAAAAAAAAAAAGTATAAAATTGGACTGACTATTGCTATCTCTTCTCTGTTCCCCCCGAGAGCGCTCTGTGAATTCCCCTCTGAGCAGATCTGTCAGTTTGCGGTACTTGGGGCAGCACTTGTGATAATTTATTTTCAGTTATTTTATTTCTGCTGGTTTCTAAGCTAATAACAAGTGATGAGGGCTCATCTCCTGCTCTGGGCACCTTCCCATTACTTAACTAACAATTAATAAACCAGATAATGGAGTGTTTCTCCCACACAGGAATAAATACTCACTCTATTAAACTGTGGCAACGCAGCATCTCCAATCTGTTCAGAAACTGCCGCCAGTGCACAATTCAGTGGCCTGCTTACAAGGAGGTATTTCTCCCAGTTTGCAATATGAAAACCGTGCTTGATTTATTGGTTTCCAGGCTGGATCGGGTAAAGTTTCTCACCCACTGAGCCCACCTGGACTAAGGGACCCTGCTCCAGCAGCGTGGTCGTCCACGGCATTGCCCTGGGAAACCTGTGGCCATCCCATCTCTCGGGGATGCTCTGCAGGTCACCCGTGGGCCACGGGGAAGGAGAGAGGGGCAGGTTTGCAGGCTGGCTCCTTGCGGTCGCTGGGCGTGAGCCGATCGGTGGGAGGCGGTGGGTCTGTTTGTTTGCAATACGCTTCTTTAATTGCCGGAGCATAGGAAGGGTGCTCGTTTATTACAGTGTGTATACATCAAAATAAATACATTAACTCCGTCTAAACATTTAGTTGCTGAAAAGCCTCTAATTAAGAGTTCTCACCGGCAGGCATCCAATTATTTATCTTGGCAGCTTCTCCTGTCCCCTCCTCTTCACCTACTCCCCGAGTGTCCTGGGGGAGGCCTGGTACTTGCAGCATGCTCTGGAGGGTGAGGAGGAGGAGGAGGGTGGCTTCCCTGCGCTGCTGGGATGACACAGAGAAGACCTGTGCTCTTGTGACCAGTCTCGTGTGCTCTGCCTAATCCTGTGAACAGGCTCCGCGCACCTCTTGCGTGAGCCACAGGCGGTTGTACGAGGCTGGGAGGAGTCCTTGGAGGTTGAGGCACCACGCTGGCATGACCGTCACACCTGGGAACATCTGACATCCCACTGTGCCGTCAGCCCTGCGCTCCAGCATCGCATAAGCTGGACCGCAAAGTCCCTCAGCATGCAATTGCCCTTTTAAATACCCTTTTCCCCCCCTCCTCCCCCTGCCACTGGATCTTTTGATTGTTTCACCTCAATCTGTCCTTTCAAAGACTAACCCCTGCAGAATATTGCTGGTGGCGGTGCATACTTCTTTGACATCCAGAAGTGTGCTAGACCACTGAGCTGCCATTTGGAGAGATCAAATGATTCCCGTGGCTTTAAAATTATGACACTAGCCTTGAGGGCTGGAGGAAGTGGATAGTCATGAGCTGAAAGCTACCCCTTTGAAGTTTGGGATTTCTGGAGATGTCATCTTTTATATATATCACCAGCCAGGTTGCTTTTCATTTTGTTCGAGTGTTGTTCTTGTCTAGATTCTTAGAGAGCAAGACCTTACTTCAAGGCAGAAGGGATGATGAGAAAGATATATGAGCCCAGACGCTTATGCATTACATATCACTTTGAAATATAATAGTTCAGATTTTTCAGAAATAACAATATGCTAATGCCTTGCGCATTTGTACACAGCGCTTCTCTCCTGGACGAATGTAAATCGGAAGGTCCCTGATCTGTGGGGGAAAATCTGTGCTTGGTCTGGTTTGACTTGTGCCAAAGCTGAGCCTGGCTTCAAGCCAGAGGTACTCTCCCAAAGTCGTGGATCAAAAAGCAGCATCAAAATCTGTGCTCTTTGTCAAGGGACTGCTTTGCTGTTCCCGTTTAATGGGGACGATCACTGATGGCAGCGGTGATGCGATAGCAGATGCTGACATGGAACAAGGAGACCTCTCCGTGCCTTTCCTGGTGCTCACCCAGCCCCTCTGAGCATCGCTTCTTCGTAGGGTTGTTGGAAGGACTACCAAAAGCAAAATCACTTAAGCAAACTGAATGACAGCGTTTTGAAGGATTCTGTGTTTTCTCAGCTGGGGGTTGTCTCGTCCCCTAGGCATCCCTCACATTAAAAGTTGGGGGACCGACTGAGGGATGTCTTGTGACATGCCGTCAGGTGGGACTATGGCATGACAGGTACAGGTTAGGCAGGAGGAGCCTTTCCCCTCCTTAGAAGACAAGAAAAAAACCAAAAAAATCTGTCTTTCACTTCTGTGCTTTTATCACTTTGTTTACTGCCTAATCCTCAAAAAATCCAGACGCAATGTAAAATTGTCCAATGCGTTTTGTGAAAACCCACCACTGTTTTGCTGCCTCTTGGCCATGGTGCCGACATCCCTGTCTTGTTCTGGCGTCAAGCTGTCGAGGGGCCTGCTCCCTGCGTCGCTATTTTTTTCCCATTTTTCACCTTTTGTCATGCTAGGGCACTTTTAAAGGAGTACTTATTTGTGTTCTCATGGTTAACATCTGATCCAGGGAGAGAGGAGCTGCTCTGCGTCCTGCAGCATCCATCCTTCCCATCCACTGGGTCATCAGCCTTGGGCTTGCAGGATGTCGCTGCGGGAATGGAGCCTCATGTCAATCTAGTGCAAGTGCTTCTTGGCCAAAAAACTCATTTGAAGGTGGTGTGGCTTGACATGAGCCACCTCCTGCTTCTCAAATTCTTTGCCCGATCAAGAAGTGGTCCTGACCGGACACTGCAACAAAGAAATAGGCTCTGCCTGCGTGGATACAGGCTTAAAAATGTGCTTTAGCCAAACAGGACTAGCTAAACTAAATTTTTCCTTGCTGGCTGTGACCTAGATACTGTGTCCAAAGAGACCTCTGTGGCCACGGTCCTTGCTAGCGGAGGCAGCAGCTCTGGCAGGTGAGCAGGCAGAACGAGCTGCGACAGCCAGAGCTGCGCAGAGACTCTCCCGTCAGGCTCCCACATACATCAATGTCTTGTGCCTGTGAGGAACTCTTGGACAAAAAAAAAAAAAAAAAAAAAATCCCCTTGCACACAGAGCAGTGACAGATCTGGATTGTCTGGAGAAGATGAAATAATTTATAAGCTTCGGTTTAATGTTCCTGTTTCTTTTTTTCTACAGCTGCCACCTCCCCGCCTTCTGTCACTGTCGTCTAAATGAATTTACAAGGAAAAGAAAATAGTTCTCGCTAATGTTCTCGCACAAATGAAACATTAGCCAGAGAGACAAAAAGAAAATAATTGATTGTGAAAGCAAACCCCCTCTGAGACAGTTTGAGCATTATCAGGAGCAGCCTGGGAGAGGAACTGGGGGGGAAAGGGAGAGGGGAGGAGGAGAGCAGAGCAGGCTGGAACAACAAATGTAGCGTTTATGATAATTATCCACATTTTAATCCCCGTTTCCAACCAAGCATTCACTTCCTTTAATTAGTTCTCGATTAGAAGGAGATTATCTAATAAATTGTACAAATAAAGAGCGGGTTATCTTTGTGGTGTTCCTGCACACGAAGTTCTGAATGGATGGGGACGCAGGGACAGGGTTTGAGAGGGGCGAGAGCACGGAAAACCTTGCTTTCCTTTTCCCTCGTTCCCTTGGCTGCAAATATTGGCCGTTGCTGGCATTAGCGACGCGGCCAGTGAAGTAAATCCATAATTAAACTGAATTAACATGTACTTGGAAGTTTTACATGCGCAGACACAAAGAAGGTTCCTGCTTGGAGCGTTTCCAGTATGATTTGCAGGGAGGGGGGGAAAGAACAAATAAAACCTTATATTTTATTTAAAAATCACTTTGCTGAAGTTGGTGCTGAATTTTTATCATGCTGTGTGCTCAGAGAATGTAATTTGCGGTTTCTGGATGGCTGGTTGAACAGGACCTCCTTAGTTTACCAGCTGATCTTTGGAAATGGCATGTTGAAAGTCACCTCTCGATTGGCACGTGTGTGTGTCATCTCAGTGTTGCTGTGCTGAGGTCTCTGGGTGATGTACACAGAAATTAGACAGGTGAAGTCAACATAGGCAGCTTAACCCACGCTCAAGCTTCAGCAGAATCCCTTGCCCTGCCTGGAGAAGGCTTTCATCTCGTGTGCCTTCACAGGTCCTCGCTGTTGACCTGAGCTGGCCAGCTGAGAGCCCTTCATAGGCAGAGATCAGAAATGGGTGCATCTGGGGTGAGATTCTTCTGGTCTCTTTTTGATCTTAAGAGAAAGTCAGCTAATCCTCAGAAGCATGTGTTTGCTCTCCATTATTTATGGGGGGAATGTACCACAGCGTTCATGGACGCGGTGACATCCTGAACATCTACAGCGGGACAAATGCATCTCTGCCATGGTTTCCGTAGTAGGTGGTTTCCACCCCCATCTCTCTAGTTTGCTTGAAACTTGGATAGTAGAGTTTTCTCTGGCCTCTGCAAAACGCTGAGCCAGCTCTCAAACCTCGCATCCCAGCGTTTGTAGGTTGTGCTGCGTGGATGTTAAAAGGTAGTCAGGGCTTCTGCTCTTAGGAGGACAATCTCTTAATTGTTCATCTTGCCCAAGTGCAAAACCAAAGTTGTGCCAACAGATTAATCTACAGACCCTCATTAGCTTCTCTTGTCAACTCTGATAATGAGTTACCTGTGCTCTTCCGTGTGGTTTTTGGAGTCGGTGGGAGACACGTTATGGTGGGAGTTGTGTCACGCTTGCCCTGGGCATGGTTTTTAGTTGTCTGAGGTGTGTAGGCGTGTGCTGGCTGTTGAGACGGGACTTCTGGCAGACTGGGTCGGGTCTAACACCTTCTGCCGTCTCAGTCCAGCTGCTTTGAGTTGCCTTTCAAAGGCTCTGTGTGACCCCTTCTTGCTGAGCTAGCAGGGAGCTGGATTTTGACTCTAGCCCCTGCTACAAAGTAGAGCCAGATACTGAACTCTTAAGCTTCTTGGAAAACTTCTTGATTTCTTTGGGCAGCAAACGCTTTCCAGAATCATGTCTGAGTTATGACTGGTGTCAGCATTTGTGAGAAGGCAGAGTGCCTTGATGCACTTACTATTAAATACAGCTGGGTGGGTTTGAAGGTGAAATCCAGCACGTTTGCGATGAGGAGGTTCAGGGATGCCTTCGTTGGCAAAGGAGCTAGGTTGTGCAGACGCGCTGTGGTCTGGCTCCACCCTTTCTAATGATTTTCTAGACCCGTGGTTGAGCAATCAATAGTTTCGTTGTCTGGTTTCAATCCAACTTGACAGGGGAGTAGAGATCTTGAAGATACCGAGTTCGTGCGTGCTCCTGCCAGCACAGATAAATCAGTCTGCAGCACCCTCTGACATTCATTGCTGTTGCTACTGTTGCCTCTTGAACATAGACTGATGGTTGGGTGGTGTCCTCCAACGTGGTGTTGCTGGACTGGAAGGGTTTTGCCAGCATCTTGCGATGTCTCGCGCAGGTACCGTACGACCAAGTTGGTCGAAACTGCGGTGTAACAAGAAATAAAGGGGGGACTTGGCAGAAGCAGGAGCGAGAGGTTGGGCAGTGTCTCGCTGGGTTTGTCAGAGTGCGTATTTCAGTCAAGGACGCGTCCTGCTTGCATATCTGCCCAAAGTGACCTCCCTATCGATCGAGGCAGTCAATAGGCAGCTACTTAAGAATGAAGTTCCGTTTTCTTTTCTTATTTCTTCTTCTTCTTCTTCACTTTAATTATCTAAGATAGATAAGCAGCTGCAGGCCAATTAGAAAACAATTACCCGCTGTAATCAATGCTGGCGTGGAAAAAGGGGGAGGGCAAGCATAAAAGCTGAAGAAATGTCTTAAAACACAGCGCTGGGGTAATGCTATACGTGACTCCATCCTTGAAAGCCCTTTGTCTTAACTTTCCCAGAGTAGAGAGCCAGAAATGCCTGTGCAGCGAGGAGTTTCAGACAGAAACGAGCCAAACCAGATGAAAAGAGTATGGAAACCCATTGCAGCCCCCCAAAAGGGCAGAGTTAAGGACTTCAGGATAAGGAGGGGGACAACAGCCCTCTGATTTTTGAGCAAGTCCCTCCGTTTTCCTGCTCTGCCTTCGTCTGGGAGAAAACAATCCTAATTTTATGTAGGTGGTAATGGGCTCTGCACTGGCTATTACCGCTCGCCGGTGAGATCTTGTGGTTATAATAGATAGCCCGATGAAAATATCAACTCCGTTCTCAGTGGCAGTCAAAGGAAGCGAATAAAATGACAGGAATTACTAGAAAAGCAGAGAACAAAATAGCAAACAGTATTACGCCGTGATAGAGGGTGCATCCGCGTCACGAGCGCCGCGCGCAGCTCTGGCCTGCCACCTACTCCGGCAGGAGAGGGAAGGATGGGAAAAGGTTCAGGGAGAGGCAAGAAGGATGATCGAGGTATGGAAATGCTTCTTGCACAGACTGGCTAAATAGGATAGGATTCAGAGGTAATGAATAGAAATGATTGCTGACTGCTTTTTTCCCCAATAGAAAAGCTTGTGGGTATCAAGTAAAGCTAAGAGGTAGCGCATCTGAGGTGGACTGAAGAAGACTACTTTTTTTTTTTTTTTTTTTAAAATGTGATGAGTAGCTAAGCTGTAAGCCTTTAAGGATGTTAAACTTCCCATCTGCTCAACATGCAATTGAAGGGCTGTAGGGAGTGGTGCAGCGCAGCTGCATCCTGGTGTCCCCATCCTCTGCCTTGTCTGCCGCCATCACGAGGACACGGCCGTCCCCAGCTCTGGTGTAGTGCCACCAGGGTGACGGAGCCCTGCTTTTGGGTAGAGTCTTTACGTGCCGCTGAAGCAAGTTAGACTTTAGCGCACAAGAAAGGGCTTTTCTTCCTTCGCAGCCCCATTCCAGCAAGGCTGTGCTGGTGTTTCGCTGACATCACTGTCTGTTGCCGCGGCAGTGACTGGACTGTCACCATCTCGGCGTTATGACCTCACTGCCAGTGCCCAAAGAGGAAAAACGCATGAAGCGGGAGAGGGCAGACCTTGGTTTAAACAGCGATTAACAGCGTTTTATTCCATTAGCCTTCAATTATTGGTCTCATCGTGGCAGGAAATCTGCACGCCAGCGCCCTTCAGAAGTGTGGGATGTTTAACCCTCTAAAACTGCAATTAGAAAGGGAAAAACTAATTTTTTTGCCAGCCTAGCTTCCAGGTTGTGTGTGCCTAGATGTTTTCTACCCTCAACCCTGCCCGCTTCTCATGACAGATGGCCGGCTGAAAGGTTTTGGCATTAAATCTATTGCCGATGTCCATGAAACACAGTGACTGAAACAGAAGATGGGATGACCAGTTACTAGCAATAAAACAACCCTTTACAGTCCTGCAGCCCCTACCCTGGGCGATAAAATCCCACAGAGACATGGGGATGACCCCAGCATCTCCCTGTTCCTACCAGTTCCTCTCTGTCCTGCCAACTTGCCTCATAGAAAGATGTCACATGGACCTTTCTGCTCTCTTTTTCCCTTTCCCCACGGTTGGGAATGCCTGAAAGGTGGTGTTTTCATAGGGATGTCACCAGAAAAACGCACCCTAAGAACAGGTCGTACCTCCTCGGTCTTAGCAAGGACTAGGGAAATCGGGTGACCCGTGTAGTTCTCCTCTGATGTCAGACGAGCCCTGCCCAGAAAAGATGGTGATCACTTAGCTGTGTTTACGTGCTAGGAAACGGCACGGCTGGAAAAAATGGGAGCCTGGTGCACGATAGCTACGCTGGTCCTCCTGCCTGCCAGCAAGTGCTTGTGCCATGTCGTGGGACCCCCAAAATGAGGAGTTTATATTCACAGTGTTGGGCACCTGGTGTTATTTGGGTGTTGAGAGCCTCTCAGAGGAGTCTGAAACCTCTGAGCCGTGGGTGAATGTCTCGGAGAGCCTGTTGGATGCTCCAGAAGTTGGCGTGGGTCTGGGGTGCGCTCTTGGAGCGGTGCATGAGGACCCCGTCCTGGTCGACAGCGTGCTCCATGGGACTGGGCTGGAGAGAAGCCACCCAGGCTATTTCTGCATCCCAGCACCAGTGGTGAGCCCCCAAACTTCCCGCAGGCTGGTGGAAAATAGCGATGGGGTCCTTCCCCACACTGTGCAGCATCTGCTGAGGTCAAAGCTGGTGGGGGCAAAAGAAAGGGAAGCAACTGGGCAAGTTGGGAGCATAAAATGCCCTGGGATGTAGCCCATGCAGACTTTAAGGGCCGTGTTGGTTATGCTGCAGAAGGACAGTGTCAGCTCAGCTACCTTGAAGTGGCTCCTTGCTACAAAACCCAGAATCCCTGCTTGCAAACGTGGGGGAGATGAGCTCTCCTCCCGCTTCGCTGGCAGGTGAGAAGCTCTCAGGGCGGCTTTCTCCTCTCTGCCTGCTTTTTGTGCTGCCTCTGCCGGTGCAATCGCAGGTAAATAGCCGCTCGGTTGCCAAATAGCTCCGTGTGAGCAGGAGGCGGACAAGCAAGACTGAACTATCAGCGGTCCTTGAGAGCCTGAAATCAAAAGCTGTGCTGGGGCTTCCCAGTACTCATCGGCAAAAGAAGAGCGAAAGGTGAATTTTCTCCACGGTTGCCAGCTCGGTTCCTCCTCTCCTCAGTGCCCGTGCCGTGTTTCTCCAAGGAACGCATCCCAGCTGGCTCTGAAACCGGAGAAAGCGATGCTAGGACCGGCGCTTCGCTTGGAAAGGCTGTTTGAGAATCAGTGAGAAATAGCAGCGTTTTCCCTCCGCGCTTAATGTCGCTCTGATTGCCTCCGACGGCCGCCAATATTTCTGCTTCATTATATATGATGTGCAATAACAAAAGTTTTTTTTTTTTTTTTTGGTGAAATATTAACTGCGCGTAAGTGGTTTGCTCGTAATGAACCGTCTACACGGAGATAGCTAACTACAACGTAATTATCAGACCTTGGTGAATAATTCATAGTGAATAATTTAATCATTTTAGTCCTTTCTGCCTAAATCAGACAGTGACTCATGATTTCCGAGAATTATTCTTAGAACACTTTAATGGCACCTATTTCACTCGGTGAGGTCAATCAGAAGTATTTGAAGTTTGGCTGTGGCAGGCAGATCTGTTCCTTGACCAGACAGGAACAGGCTTTTGTTACAGAAACTTGAAAGAAGAAAGATAAAAATGATTATCTTTTGTTCAAACTTGCTGCTTGTAGCTCTGCTATTCTTGAATGGCTTTGCCAGTGAAATTGGAGCGCTGAAATGTTTGCGGCGAAACCAACACAGAAAGCGGATAACGTAGCTGCCGTAATGTGTTGTTTTCATCATTTATCCTGTCCTAATAATCACAAGCCCAGCAAACAACAGGCTTTAAGCTCATCCTCTGTGTAGGTCCGGAGCCCGTGGGTTCAAAGAGCTGTAGGAATAGAGGGGCGAGAAGAGATTTCCTTCTCCTGCGGAGCAGGATGACACCGGCTCCAAGGCGAGAAGAAAAAGCATAATGTAAATGTGTCTCCCAGGCCTTTTGCTCGGAGAATTTCTGATCTATTCCCCGGTTTGCTTTTTTCTGAGAACATGCACGCTGCCTTCGCTTCCCAAAAACATATATGATCCGTCACAATTTGTAACCTCTGGTTTAGTGAGGAAGGGGCAGACAAATTCATCTCTATAAAAGCTTCTTTTTTTCATTACAGTTAATATACACCTTTCGCCTTGTGTAATGGAGCTTACGTTTTGAAAAAAACAAGTTTGCCATCTTCCTATTTTATATCTTATTTCTCTTTTGCTGCATGCAGCATCTCGCTCCATTCGCATGAGCCGGGCAGAGTAATGGGGCAGCGTGCACCACTTTTC
The DNA here is from genome assembly GCF_018139145.2 of Gymnogyps californianus. Taxonomy (NCBI): domain Eukaryota; kingdom Metazoa; phylum Chordata; class Aves; order Accipitriformes; family Cathartidae; genus Gymnogyps; species Gymnogyps californianus. The sequence goes on along the minus strand of NC_059476.1, from coordinate 38,015,331 downwards.
TTTCTCTGTATCTCCCTTTCGGTGAGATGCGGCGTTGATGTTGCTGTTTTGCACAAACCTCTTTCTCGGCACCGGTATGTGACATGTTTAGGTATTACCCGGCTGTACAGATTTCCTCATTTCCTTCCCTTCTTTCTTACCTGAGATGTCAACGCTTTGCAAATTGCCGTAGTCACCGTGACTTCAATGTTTTGGGCTCCTTTTGCTGGTGAGAAGCATCCTGTAGATGATGAGAGGTCTCTTTTTTCGGGGGAATCGTGCGGCCCTTGACATCACCTCCCACGCTGATCTGCTCCCGATCCAGGTCCCGTTGGTCCCTTGTCGGTTACGGTGGGTATAGCCTAGCGCTCTGTGGGAAGGGATGTTGGGGTGCGATGCTGCTGAGAGGCACCCATGGCGACGGGTCCCCCCTTGGGCAGCGGACAGGGCCAGCGCATCCCCCCCAGCGAGCTGCCTTGCTCTTCAGCGTCGCCGCATCCTTCGCCCCCGCCGTCTCCCCTCCTTTCCCCCCGCTTGCCTCCATCCACCTCCGACCCTCTTATTCCTGAAGGGGCTGCGGAACCTCCCTCCGGCTGGGCTCCCGCCGCGAAGAGGCAGTCTCCTTTGACTTTGGCGTGTTAGACTGTAAAAGAGCTGACCTCACCGGGGATCAGGCTTGACCCCAAACTGTTAAGGAAAAATGCAGACAATCCTGTAGCCCCATCCTCCCTCCCTCTGTGCCCTCTCTCCTCCTTCGCAGGACCCGAGAATGCCGCCGCTGACTCTCACAGCCCTCGGCCCCGCTTGCCCGTCGGGGCTTTGAAGATTTATTGTACCAAAAGGAGGGACGAAGAGCTCAAGAGGCGTGCGGAATGATTTTTAGAAGAGTTTCTAAGAAAGGAGCATTGCCGTCACTATTACTGCAAGCTTCGCTTTCAAAGCATTTTTGTTATTTTGCTCCTAAAAAAAAAAAAAAAAAACCGACAAAAGGAGAAAAAAGGAAAAATCAGAGGCCCTGTCTGCTTTGCTTTTCCCCTCCCCTCGTGCTGTTTCCCGCAGCTGCGGGGAAAGCACAACACATCATCCCTACCTGTCTTCTCCAGTGGGTGCCTGTGTCTCTGCGTGATGCTGAGGGGAATGGGCTGCCAGTACTGGGGTTTTAAATGGGTCCAGGAGAGCTTCGCCCAGCCTCTGCATCACGAGTCAGTGGTGTTTTGTCGGGGAGATACGGCAAGTTGTGGCTTAGGAGTCGGGGCTTTGCCCTGTGAATAAGGTGGCCTTCAGGGGAGAGGAGGGCTGAAACCGGAGGGAATCGGGTTTCTGTTTTCCAGGTAGCTTTGGGAATCTCGGGCTTAAAAAAGGCAGCAAATGAGCTGCTACGTAGGTTTGCTGCAACACTTTTAAGCTGAGAACGTGACTTGCACAGTGCCTGTTTGAGAGCTCAGCTGGAGCTTCAGTAATCCAAGTTGAGAGAAGTAGATGGGGAAAAAACCCTCGAAAACATGAGTTTTATCTTTTTGTGTTACTCAATGTGGAAAAAACGTGGTGTGTCAGCACCTCCTGAGGTCCCCACAGTGCTGGTGAAACATGGGATCTGCTTTGAAACCAGCTGGATGGGAGCAAGAAAGAAGGCTGTGAGCCATGCACGCCTGGAGCATCGGGAAATGTCCTCTGCATCTGACAGCTCCCTGGCCTACAGCCACAAAGGGGTTAAAGTAATGTTTTTCTCTTTGCTGTGTTCAAAAAAAGCGCTGAAATTATGCTCCTTTTTGGAAATGGGCATCTTTGTCCCCTTCTGCTGGTCCCTGCCAGCACAGAAATCTCCGGGGAGGAGGGGAGTTGAGGTATCGGGTGCCCTGAAGAATAGTGGGGTGCAATGCCTGTGTGAGCAAGGAGTATGCAGCTTTTCCTCCCTGGAAGCTCTCCTCCAGGGAAATCCCATCCCAGGGAAAACACAGAGTTTCTAGAGGAAAAATGAAGGGGCGATGGTTTAGGACAGCAGCCCACCAGGTCTGTGCCTGTGCGCAAGGAAGGCCAAACTCATGCATCTTGGGCGTTTTTGTTCCGTTTTGAAAGAAACAACCTGAAAGCCACTGCCAAGTTACAGAGCAAAATGCACGAGTCTGACTTTTTTTCTTTTCTTTTTTTTTTTTTTTTGAGAAATAGATATGAAATCTCATCAAAAAGTGAGAAAATGGATGTCAGCTCCATGTGATCGTGGAGCCCTGGGTAAGATCACCTTAAATCCATGTAGAGAGGCTAGTTTGCTCTGTCGTTAACTCACAGTTTCCTTTCTCTTTCCCTAGCATGTTTTCCTGGTAGATGATCCCCTCAAAAGTGGTACATCCTCGCTCCTCTTTCTAGTTTTGATCGAATGTATCCCAATACTCATGGTTCCAAAAAGCAAGCTATAGCTCCTGGATGTCTCTGGAATATTAGAGGGATTTTTTTTCTCCAAATCAAGTTGAATAGGGCCTCCATCTCACTTCACAAGAGGTGCAGATTCTCTGGATGCTGCATTAGACACTAAAATTACCAGCTGGGTATTATACAGAGCATGTTGACATGAAAAAAATAGGCTATTTTCTTTTCTGAGTAGAAAGAAATTGGATGCGTGCGTTCATACGTGCTCCAGATTTGGATGCTGCATCATTGTGAAAGGGATATGAGGTGGAGAGTGTCTGGGGTATTGGTATGTAAATGAACACTTTAATTATTGCAGTCTGATAGCTGATTTCCCATGTCTGGCGCTGCTGGAGCACCTGGATCCTATACGGATGTGGAGTTTACTCGGGCCAGGTGAGCGGCTGGGGTTTTGTAGCTGCTGCTGGCACATCTGGTCAATGCATGGAAAATAACTAACTTGGGGTGGGAGGTGGGGGGGAGATGACAATGATTTTGGTGCCGTAACACGAGGCTTTGAAGACCGCTCTTAAAAATTGGGACGAAGGCAGAGCAAGGATGCCAAGCGTTCCTGGGAGCTCCAGGCTGACCCCCTCCAGGCGCTGCCTGCTTGCCTTGTGCCGCAGGCAGAGTGTTTGCATGCCAAATATCGACTCGAGCCTCCTGCAGATGTCCTGCGCATCTTCCTCGTCCCCTGCACGCCCCGGTTCCCGCCGCCTTGCCGGGAGGTGGGAAGCCCCTAGCCATGCGAGGGCTTTGCCTCCTCATTATCTCATGGATGCCCCCCATCTGCACCCTGGGCTTTTCACAGACCCCCATTATTTCCAATCCCCTTCACTTGTCAAAAGTGATTTGGCAACTTATTATCGGTCAGACAAAACAGCTCTGGGCTCCGCCGGCCCTGGTGAGGGGCCCGGGTCCTTTCAAACTTTTATCCCCCCCCTTTCCTCTGTGCGGGTTCCCCTCTCTCTGGGCAAAGCCACTGAGCGAGCATGCAGCCGGCAGATCCCAGCCCCAATTAGCAGCCTGTGCAAAAGGGCAGGAATTTTAATTAGTCGAGCAGTCAATTATATCAATGGACACCCTATGCCCTCTCCCCTCTGCTCCCCTCTCTTCCACCCCGCAGCTATCTCCCCGTCACCCCCGTCGCATTGCTGTCCGTGGGCAAAGCTGCCCGCCCCTGCTCCGAGCCCTTTGCAGGGGCTGGCAGCTGCTGGTGGGACCCGCTTGTCCCAGAGCCTGGCGGTTGTCCCCTCCGAGGCACGGTCACATCCCTGACCTCCGCTTGAACCGGGGCTTCGTGCCCTCCCAGACCTGCCCTGCCAGTGGCGGTCTGAAAAAGAGGGAAATCGAGTAGGAAAGTGCTTCGGATTAGCGCAGCCAGAGGCTTGGGCTCGGTTTACTCCGTTCGATGTCAGGGAGAGGAATAGGACGGGGAGGTTTTGAGAGATGAGCCTCTCCTCCTCTGCATACATGGCTCTTGATACTGATCTGACTGTCAGCTCTCCTCTGAGATGGGCTTAGAAGTTGGGGCACCAGGGAAACTTCCAGGCTGTTAATACTGTCACTCGCCTATCAGGAATAATCCCTTCAGATCTGATCTGCTATTTCTATTTTATTTGCATCCTAAAATTGCCTCCTCTCCCACTCCCACACCATGCAGCAGGCAGCGCTCGGGGCTTTGCTGCATCTCCAACATAGCTGAAGGGCACTTCTACCTACCACTGCCTCTCAACCTAGTTGGGGCATCAAATAGCTGTCCTAAACACGCTGGCCCTTGCCATTGATTAAACTCTTCCTACATTTGGCGTTTCTTATCGTTTTGCTTTAAGTATTACTCTTTTGCTGTAAGATCAGGCTACAGTGAGTCCTCAAATCTACGTGAAACCACATCCTAAAGTCGCTGGACGTGCTTTACAAGGTAACGCAGCTGATAGGAGGACTCAGTAAAGAGATGAGCTCCCGCACATCTATTAAATAGTAGTTCACACATCTAGTAAATAGAGTCGTTCCCAAATTTTGGTCGCAGAAGCTGTCCCAGTTCTCTTCTGCCCAGCAAATGCCTCTTCCCGGGGCATGAAACAGCTCGGTTGTCCGTCCGTCCATCCATCCATCCCACCTTTACCCTGTGGCGGGATCTACCCGCGTGTTAAGCAGCACGTTAAAGACTGAGCCCGTGTAAAGCTGAACCCCTGACCTTTTTGGTGCGGAGGTGCGAGCGGTGGTAATTGAGTCGTCGTGACACATGCTGGTTATCTACTGCAGTAATTACCAGGCGTTCAACAGCGTCTCGGCCGTCGGAGGGGGAAGTCCTCGCCCACAAGCTGCAAGCGCTGGGCTTTGCAAGAGGAAACGTGTGGCAGTGCCGCATGGGAACGCGTACGCAGATGTTATGGTACACGCAGGTAATTACCGTGGGCACCTTGTTCCCCTCTGCAGGGGCTATTATATATCAGCGGCGGCAGCAAGATGATTGGGAGCTGATGATACATCATGGGGAAGAGATTCTGAAGCCATCTGTCTGTACCGAGTGTGATATGGGTAACATCTGGTGGGCACGTGTAAAAATAGGATTATGAGCAAAAAAAAGTGACTGTGGGAACAACATCTTGCCATCCTGCCTTAATCTCTCTCCTCCCCTTATTCACTGCGATATCAGACGTTCTCAGGTTGTGAGTCAAAGCATTTTTCTCCATGAATCAAATATATGCAATTTAATAGCTGGGTATTTTAATATGCTCCAAGCACAGGAAAAACAACTAGGTCTGTTTCCACTTAAAATGGGGAAGAAGGGGGGAAAAATATTGGAGGAGAAGCCAAAGGCCATGAAGGAGATAGTGATTTGCTGTTGGTCGTCCAGCCAATTAGTGGCAAAGAGAAGGGGATGGCTCCCATGCTGTGACACTTGCTCTCCTGGAAGGTACGATGTACACTTGGCAAGGGACGGATAGAGCCTCCTGATTTCAAACCAGCATGATGTTAAGTGGATAAAATGCTATGCAGAAACTCGGGTGAGATTTCCTACCGGGGTTGGGGGGGGTAGGGGGGGGAAGGATGAAGTGAAGAAAGTGGAGAGGAGAAGACCATAGCTAGAGTAGGAGAAAACAGCTGATCCCACACTTCCCTGTCAAGTATCTCTCTTGCTTTGATTGATCTCCCTGAGGAACAAAGGCTTGCCAGGTTGCCAAGTGTCCTGTATACCCTGTCGGTCTGGTTTGAGTTCCTCCATCTATTGTGAATGCAAGATCTGAGATGAACGTGTCTTGCTCGAGGTTTAGCTGTGTTCCTCCTGTTTCCGTCATCTCGAGCTGTAAATAGTCCACGATTAGACCAAAACTGGCAATTGTGTTACTCATGGGTGACACAGAGCAGGACGGGCTGGGGGGCTGGTAACAGTGAATTGTCAGTTTTCTCATTAAATCGAATAGATGTGATTCACGGGGATGAGATATGGGCAGCACATTAACCACCTCCTTAGAAGGATGGATACCGTTCAAACCACAAGAAAACCACCCTCCTTCACCTGGTGCCCAGCCTTTTATCCCGTGCTGTTGGGAAAAGACCTTCAGATGTCGTTCAATACTTTGATTTCCCCTTTGAAAAACTGAAGTGAAGGAGGACAGACGTGTTTGGCTGCGGACTGCAGCACGAGCTGTTGTGCCTGGCGTTTGGTGCTTTCTGAAGCACCCGGCAAAGACAGACAGAGATACTGCTCCTCGGGGGGGAAATAAAAGCCCGGGAGCTAATAAACGTGTGCGAAGTGGCTGATTTTGTGCCTGCAGAAGGGGAGCGAAGGGCATACATCTTTTCTACCCCCCCCGCCTTCCTTCTCCAGGGCAGAGATTCCTATAAACGCCCATGATGTGAGATTAGGATTGGCTTTTTTTCGCAACAGTTCAGCCTTCACTTAGGACCCTAAATAACAGCCAAATTCTTTCGTAAGGACACCGCATCCAGCAGCTCTTAATATTGCTGGGCTCACTTGAAAATACTGGCTGTAATGGCTGCAATTATGAATTGATGGCCTTAAATTCGCCATCAGACCTAATGCCTAGTTTTTCTGTCTGGTTCTTGTTTCCATTCTGCCTTTTCGTCGGTGTTCCACAGCCACAATTATTTGTCATTAGTCATTAATCTTGAAAGCATCAGCTTTTTTTTTTTTTTTTTCTTTTTCCTTTTTCCCCAGGAACTGTTGCCTGCTCCCTGGTTTTATTGTTCACCGTTTTCCATCACTCTTTCTCTTGCCTCAGTCTAATCAGGTTTGTACTGCTCTAAAAAGTTGTTTTGGTTTGGGTTTTGTTGGTTTTTTGTTGGTTTTTTTTTTTTTTCCGACGGGGGAATAAAGCAACGCAGCGAACGTGCCCGAGAGACGTGTGCGCAGCTGATGCTGCCTACACCTACGGGATGTTTATGCCCTGCTTACAGCCCGGCCCGCTGGGGAGGGGGCAGCATCGAAGCGTTTTTCCTTAGAGCTGTCGTGATCCTGGATTTTTCTGGCTCGTACGGCGTCCGAGTCCGAGCACGGGTAATTCCTGCAAGCAGCAGGTTTTGGCAGGGGACGGGCATGACCCACGCTCACCCCGCCGGCCTCCCACCGCAGCAGGAGAGCCCCCACGGGGTCTGTCGCCGGGGACCCCGCGGCTGCTGCTGGTGCGGAGCCGGTGTTCTCCCTGCGGAGCCCAAATCTCATTAAAAGGCTGTCACAGGTTGTTCTCAGCTGGGATCCTGCTGGAAAATGATGAAATAATACAAGAGGGGCAAATCTGTCAGACTTTCGACCGGCATCAGAGGCGAGAGCAAAGGTATAAAAGAATAAAGCCGTATCTGAAAGGGTGTAAAAGACCTCAAAAACACACGAGGGTGTTTAATTCAACACCGCTCTCTTTCCCTGGGAGAGCTGAAAGAGCTGTCTTGCCAGAGACAGGTTAGGATGGGTCCTCACTGGCAATGCAAGCCCATGTTAAGGCAACATAGGCATATTCAGATACCACAGATGTGCACTTCTTACAGCATGAATTAATACATTTCCAATTGTTTGAATCCTTTGGCTAGAAAAAGTCATCCTGGTAGGGTTTTTTTGTTTCTGTTTTAACCCTCCTCTGGCACTGGACACGAGGAGGTGTGAGGAAAGCTGTTGTATTTAACGCGCAAAGGGTTTTGGCTTACTGGGTGTGCCCATTTGTAAGCCGCTGATAGATGCTGAGTGAGACCTGGTAACTGGCAGGCGGGGAGTTGCACCTTGGAGCCGAATGAACCCTCTGCTGCCAGAGCAGCCAGACATCTCCCAGCTTTTATTGTCTTCATCCCCGGGGACAGTCCTGTGCAGGAGAGGAATGCTGTTAGCGGGGGGGGGACGCCACCGTAGTGGGTTGCATCTCCTTTGCCTTCTGTCATCCAGAGAGTATCTTTGTCCCTCGGTAGAGAGAAATGCTCCTAAAGATTGCTTCTTACTCTGAGATCTCCATCGTCTTCCTTCACCCCCTCTGAGACCGACTCCGACAGTGTTTTTCACCACTTCTGAAGTTCTTGTCTTCCTTACTGTTGCCAGGCTTCCATTTTGTTGGTTTTTTTTTCCCTCCATGTTTTTTTTCCCCCCTGGATCCTGAGTCTTTCCAAAGAAATGGCAGGGGCATTTATGCTTCAGCTGCTGCCCGCCCCTCTGGTGCCTTCCAGATGGAGAGAGTCAGCGTTGGTCCCGGTTTTCTTTCCTCCCTGCACGCACAGCCTGGTAGGATAGGATAGGGAGGGAGGAGGGAGGGAGCCTGCAAAGGATGCTCAGGGCGAGAAGTGAGGGATTGTGCATCCATCCTGTCAGTGTGAAGAAAGTGGAAACAAAGCAGGGGCAAAAAGAAGCCGGTTAAATCAGGCACGTGTCCGACTCGTGTGTGAGACATTTTGGCAAATGTGATCAACAGTGGCAAAGCACGTAATCTCCGATAGCTGAGCAATCTGTGGCTTTAATTATAAAATTCACCAGGGCTCTGGCAGTAGGTCCCTCGGCAATAGGAGATGGGGAGAGGGGCAGGAGAAGAGAGGCTCTGGGCAGCAGCAGAGTTGATTTTTTATTTTTATTTTTATTTTTTTTATCCCCCAGGGTGTTTGTTCCACTGCCTGTCCCCCCCAGGTGAGACCAAAGGCCCTTCTCATACACAAACAGCCAGGGCCGTCTGGTTCCGGGTAGCCTCGATGGGACCAGACGGCATGAGATCGTTGCGAGATGGAGGGCGATGCTTCTCATCAGGTGCGGCATCATTTTGGTGGCGTTTTGTGTTTGGCCGTGTCACGTTGCATCCATCCGGGCGCGCGGCGTGCTGTCAGATGGTCGCCTCTGAAGTCAGTAAGGCAGAACAGACCTGCTGATGGAAAGGAGAGCGTGCCACCCCCCCGGGGGGGACCCAGGAGGGAGGAGGCCTCGTGGTGAGCTCGCGGGGAACGAACGGCACCGAAGCGGGAGCGAATTGGGCATTCTGGGGAGAAGAAGTGGGGCGAAAAATATCTCTGAGGAAGACAATAGCCAATAAAACCAGAGAGCTGCAGGAAGGAGAGAACTTGTGAGATTTAGGGAATAGCCTAAAATTCAGGCAGACGTGTGACCCAACAGGGAAGACAATAGCATTGTGACATTTGGGGGCCAAGTGCATTAAAAATAGTGTTGCTGAAATGTGCCGAAACCACACGTGTGGCGTCCTCCTCTTCTCTGCTGTTAAACGTAGGAAAACCGTGGTTGGGAGGAATAGGGAAGAAAAGGGTTATTTTTGTTTAAATACTGCGGGACTAGAAGGGATCAAAAGCTGTGCCGAGTCTTCCCTGAAGCACTAAACATTTCTTATGCCAGCCAAGTGCCCAGAACTTGGCAAGCCTTCATCAACTTGATCGCTATCCAGTAGTCAAATGCTGCTGTGGAAATCTTCCAAATAGCTGATGACTGATCATTAGTATTGTTTAAAAGCATGTTCAGCTTTTAGCGCTGGGTTAAAACACGTAAGGAATGCGGAGGTGCCTTACCTTTCAAAGCCGAGTTTAACGCTTCCCAAGGCATTGTAGCTCCCTCCACCCTGCATCTGCCTCTGTTTATAAACAGGGAAGGTGAGATTTGGGCTATGCTATCAAAGCTGGTGAGGCGTGGTTTTTTGGCTTGGTACCAAGTCCCCTCGGAAGCAGCCCTTGGCTGCCGTGAAGTGGCTTTGCTCTGTGTCCCTGCCGGTGGTCACCGGGGATGCAAGTCCTCGGCGGTTGCGTTCCCCCACCTGCAACGCTGCAGCAATGCCGTGCAGCGATTTGGCTTTGCCTCTTGTGGGGAAATAAGCGGCCCGAGAGAAAGAATGGAGGGTGACAGGCATCTGAAGGGGACGTCTCCAGCTAGCTGGTCTGGCAGACGTCCTCTGTGTGTGCTCCTGCCTGCGTGCGCACCCAAGGGAATGAAGCTCTGCAAAGGATACACGCCTTTTGCTCAGCAGCTTTCCACCCAGTTCACTTCTCCTGAAGGGAGAAGGGAGGGTGCAACGCCTTCTGGTGCAACACCTTTTTGACTCTGTTTCCCATCGGGAGAGGCCCACCGAGGTTTTTCCTTGGCCCGGTAGGTGAGGAGTGCTGGAGATGTCAGCCTGCTTCCTTCCTGATCATCTCCTCTAGCTACTGGCAGAAGAGAGTCATGGGCTGACTGTGGCAGAAACAGATGGAGAACTCCCAGTCCAAAAAACTTCCCTTGTTTTCCCTCTACTTGGTGGGGATGTGTTGCCTACTCTTGGCAGCAAAGGCTTGGAGACCTCTCAGCCTCGAGGCTAAGGCCAGGCACCACCTCCTGGTGCCCCAGCTGCCCCCGACCAGAGGACCCCAGTGTCCTTCCCGGGTGGTCGGATGGCAGGAGCGGGGTGACCGTGGGGAAGGGGAGCTCCACTGATCCTCGGAGAGGTGGGGAAGCGTACGTTGCCCCTCTGTGCTGAGGAGGGGAGGAGAAGACCTGGATTGTCTCTGAAAACCCTCCTTCCTTTTCTTGCCCTGGCTGTATCAGATCATCCTGCTAGGACAGTTGGGCTTAAAGCTCACGGAAGGGGAGAGCCATGTTTGACATATGGCTTCAAAAATGCTCATGTGTTCGTAGCCCTAGAATTAGCCAAATGTTGTAGCAGGGCTAAGGGGAAGGAAATCAGCCAAACACTCTATTTTTCCATCTAAAACTAGCTAAGATGGATTTGGGAGAGACTGAGAGGGAACAACACAGGCAAAGTGGACCTATTAAGACAAGGTAGCAAAGTCCTGAATTTCAGAACGCGGTGCCTGCCCTTTCTTGCTGCCTAGCAGAAATCAAAACAAAAATAAGCTGAAAAACCTTTTTCAGCCTCATTTTCAAAGCCATCTCTGGCCTGGAAATAGCCCTGAAATGAGTCTGAGAAGTTAAGAGCCGCTTAGGGAGGGCCCTGCTGGTGTGCTAGGAAGGTTTGTTTGTGTTCAAAATGTATTATTACATATCTCGGAAAACAGATGACATTATATTGCTTTACATTTGTGCTATTTTTGCTTCAAGGCTCCAGCATGATTTGGGGGGGGGGGGGGGGGGCAAGGGAAGATAACAAATAGGTGTCGGGAACCTATGAAGAATGGAATTTTCCCCCCTCCTGTTATAGTATTAAATAGCTATTTGTATTACAGGAATTTTTTTTTTCTTCTTTTTTTTTTTTTGTGGTGTGCTGAGATAAAAAAAACTTTATTTGCTAATGCCACGTTATTTAATCAGGCTGAAGTACACCTTTAATAAATTTGCCTCCAAAATGAAAAATTACAAAGATGTGGCAGAAGAATATTTTAATGAAAACTGATGATGTAGCAAGTTAGAGCAGAATTCTGTCCTCTTCCTGCCCTTTCCTACCACCCGACAGCACAAGAGAGCAGCCGATATCTCTCAGAAAATCACGGGCCGTGGCATGTAAGTCTTTTTAGTTTTCCTATCCTGAGATCTACTCTCTCGTGGGGTTGTTTTCTGATTTCTAGATGACCTGCCAAGAAACCAGGCCCTTGAGTAACAGCACTGAAATAAGGCAGGCAGCAGTAGCTATCAGTCTGCAGGATGTGTAATGCAAGGCTGGACTGTCTAGGTGTTGAGGTATGCATGGAGGGGGATTGTTCAAGGGCAGGGGATGCATGACAAGGAGGACTATTCTTAGATGGATCCTCAACTAGTCCCGAATCCACCCTGCCGTCCTTCCAGATGATGGCACTCAATGGTGCCAGCAAATATTTACCCAGCCCCAAGGCAACCTTGCTGCTTCTTGTGCCGGGAGAGCGGTGATTGATGGATGCAAAAAATCAACATTTGCAAGTACGTATAAGGAGGAGGATCTACGTGCACTCGGGGATGCTCTTGGGAGAGCTGAATTCAACGCGGCTGGCACCAGCCTCTTCCAATAACGGGGTCGTTGCCTTCTGCCCCCCACCAATGCTGGAATTCGGTCTTGGAGCATTTCCCTTTCATTTTGTGCGGATATATTAAGGAAGAGTAACCACAGCTTTATCAACAGGCTAAGCTGCAGTACCACAGCAACATCAAACGAGGTCTCACCTAGGCACAGCCCTGTTTTCCTCCAAAATCTCTCTTTGCTCATAAAACTGCTGAGCTGTCACATGGAGGAATGGAAGCTCTTGGAAACAGAGCAAAATAAACCCAGAAAGCAGAGCAAACCTCCACGATTAGGAGACACGCGCCTGCTCTTGGAAGCAAAGTGTCCAAACCTACCACGTTGACCAGGTCTCACTTTGGCAATAAATACAAAAGATAAATCTGGGCTGAAAAGCATGAATCCTTCCCTGCTTCTGAGTGCTTCCTGGGGGCATTTGGGTGTGAAGTGTCCTGTCGGCCAAATCGCGGCCAGTCGTTAGAGAAGGTCCTTTGCTTATCCCTGGAGCCCTTTCTCCTTCTGCTTGGCCTGTCAGTGATGTCATCTTAATCATAAATTTGTGACATCAGAACGTGAGTCCATGGAAGCAGTCATGACAGATGAAGTATTATGGGTCCCCTGTAAGCAAAGCGAAAACTCAGCAGAAGAAAACTCGGATGAAATTTATGAGTCTTCTCTAGGAACCGATGTCACTCCTGGCCTGGGGCCACCGTAGCCATCAGGATTTACGCTGCCTGTGCCGTGGGCCTTGCTCTCGCAGCAGCAGGCTAAGATTAATCCAGCCAAAACCGACGCCATGCCACAGGGCACAGAGGCAGTTGTTGGAGAGACCCGACGAGAAAGATCAGCCAGAGGTGGAAGTGCCCCAGGGGAAGCCCAGTGCGTGAGAAGCTCTACTTGCTGGTCCATTTTTACCTGCCACTTGACAAAAAAATGCAAAGAATGAAGCCAGTTACATAGCTGTAAGACACAAAGCTGATGTGTGATATAATTTTTTTTTTTTTTTTTTTTTTCCCTTGTCATCTCGCTCGCTGACTGGACCTCGGTTGTTCTTCAGGCTCATCCACCAGGCGTGGTGAGCATGCCCACGGTTTCATTCTCTGCATAACGAAGGCTCAGTAATGAACTGCCTCCGCTAGCGAGCTGGCAAGCCGGAACGTCATGTGAGGTATCTCTCTTCCACTTCTCGCTAATCTAAGCTGAATTTCAGCTGATGGCCTCTGGATCCCACAGTCGCTCTCTTGGGTGGGGCAGGCCTTTAGGGTGGTCTCATGTACCATCTCCCGAGCACGCTCCATCAGCTGTGAGATCAGCGGTGGCAACAAAAGCTGTCCATAAGATATACTCTTCCCCAAAGGGTGAGCTGTGTTTTTCCAGGTTTGCTCGCTATCCTTTTACTAGTTTCCATGAAAACAAATTGCAGTTTTCATAAACATAAACTACCATCTGGCCCTGAAACGTTGGTAGGTGTTTTTATCTCCCGCCGACGGGATTTGCAAGCTGCCGGGAAAATCCTAGCAAGGTGAAAATGGGTAGTTTTGGCACAGCTCCACCGAGCTTCTGCTCCAACCCCGACCGCTCGCTCTAAGGCCAGGTTTGCTGTTGCGGGTTTAGCTGCCTTGATTTGGTTGAGTGCTGCACAGCATCATCCCAAGGAGGCTTTTTCTCAGGAAGGCTTGTTAGGGCTGCCCGATAGCTTCACCTGAAAAGAAGCACACCAAAAAAAAAAAAAAAAAAAAAAAAAAAATCATCCTTTAAAGCTGTTCTGGTGCAAGCTTTTCTTCGGTAGTGACTCGGTGCCGGGCACGAGCCCGGCGCCATCTGCTCGTAGCCCTGGTATTCACGCCCCAGGAGCACAGCACGAGGGCAAAACCAGCACAGGACTGGGATGTACAGGGTTGCCCGTTAGCACAAACCCAGTTCCGTCATCCTAAACCAAGGAAATGCTCCCCCCGCCCCCAACTTCACTTAACAAAGCCATTAGCACTCCTATTAAATATTTAGCTTGGCGCGTCGTGTTATCCTACCTGCGAGCAGGGAAGGGCAAAGACCGGAGCAGATGGGACGGGGATGATTCAGAGCGTGGTGTTATGTCCCAGAGTGCTAGCCAGGGAGCTGCTTAAATCAAATCAGGCTTAGTAATGGGAAAGTACATAATTAGATGCTTTAACGATCACGGCTGCCCTGTGTGAGGTTTTGCATGGTCTCTACAGGCCGTTTTTCAGAGTGAGTCAAGTCTTGGATGAATTCTCTGGAAGAGTTTCTGTGATCGATCTGGGTTGAGGGAGTAGAGGGGACATCTCCAGGATGGTGGAGATTAAAAGAATGGGTTTGTGTGTGTGGCAGAGAAGGAATAAAAAGGGGAGACCTGACTGAAGATGAGAATTTAGGCAAAGGCATGCCAGCTTTTTGGGTGCTGGAGAACAGAGGCAGTAAGAGATCAGCAGAGGTATGGTTGCCTTCAGTTTCTGTGTCTGTTCACCAAAGTTAATCAAAGGGTGGGAGTCTGACAACAGAACATAGCTGGCAAGGAAGAATCCTTGTCCCTAAAGCTGCCTGGCAATGGCAATATAAAGAAGAGTCTTTATATTCTCGCTCTCTTTTGCAAATAATATCATAGCGTTGCTGCGGGTTTGGTGGATGCTGAGTAGAGAGGTGGCATAGAGGTGGGGGCTTGACCGCTCGAGGGCTTGCCCACTTTCAGCACTCGCAATGAAGAAGGGCTGTGAGATTTTTGTTCGGTTGGGTTTTGTTGGGAGGCGGAATTTAAGAGGACGGGTTTGATACACGGACTCTTGGCAGGCCTCTTGACAAAGGTCACGTTACAAATACATCTCCAAAGCAATGTCATTTCTAAAACACCTTCTCCCTGCATTTATACCAGTAAACAGATTCAACCTCTTGATGAGACGTTTTCCAAGGTAAAGTCTCCAGAAATATAGCGAGGCCTGACATTGCCTAGCGGGCTTAGGAATGGCTTGGGAAAGCCTTGGAATGCCTAAAGGGCTCCAGCAAGAGGACTTCGATAGGTCTTTCATCTGTGCTGAGGCTTCAGTCCATCACTGGTGTTAAAAGATGACCTATAGCTAAGAAAGGAAGTAAGCGGGCCGGACATGTTTTATGGAGCTTTTTCAGGTAGAAAATGCTTACTCATAGGGCATCCATCCAGGATATGGGAGATCATGTTTGAAACGTCTGCCTGATAGAGAGCTGGGATTAATTAAATATGCACAAGACCAGAGAGAGAATCAGGCAGAGCAAACATGCAAAATCCTTCATCTTCTAGG